>NW_006921752.1:1137012-1146121 GCF_000298275.1 Orycteropus afer afer
TCAAATGGTATTTCTAATTCCAACTTTTGAAGGAATTGCTACACTGTTTTCCACAGTGGCTGTATCATTTGACAATCCCAAGAGCTTACATTCTTTAACCAACGTTACACTCCTTCTGAATTAATATTTATTAAAATAAAAAAGTTCACCTCTGCTAAAGCGTTAAGGAGGCAGCATCTTCTGATTCCTCTAACCCCACAAGAGGAGGACAGAATCACTCTCAGCAGCCCATGGCCTATTCCTGCAGGCCAGACATGCTGCCTCCCTCCAGCTCTTTCACAAACCCTGACACCAACCGTCCCTCCCTCGGCACTCACTACTTCTCTGCTGGGCTCCACAATTCTTTGCAGTGGCCACACAGAACTCACAGACACCACTCACAGATTATGAGGTTTATTAGGGAATCAACAGGCTACAACTCAGATTCAGGAATGCACTTAGGATTCACTTCATTGGTCAGGACAATCTTCCCTCTGCCGTGCCCTTAGACACGTCTCTGTCTCTGTGGCCCTTGGCATTTGGGGCTGGTCTCTGCCTCTGTGGCCAGATAAGTCTGCCTCTCTGTCTCATGCTTCTTGGTGCCACTGCTGCCGTCTCTCAGCCGGGTATCTCTCTTTCAGTAACAGGTCAGACTCTTAGTCACTCATCTTCCTCAGCCAGCAGGAAGAGATACTTCCCCCTCTCTGCTTCTAGAAGGGCTCAGTTTAAGCCTGGCAGAATGGCAAAACCAACCAAGCCCAACACCAGAATTCCACATACCTGAGAGAGAGTGAACTGCCCAGAAAATTGCTTCCTGCTGCTCGCGACAGAAATACCCCACGTGGATAACTTTAATAATCAGGAGCTACTTAGTTGCCCATGGCACATTCCACCACGGAGTTTACAATGACTGTGGCTAGAAAAGCCACACTTTGCAATTTACTGCCCTGCAACCTCTGTTGCAATATAAATTTGTCTTTTAAGTGAAAGTTCATACATGCATTTTTACTCTTTTTGTGAGAAGTTAGGGGTTTTTTTGTTTGTTTTGTTTTTTAACAAACTCTTTCTTGTATAATAGAGTCTTTAACTATCTGCCATTTCTTAAAAATATTTTCCCTTAAATTGCCTTTTTATTTTAAACTCTTGAATTTGTCAGTCTTTTTCCTTTGTGATTCCTTTTGTTAGATTTAAAGTTGTTCTCACAGGAAGCTTGAAAATATTAGTTCTACTTTTTTTTTCTGTTGTTGGGTTTTTAAATAGTTGTCTTTTCAAATATACAAAGATCTTCTGTGTTGTTTTCTAGATGTTTTAGGTTGTACTTTAGGTCTATGATACATTCCAAATTAAACTTTCTTTATGATGAGGTAGAGATCAAAGTTCATTCTTTTCAACATGACTGTCTAGTTGTTCTGGCACCGTATCTTGAAAAGATTATCTTATCCCTGTTGAATCACCTTCACACCTTTGCACTGAACTCAACACTTTTATTTGACAGCTTACTTGAAACGTCCTGTTGGATGTTTAAAGAGCACTCTAAAACTAATGGCCAAAACCAAGTCACCTAACATTGTTCCAAACTTGTCCCTCCCATTGCAATAAACAGTAATTCATCCTTTGAGTTAGCTCAGGACAAAAAACTTGGAGCTATCCTCCATACATTTTTTTTTCCTTCTTCCATGATAAATTCAACACATTCGCTAGTTTTGCTGATTCTGTTTTCCAGATACATCCAGAATTTCATTATTTATTATCATCTCCACTGCTGTCTGATCCAAGGCACCATTATCTTTTGTCTGCATTATTTTGATAGCCTTTTTTCTAACTTCTTCTGCCTTTGTCCCCCTATACTCTCTTCACAGAGAGTATCCTTATAAAAGGAACAACCAGAGAGATCCTTATAAAATGTCAGATCTTGTCATCCATCTGTTCATATCCCTGCAACAGCTAGCCACATAACTCAGAGTAAAAGACAAAGTTTCAGTGGTGGAGAAGGTGACCTTGTTACTTTTCTTACCCCATCTCCATGAGGTCATTCCATTGCTCATCTTGTTCAGGCCTCACTTGCCTCCTTGCAGCTCCTTGAACAGACCAGGCCTACTCCCACTTTAGGACCACTGCACTTTCTATTCCCTCTACTTGTAATCCTTCCCCCACCAAGATTGACCGTCAAGATTCGCCTCCTTAAAGGCTTTTACAGATGTCACCTTCTCAGGGAGTTCTTCCTTACTACTATCCTTAAACTGGCAGCACTTCTAGTATGCTTACTTGTCTCCTTGATTTATTTTCTTCCACACGTTTCACTTACCAGCACATTATTTATTTTACTTAATCAGTTATTATCTGTCTTCATCCACGCTAGCATGTAATGTCCATGAGGGCAGGAATTTGTCCATTTTATTTTCTGTTGTATCCCTAGTATCTAAAGCAGTATTTGGAGCATAGTAAGCACACAATAATTATTTTCTGTGAATTGATGAATATTTATCTTTTGTATCTGTTTATCTCACCACAAGATATTTGCACAACCATTAATCTGGTCATAGGAATGATTGTAACACTTTGTTTCCTTATGCAAAATATAAAGGTACTTTTGAAATCTAAGGTATCTAGTGTGAACCACTAAATAACACTTTAATTGTAACTATTTAGATTAAGCCTCTTTAATTTGGGATACTTTGTACACTTTGTCTTGGTTACAGTGAAACATTTCTGACAACCTCACAGCCCTAGTTAAGAGCAAGCTGGTGGATAAATCATAGGTATTGCTTTCATAGGAATATATTGTGTGATTTGAGAATAAAATGTTTTTAGATAGTTTTAAATATTCTCAGTGATGAAATTAGTGTAGGACAAATGGTTTGCACACAAGCAAATACAAAAATAATAAGCACAGATGAATTTCAGTTAAAATGACCCAAATGGAATACTTCAGGCTACTTACGAAAAATCTCAACAAACAATTGGAAAATAGAATACAAAACTAACATTTACAATAGCATTGGGGAAACAATAGTTATCTCTAGGAATAAATTGAAAAGGACAAGTGTAGGATATTTTTTTTATAGTGAATTACAAACTGTTGGTAAAGAAAGAAAACCTAAAGAAGTGGACATATATACCCATGGTTGTGAACTAGACTATTTCAGTATTATTAAGATGTAAGTTCTCTCCAATTTCATTTATATATTCAGTGCAATCTCAATAAAAATCCTAGTAATTGCATGTATGTGTGTATGTTAATTGATAAGGTTATTCTAGAATATATGTAGATATGGACCTAGCCAAAAAAGTAAAAAAAAAACAGTTGCCACTGAGTCAGTTCCCACTCATGAGAACCACAGTGTGTCGGAGTAGAGCTGTGCTCCCTAGGTCCTCAGGGTCTATTTTTTCAGACATAGATCACCAGACCTTTTTCCAGAGCACCTGTGGGTGCACTCAGACCTCCAACTTCTCAGTTAGCGGCCAAGTGTGTTAACTGTTGGTACCATACAGGGACTCCTAGAACAGCCAAAAACTTTGGCGGGAGAGGATCCCCATAGTTCAAAGGCTTTTATGACCAGATATGAAGAGTTACTGTAATATATGATATTGGCACAAGGATACACAAGTAGATCAGTTGAACACAACAGAGACTACAGAAATATGTCCCCACGTATAGGTCACCTGATTTATGACAAAGGTGAACCTATACTTCAGTGGGGACAATTTTTTTCAACAAGTAGTGTTAGAGTAATTGGATATCTCTGTGGAGAAAGAAATAAACCTTAACCCCTACCTCACACTATCATACACAGAATTAATTTGAGGTTCACAGCCACCAGCCACTCCTTGGAAGGAAGATTGGGTGATCTGCTTCTGTAGTGATACCGCCATGGAAACCCAAGGAGGAATCGCTGTTAGTCAGATCTGACTTGACAGCAGTGAGTTGGAGGTTTTTTGTTGTTGTTGCTGTTTAGATAATATACTGAAATGTGTAAGGTAAAACAGAAAAGCTTCTTAATGAAAACATGGAAGAAATTCTTCATGACATTATTTAAAAAAAAAAAAAAAAAAACTCACTGCCGTCAAGTCAGTTCGACTCATAGCGACCCCTCCTTGAGTTTCCAAGGCAGTATCTCTACGGAAGTAAATTGCCTGGTCTTCCTTCCAAGGAGTGGTTGGTGGGTTTGAACTGCTAGCCTTCTGATTGGCAGTCACACTCCTTAAGCACTATGCCACCAGAGCTCCTTCACAACCTTATAGTAGGTGAAAATTTCAAAAAGTACTATGAATGAAAAGTTCAAAACAAAATATATATGTATATATATATATACCATTAAGAAAGTAAAAAGGCAAATCACAGACTAGAAGATATTTGTGATAAATGTTTTCAACAAAGGACCCGTATCTAGTATATATAAAGTCCCTCAAATCAATAAGAAAGAGTTTCTTTTAGTTTTTTAAGATGGAGAAAAGAACAGTCACTTCAGAAAGGAGGCTATCCAAATGGCCAATGAACACGTGAAAAAATGCTCAACATCATTACTCATCAGGGGAATGCAGGTTAAAACCACAGTGAGATTCTACTTCAGCCCACGAAAATAGCTAAAATTAAAAAGACTAACAATATGAAGTCAATGAATTCTTATATTTGGTAGTGGGAGTATAAATTTCCACTTTGGAAAACTATGTGGCTGTGTCACTAAAATGAGATACTGTACAGTGAAACACTTGTGAGACCTGGAACTTGATGAGACTGCCTTGTATTTCCGGGTCTCACAAGTTTTCTGCGTTGGACATGGTGCAGTCTTAACCACTTTTCTGTTCTCTGTTCTGGAAAATATTTGAGTTTCCCTTCTCTGACAGGTTCTTGCTTTCACAGGTTTTACTGTATACACGTACCTTCTGACCCACTACTAAGTGTATACCCAAGTAAAATGAGTACGTCACTTACAGCATTGTTGTAGAAGCTCTGTATGTAATAGCCAAAAACTAGAAGTAAAACTTCTAGCAGTAGGAGAATGGATGAACAAACTGTGGTATATTCAGACAATGGAACATTGTATATCAGTTAAAAAGAATGAATTACTGATGCACACAAAAACCTGGGTGAATTGTAGATGTATTGAGTAAAAGAAATCATAAAAGGATACATAAAAGAACATGTTGTTTGATTCCATTTATTTGAAATTTTAAAACAGGCACAATAGTGGTTACCCTCAGGGTTGGGGTTAGGTTAGCTGAGGGAACCTTCTGGGGTACTGGCAACTTTTTAAATGTTTATCTATTGAAGTTGTTGTTGTTGTTGTTATGTGCCATCAAGTTGGCCCCGACTCATAGTGACCCCTCCTTGGGTTTCCGAGGTGGTATCTCTATGGAAGTAGATTGCCCAACCTTCCTTCTGAGGAGTGGCTGGTGGGTTTGAACCACCAGCCTTCTGGTTAGCAGTCAAGTGCCTTAGGCACTATGCTACCAGAGCTCCCACCTCTTGAAGTAGATGGTGGTTATACAGATAATACACACATATATAAAAATTCACTGAACTTTATCATTGAGACTAGTGTACTTTGGACACTTTATGTTCTTTATACCTTAATGAAAGATAAAAAATAAATAAATAAACTTACATATGTTAGATTCAGTGGATTGTTAGCCATAAACCTTTATGGGTAAACTAAGAGAAGCCAAAGACATATACTTTTAAGCGTTTTGTTAACTCAGAGAAAATATTAATCCATTAATACTTTTGCTCTTTTGTTTTTTCTTCTTTGTAGCCCCTGACCTTTTTGAGCCTGGGAAATGCTTACCTTGCTCTGAAGAATATCAGTGGGGCACTTGAGGCCTTTAGGCAGGCTTTGAAATTAAGTACCAAATGTCCAGAGTGTGAAAGCAGCCTGAAATTGATTCGCTGTATGCAGTTTTATCCTTTTCTGTACAACATCACCTCACCTGTCTGCAGTGGTAAGCAGCTGTTAAATGCTGGCAAACTGATGACCTCATCTGGAGTTTCTCTTCTGAGCACCAGAACACAGAAAGCGGTTTTCCTAAGGATTTTACATAGTCCATATAATTCTAGATGCATACGAAAGAAGTAGATGCCATAGAGGATTAAGGCTTTGTTCTCTCACAGAACCCTGATTGGGAAGGCTGACAGGAGTATATGCAATTGGAATTGGTAGGGCATGAGATTTATTTTCCTCTCCCCCAAATCTCTGGTGTTTTATGATGACCAGTGCTCATGGCAAAGGATATTTTTCTGTCTGTGAAATCAAACTGAGTAATAGGATTTGAAGCAGCTCTTCCATATACTTGGTCATCAAAATACCTTTGAGTGAAAAAAATCCAGACCTGTACTGCACATTTAAACAGTCACCTGCCATTAAGTGGGAGCTTTTTGCCTTCTTCCATTTCTTCCCATAGCCACAGGCATGTACACATGCTTATTAAAAGAGTATCCACTTCGGTAGAAAATACTTAAGTTAATATAAAAAAACTTATAAATTCATCCATTAGAACCCTCTCTCAAGTCCCCATTATGTGTGGTTATTTACTTATTTAACCTTCACTTTGAGAGGGGGAACAAAAAAAATCAGGAGTTTCACTGCCAGCCTCAAATTGGGAGAGCTGCAGTTTGCATATACATGGGTGGATCCTCATTTACGAAACATTGTAGAGCACACAGTGGGTGCTCCATTATGGTAGATGGTAATGTTCTAGCACACAGCCATCAGTCTAGCTCCTCATTTTAGATATTAAAAAATAGGCTCACGTGGTTAAGTGACTTATCTAAAAGGCATAATCAATAGATTTGGAACCTGAAACTGGTTTTCTTGATACACTGTTATACCAGACTGCCTTAGGATTTTAATGGAATGGATGAGTCATTAACGTTGGATTGAGTGAAAGAAGTCATGAAAGGTTCCATAAGAGGACATGCTGTTAGATTCCAGTGGTGGTAACCTTTTAAAATATATTAAAAAAAAAAAAAAACCCACCCCAAACCAAACTCATTGCTGTCGAGTAGAATCCACTCATAGCAACCCCTCCTTGGGTTTCTGAGGCGGTATGACTACAGAAGTAGATTGCCCAATCTTCCTTCCAAGGAGTGTGTAGTAGATTTGAACTGCCAGCCTTCTGGTTAGCAGTCAAATGCCTTAGGCACTACACCACCAGGTTTTTGGTTCAGAAACCAAAATCTGTCATCAGTACAGTGTAACACAGTTGTGGATCATTGTTGAGCACAATCTGAACTAGAGTTCTTACATGAATGCTTAAGACCTGAGAGAGTATGTTAGCAAGATACTGCAGTACAGTGGTTAGCATCAGAGTCATACAGATTCATATTAGAGCCTCAGCTCTGCCATAACTGTCTGATCCCAGTAAAGTAAATTAAGTGCCCTGCTGTAGAATGAAAGACAATGAAACCTGCCTCCTACACTTGTTGGGAGGCCTGTCACATGATAGATATTGAATATAAAGTTCAGAGTACTGAGAACTGTAAATGCGCAAGTTATGGATCTTTTATCATCTTATTTAACCCTGGGAAATGTGTTGTGGTCTTTTAAGTTTTGTAGGTTACCCAAGAACAGCCTTGTAAGCAGGATTTTACTTTGTCAGTGAGCCACTTACAGAATCTCTTACTATTTTTAATTTACTACATCTCCCTCACTGCTCTGGGCATTTCTTTCTTTCACTGGGAAGGAAAGCTGTGTATGTGTGTGTCTGTATCTATAGCTACGTATATATAGCTATAGATATATAGGTATAGTGACCGTTTTCTAAAGTCTTTTTGTTAGCATCAGCTCCACTTGCTTTTGTTTAGTATTTCACTTTCTTTAGATATATTTTTATTTTATGCCATTTGTAGGAGCTGTGGTGGTGTGGTGCCTAAGGCATTTGACTACTAACCAGAGGCTGGCAGTTCAAACCCACCAGCCACTCCATGGCAGGAAGACTGAGCAATCTACTTCCGTAAAGATTTATTGCTCGGAAACCCAAAGGAGGTCGCTATGAGTCAGACTTGACTCAGTGGCAGTGAGTTTGGTTTTTGGTTTTTTCACTCAAAGTTTTCAAAGTCACTGGAAGAAGGCATTATTGCTAATAGACCTAAAATCTGATCTGAGAAGAATCTAGCATCTACCAACACTCAAATAAATACTGGTACCCCATAATGGGAATGTATGCCATGTGATAGCATTTTTTACATCTAAAAATCATTTTCTTTAAACCTAGAAAATGTATGCTATGGCATTGTCTGGATTTAGAACTCATTGCTAGTACTGATTACAGTATTGAATTGTTTGCATTACTTGTTTCTGTAGTAATCCTGCTCATCCACAGTTGCTTTGTTGAATTCCAGCTTTGAAAAGCCGACACTTAGAAAGGCACAAAATACCTCTGTGGAAACCATAGCGTTCTTATGTTTAAAATTTAAACAGTTGTATCTACTCCCATTATCTGTGAGCATTACTGAACAGTGGGTGACAAAAAGCAAAACTTGTCAAAAATATTAGCATTTTGATACCTTCGCTGTAATGAGATTTCTGTTTGCATTTTGCTTTTTAAATTGTGTGCAGTAATGAAATAAGCTTAGTAAGTCATCTTAGTGGTCTGACATACCTGTTTAAAGTTTTTATGATAACACCAAGGTTGCAAGAGATCAGTAAAACTCATGATTCTTTTTCCATATAATAACCAAGGAATTTATATTATAATTGGTTTTTATTAGACAAGATACTAATCTGCCTGTTCATCCACCCCTTTCCCAGCAGTTCTGTCATGAAAGTCTATGAAAAGCTACCAACTTAACAGCTTTTCCAGTAAGCTTTTCAAGATCAAAAATGGGCAAATACTCTTGGAAAACCTTTTTAAAATAATTTTTCTGACTACTGTTGTTAGTCTTCCACAAATTATTTTCTTTAAGATACATATTTTGAGACCATTTTTAGAGCAATTGTAATATGAGATGATGTCTTCAACAGTGTGGGCTTTGTGGTAAATTGTAGGCAGTATGTCAACATCAGCAAGTATTTCACTGCTTTTCAAATATAATTATGGAATTTTTCTTTTTTTTTTATTGTGATTTGGGTGAAGATTTACAGAGCAAATTCACTTTTCGTACAGCAGTTTACATATACTTTGTCTCATGTCA
>NW_006921752.1:1146856-1150995 GCF_000298275.1 Orycteropus afer afer
CTACTATACACCTGGGAATTCTGATCATTCACATAAACTTATAGGACCATTGTCTGCCAACCCTATGTATGTTCTTGGATACACTCCCCATATCATAGACATACCTAATCGTTTAGCCTGTCCACCCATCTATCCATCCATATACCCAATTATGGAATTTTTCATGCAGATTTTTAATTACGTTTCTTGCACAGGTATTGTATCTCCTTACCTTTGGATACTGTTTCATTCATCTTAAAAATACATAATAATTATTCTTAGGAAATTTTCCTTGTTGTAAAGTCTGTATAGCTAAATATGTCAGTTAGTATAGAATTATTTATCTGACAGTTATCTAAACTTATGAACCTAGAAATAATTTTATTAACTGCCATTTGTTAGGTGCCTGTTTTCTTATAGTATCTGCTTACTATCTTTCTCTTGTCTAAATAGCATTTAATAAAAGCCTTCCTTTTTCTAGATAATTTTCTATCACCACCACAATTGAAGGAGGCTGTGAAGGAAAACTTAATACCCAGAGTTTTTAATTGCTCACTCTTGACTGTAAAAGAGAAGTTGGTGCTTCTGGCTTTAACTGGACATTTTATTTTGGCACTATTTTCCACATTGATATGCTTTTTACAATTTGGTTTAACTTAAATAGAACTAAATTCGTCACATGTAACAAACTCATTCTTCAGTAACCATGCTCTTGGCCCTTTTTAAAGCAAAATGGAATCTCTTAAGTGAACCTGTGTTGTTTCTGAGTATGAGCCATCTATAAGAGCTCTGAAATAGTCAGCAGTAAAACAGGGTGGGGTTTTGTAAATTGGAAAAAATGGAAGTGTCACAGAGAATGAAACCTCAGGAAGCGTAGTGCCTACGGCACTTGACTGCTACCCAGAAGGCTGGTGGTTCAAACCCACCAGCCACTCCTCAGAAGGAAGATTGGGCAATCTACTTCCATAATGATACTGCCTTGGAAACCTAAGGAGGGGTCGCTACGAGTCGGGTCCAACTCCACGGCACACAACAACAACAACAATGACCAAAACATGGAAAATAATTTTTAAGAACAGCATAAGCAGAATGATTAAATACCCAATCTGTAGTGGAGTCCAGGAATATACAGATAAGGTAGTACAACACCAGAGTGGATTTTCCAAGGTTTTATTGCCCCAAAACATTTTAGTGCCTAAGGCATTTGACTGCTAACCAGAAGGCTGGCAGTTCAAACCCACCAGCCACTCCTCGGGAGGAAGATTGGGCAATCTACTTCTGTAGTGATACCACCTCGGAAACCCAAGGAGGGGTCGCTATGAGTCGGGTCCGACTCGACGGCACATAACAACAACAAATATTTCCTGAGTACTTTTCATCCTTCGGCTTTACTGTTTTACAAATAAAAATGTTATATCTAGCAAAGATATTTTCTACTGCTTAAGCAGCTTAGATTATTCTATTATTATGTTTCTGATAGTTATGACTTTACTATAGTTTTAGTATTGTTCATTCAGTATTATTTTTCTTATATTAGACCAACCACAGGTTATATGTATTAGACTTTATTTACATGAGATGCTTATGGGTATGCCACAAACAGTTGGCATTGATATTTACTGAGTATGACCAAACATTAAACCTAGGATTCCTGAACCCAGTCTTAATTCATAGAGACATCTGCTTACTTAAAAATACTGGCCCCGGCCTTTAGAGATTGTGAACAGAAGTTATACAAAAGGACCTAAACATTAACATCTAGGTATTCTTATGAAATTTTCTCTGTAACATGTACTTGAAAAATTTCACCCCTAGAGAAAAAAGTAGAAGAATTTTCAACGGATGTATATGAGATGTAATATCTGTTCTAGAGTGCAGGTGAATTGTTACCTTGGACCCTGTCATCTTTATGTTTCCATGTTATAGTATCTACTTACACAGATCATATCTCCTTCTATTAATTGTTTCATTGTGATTTTAGTCTATGTTTTTCACTTGAAATTTCTGTAGATTTATAGATTGAAACTTAAAAACAATTTTACATATAATTCAGATTTTGAGGAAGTAAATCCTGCATTTTGCTGCCCTCATGTGGCCTGTCTGGCACATATGGCTTGCAATCAAGGACCTTTGGTTTAGCGCAGCCTTCATAAGAATTAATGCAAATACCTGCTTTTTTTATTAAAAAAAAAGGCATAGTCTTACAGGTCCAGTTTTTATAGCATTATTAATTTTCTACCAGTTACCATCTTCATTCATATTTTATTTTTAATTGGGATTTGGGTGAGAGTTCACAGAGCAAATTGGTTTTCCATTCAGCAATCCATAAACATTCTGTTTTGTGACATTTACTGCAGCAGTTCTGTAAGAATTAATTCACTACAGGTTTTAAAATCAGGCACATTCTGCAACAAAGCCAAGTGTTTATTAACTTCCCAGATTTTTTTATTTCTTCACTTAAAAGAGCTTTAATTATTTATTTTATAAATAATTCCTTGACAAGTATCCATCTGGTAGAAGAAGGGCATAAGAAAAGTCCCCATTTTATGAATCTAGAAGCAAAAGTCAGGATTTAGTTAAGCCTCAGAGTTGGTGGTAGAGCCGAGGCTGACACCCCAGTCCTCTGACTTCCGGCCCCAGAGTGGCTCCTGTGCATGGCGCTTTTACGCTCAGCAAGTTAGCTCCACGGCCGTGACCGAAAGAGCTCGCATTTGTAGGTTCTTGGGACATGTTATGAAAGTGGGTGTATAGTCGCTACACTTTTTGTGTCACTCTTCAAGAAAGATGCACACATCCCTACCTAAAATGTGGATCTAAACAAGATGATAAAGAGCAGTCATACTGGATGCTAAAGCTGCCACCCAATGTGTTCTTCTAACGGTTGTCCTCAAAGCAGTGTAAAGCTCTGGAGCTGTCAGGCAGTGCTTAATAGCCAAATCAGATCATGAACATGCAGAATGATGAATATAAAACGTAGTACTCCTATCAGATTTCAGGACAAAGAGCTGGAGGTTGGTAGCAGCTGATAAGGTACCTGGTGTTAAGCAAGTTTGCTGATTGCTCTTGCTGCCATAATAATAGAGCCATCTCCCCTGGTCATATGAAATATACCTAGAGAAAAACTTAGTATGAGCAGAGAAAAAAACTCTTCACCTTTCTCTCACAGTGCACTATCTAAAAACCTTAAATGCCTAGAATTGAGAGGAGGTCAATGAGATCCTGGAAATGATGTTATTTTGTTCAAGGTGGCCACTGAGGTAAGCGGCTCTGGGTCACTTTAATTTGTTGATATAAAAAACTTTCACCCAAATCACAATGAAAGTTAGAAAAAAAAATGGTGACATAAAACAAGAGGAAGCAGTATGATGCCATCAGTTATTTGTCTATGTTTTCACCTAATTTAGTGCATTAGCTATGTGTTCTTAAGTGTAGGTAGATATGTTCAAATCAAACTGTCTGTCTTTGTTCCATATCTCTGAAATGGGTTGGTAATCAGGGGATTAGAGAACTTTGTTGCTGAATAAGACCCTGCTCAAAACGTTCTTTGATAGAGGAACTTCAGTGTGTTGTTTTAACCTTAGTTTAAATAGCATACGTACACCTGTAACAATGGAAGAGGCATTTCCTAGTGCTTACTTCTTGTGCTTATATGTAAGTCCCATATGATGTTGCTGGGTTCCACTCCTAATCAATTATGGAATAACTATGACCTTGATTTCTCACTTGACAATACTGTCCTTACATAATTCCCTTAATCTGAGGAATAAAATAGACCATTAGACACTGAAGTTTTATAAATCTTGGCTTTGCGTTACATTCTTACCCTGTTGTTGTTGTTGTTGTTATTGTTATGTGCCATTGAGTCGGACCCGACTAATAGCGACCCCTCCTTCAGTTTCCGAGGCAGTGTCATTACAGAAGTAGATTGCCCAACCTTCCTTCCAAGGGGTGGCTGGTGGGTTAGAACCTGCAGCCTTCTTGTTAGCAGTCAAGTGCCTTAAGTACTATGCTACCAGAATGTGCGCCTAATATATCCAACAGGTGCTTCTGATGGCAGGTCCCTGCACTCTTCAGAGTGAACGTCTGTTGGTTTTCCTACTAGAGCCCCTTCCGCATATCAGCAAGCAACCATTCGACCATTTGCTTTTTTTTTTTTTTTT
>NW_006921752.1:1152920-1163088 GCF_000298275.1 Orycteropus afer afer
GACCATTTGCTTTTTGCAGCAAATAGTGAACCCTCACTGAAAACTAACATCTCTGGTTAAAAATCAGTCTGAGAAAATCTGATTGTTACATTTGTTTCTTCCGCGTTCTTGCTGAAAGCAACTTTCGCTAAGCCGAAGTAAGCCAGAGATTTAAATTAAAGAAAAAATGTTTTAATGCTGTGGAAATTAATTTCTTTTCTTTTTCAGTATGTATAGTTTCCAAGTGGAAAAATAACTCTATAATAAACTTGAAGTGAATGTGTAATCTAACCTTTCTCATTTCTAGAGGAAGTTCTGGCTCCTGGGAGCTGGGATTCCCTTTCTGGAATAGTTCCTTCCACGTCCTGTGCGTCGTGTCTGTGTCTCAGCTGGTTCTTACTTTATCTGTGCTTTAGTCCCTGAAGAGAAGGCCACATGGCAAGACAGAGAGGCCAGATTTGCAGCCAGGTTTCCTTTCTCTGCCCTAAAGGAAAATGGAGTACAGTCTACAGAAGCCAAGCTAGCTCTGTATTCTTGGACAAAGCAGGTTTCTCTACCACGTGTGAGCAGGGTGTTCCCTGGGAGAGAATTCAGCTCTAGAGTATGCTGTGGAAGGGAAGCACACACACACACCCACAGGCTTATGGTTGGGGCTACACACGTTTTTTTTTTTTAAAACGCTTCTGACTCATTCCCCTCACCAAAAGGGAAGAACAATATTGTTCTCAAATTGTTTGTTTCAAGTCATCAGTGTGGTCTCCTTTCTATTGGTGTTACACTTTTAAGGTCAGTCAGTACATAACCATTACTCTAAAACCTCCTCAAAGAATTTCATTCAGCAATAATTGCTGAATGTGAACAGGTCTAAAGACCCATTCCTTCAACTAAAATGATTTCTTTTGTCTTTCCACACAGAGCACAGTACAAGGCAAGAGAGCTGTTTGTCTCGGGGCAGCATCAGCTGCATACATTTAACCCCTAATGGAGGCATTCTGTATACTTATGTTAGAAGTGCTTTCATTAATAGTGTTTCTTTCTCAAGAACCCTCTTACGGTAAGACAGCAGTTAATCTCTCCATGTCAGAGACAAAGAAAAGTAAATTGACTTGTCCGAGTTCATAGTGAAAAGTTGCAAACAAATAAGACATTATCCCAGTGGAATAACTCTCAACAAGGTGTATTAGCTGCACCAACTCAGAATCTCCAGTATGATCAGTGAAAGATCCCATGGCATTTGCCTAATCTCAACTTTCAGTGTCTCTGTGTGTGTGTGTGTATAGAGCTGAAGGCAGCATAACATTGATTTTCACAAGTCTTTTAGAAGAAACTCTTATTTCACATTAAAGTGCTCAGCATAGTTGAACATGAAGATATTTAGTAGATTTAGAAATCAGGCTCACCATCTGCTCTGAAGCACATCTTTAGCAGGGAGTATGGATTCATTGCCTTACAATGTGAAAACAGACTGTAGGTACTACAGTAGGTTAAATCAACACTAAACCTCTTTGCTGGTCAACGACTCCCTGTAGACTGTTACCCTTGCTCCAGGCTGCCCCTCAATCTCTCTCCCACCAACATATTTTTTCCAATACCTGTTATTTTGCCTTCAGTAACTTAAAATTCAAGTTCAAATCCTAGCTCCCATTATAAAAAAGATTAATCATTGTTTATGTCTTAGTTCTTTATATAATAGATGGTGGTGGTGTTAAGTGCCACTGAGTCCATGTTTGACTCATAGCAACCCTTTGTGACAGTAGAACTGCCCCATAGGGTTTCCTGTGTCATCTTTGTGGAAGCAGAACACTAAGCAGCTCCTGAAGAGCCACTGGGTGGGTTCAAACTGCAAGCTTCCAGTTAGGAGCCAACTGCTTACCTGTTGTGCCACCAGGGCTCCTTATATAATGGGTAGCATAAGATTATTATAGTTATTTGCAACTTTTCAGGGAGACAGCAATAATAATAATAGTGTACCATGTACTAGAGGATCCCTGATAGTATAATGCTTTAGTGCTCAGCTAATAACTAAAAGATCAGCTGCTCCACAGGAGAAAAATGTGACAGTCTGCTTCCATAAAAATATACAGTCTTGGAAACCCTATGGGACAGCCCTGTCTATTAGGGTCACTATGAGTCAAATGGACTCGATGGCAGTGTGTTTGGTTTCTTGATTTGGTGCCATGTATTAGGCACTGGTCTAGTTCTTTCAGTTTACCTCTCAACAATGCTGTGAAATGGGTACTGTTATTGAACTTATTTCGCAGATAAGAAAATATCCACCAAGAAGTTAAAAATAAACTCGCATTGTTTCATGTAGGTAGAAAGTAGTAGAAGCAGGATTAGAACTCATGCATCTGGCTCAAGTCTGTGCTCTTAACCACTGTGTTCAAATGCTCCAAGAGCTCCATGATTGTGTTGTTAAAGCTAACGTGAGTTACTTGACTCTTGTTGTTGTTGTCGGACCCGACTCATAGCGACCCCTCCTTGGGTTTCCAAGGCAGTGTCACTACAGAAGTAGATTGCCCAACCTTCGATTCATTGGTGACTTTTTTTTATCGTTAATTATTCCTAAAGGATTCCTCAACTAGGAATCTTACCGATTTGTGCAGTTCAGACTGTAAGAGCTCTTTTTAACATGTAACTGATCACCCAACTCTAGTTAGAAAGTAGAATGTCGTCTTCTAGAACTTTTGAAAATAGAATTAATATAAGAAGATAAGAGATATCTTTACCCATGGTGTTGGTAGGGGTTCCTGAGAACCGAATTACTCTGCCAAGTGAAAAACAGTTTAGGGATAAATTGAGCTGTTATCCCCGAGAAGATTTATACTTTGACAAAGTATATTAAATATTTAGTTGTTTTTTCCTTGTAAGATAGGTTAATGTCAAAAACCCACTTCATGCGGAAGAGACTTTAAGCGCAGAAACCTGGGTTGGTGTGCCTGAGATCTCACAGCAGTTCCACAGAGAGAAAGCCCCTCCTTAGAGGTTATGCTTGGTTGGTAGTGCCGTGCAGTCTCTTACTTCAAAGAAAAACCAAACTGCCAGAATTTGGATTAAATGTTAAATACTTAGCAAGTAAGTACCAAGCATTAAGCACAAAAATGTGTTCCCATTTTCACCTGAGACCTTGTTATCTAAAGCATTTTGTTTAAATCATGTTGTTTCTAATTTTTTAAAAATTGCATCTCTCAAAGTTAATTTAAGCCCTAAAATCCCCTCATTTTTGTGTTAGCAAAAAAATAATAGTCATATGCATAGAAAATCACTTGTTACTTTTCAGATGTCTTTTCGTTTTTCCTTGCCCCACATTCCCTTTTTCCCTTGAATGAGGAAGTTGTCTCCGCCCCTACTTGGAAGGCAGGTGATACATGTCCGTAGAAGCAGCTTTTTTCACTTCCCCTTCCAGGGAGCTGACCTATGCTCTCGTGCAGAGAATAGAAACTTCAATTTTCTGAAATTCTTCAGTTCTCCCTTAGACAACTAGAAGGAGTAATTAAAGAATTAGGCAATTTGACATTCTATTATTAGCCTAGCTACTTATATAAGGCATGTCAGAGCTCTAAACCCAGGGTGTTTTAAACTGTCAGCGTAAGAGAGTTAATATTAGCAGTTCTAATTTTAAAGCATGTATTATTTTTATTTGATCATTTTGATGTTGCCTGCTTCCTGGATGCTTATTGAATAATTTTCAAGAAATATCCCAACGTAAATGTCTCGTACTTACTTTTATTCCCTGAGTTCTCCTTTCGGGTCTTCTCCTTCTGCTCGCCCTCTGAAAAACACTGGCCTGAGAGCATGACAGCGTGCACGAAGCTTGCTTTGAGAGGATGTCCAGGTTTGATGAGGATGTCTGATTTTAGGTCTGGGGTCTTCTATACATCATGTCTTATAAATTAGCTGTGAAGCATTTTTCATATTGCAGAGTTTTAAAAAGGTGAAACCAGTTAAATATTGTTATAATGAGAAGAGGATGAGAGAAAAAGAAGCGATAACAAGTTGGGGAAGAAGTCAACTGTGGAAAACACCACTAGAATTTCAGTGGTTCCACTGATAAAAGTTTGTCCTTTGAATGTATAGTATTTTTACCTAACCTGTGTGGAGTTGGAAGATGCTTAAAGGATGAGTTCACCAAAGCTAAGGGGAGAAAATACTCTAGGGATAAAATATATTTTAAAATTATCACCATCATTATCATCATTATTTCCTTTCTTCTTTTAATAGTCACGCTTATTTCTATCCCAGTTAAGAAATTGTCTCTGAGAAGCGTGATGTTGTTCAGAGTAAATTACAGGCACTTGGGTGTGCAGAGTTGTTCGTTGGTACTGCTCTGTTTTATTTTCATGGAAGCTCTTACGCTTTGGTTTCTAGTACTTACCTGCATATCTAAGATGGTGAAGAGAGAAGTGGAGGCAAAGAGGCAGTTTCTGCCCTTTCCCAGGAGAATTTGGGGAAGGAAAGCAACTTCCATTGTCATGGTGGCTCCTTGTTACCCTGCTGTGGTCACACATATGCACATGTGCTCATCTATGCACATACACCCTCCTTCTCTACCAAACTATACTTCTCATTGCCTCCCAAACATAAGTGAGAATTCCTGTTCCTGTTCATTTGCTTAGAGCATTATCCTCTTTGCATGCAATGCTACTTTTTCCCTCTGTCTGGTGACTAGTGGGATGCCAGAAAGCTTTGTAGTAAGGTAGACAGCCCTGGATGCAAATCACAGATCTACAATTTACTTACTGTTTGATCTTAGACAAGTTACTTAGTTTTACTGAGGATCACTTTCCATGTCTGTGCAGTAAAGATACTACACAAGATTTTTATGAAGACTAAGTGGAAGGAAAGATACAAAGTTCTCAACAGACATTGGTTCCTTTCCTTATAGTTTTCCCTTTCCTAAGTCTCAGTCTTCAGAACTCAGGTTCTCCCTACCCGGTGCTTACTTATTTGACACAGCATGCTTCCTCATTATTTGTTATATCTACTGTGTCCCCAAGTTGTGTGTAAATATCTGAAAAACTGGAGCTCTCTTGAAACATAGAATCCTGACTTTCTGACATAATCTCAGATGAATTTAATAGTCTCAGATGTGTGACAGGGTGGACTGGAAGTTGGAAAGAGACTTCCCTTATTCTGAATTCAGTAAGTTGGAGATGGTTTTGAGTCCATTACATTTTCTTGCACAATAAGGGAGATGGTTTGACAAGTGCTTTCTTAATGACTAATATGAGTGGACTCTAAAAGGGAGCCATCAGACCCAGAAGGAGACTTGGGGTACTTCCATTGCTGCAGAAAGAGCTTGGTTGGGGACATACATCTGTTTGAGATAGCATTCTCTAAAGAAGTTTTCTTTTAAAGCATGTTTGAATGTTCGGGTAAGGAGGCAATTACACACTCTTAACTGAAGAATTATCCTCTAGTAGAAAAGCTATGCTTTCCACTGAACATGCGTCTTGAACAACATTGCACATGGAACACGAGGGAGAAAGAGGACATCTGTTCAGCTAGCCAGATCAGCTGGAGTTAACTACTGGCAGTCAAAGGAGTCACAGATGTCATAGCCACATCACTCCCATGTCAGACATACCATTATACCCAGAGAATGACCATCTTTGTTATCTTTGTTCATATTAACAGTCCCTTACAGGGTCAGAACCTTGAACTCACTGGCAGAATTGTGATAGAATTCAGTACATCTCAGAAAGTATCAAAGAGTGCTAGGATTGCATTCAACATAGAACATCTTCTGCTTGGGTACATCTTTCATGACCAGAACTAGTTTTCCAAAAGAGTAACAGATATTGTTGTGATGTTACATCTTTATATATGGTCTCTGCCACCACCACCTTCCCTTTATTGCCTTGGTTTTTAGTTTTTTTTAATCCTTTTTGGTACGTCTTTCATTTATAGCTATGGTGCAAATTCTCGTTCATCTAACTCAGACTTAGGTACTGATCTGTCATTTCTCCCCTCTGAGAAGCAAATAGAAGGAAAACCCTTTGATGATATTCTTATTGTCAAGGAAATGTTCCACAGCCATGCATTAGAAATAGAACAAGGTCTTTGGGCTTGATCTTTGTTGTCATAGTATTTTTTCCCAAGTTCTGGGTTCTTCCCGTAGAAGAGTAGGTGAAGTTTGAACTCCAGTGTGGATGGTTGAATCACAAGAGTGGCCTCACTCGGGGTTCTCCCGCTCGCTGATTTCTGTGGGTTCTGCCGGAAAAAAAACTGACGTTGTAACCTTGTTGTTCTTGATATTAGGGACTTGAACTACAAGACTGCACCAAAGAGATGCTTCTAACGTGCTCTATCTGTGTCTCTTGTCATTGAGGTAACTGTCATCTGAAAACCCTGGACAACAGCCATGACAAACAGAAATACTTTGACAGCTCGCAGTCGCTGGATGCTGCTGCAGAAGAGCCCTTTGAGAGAGGAGCAGAGGAGGACCCTGCACTGTCCGTTGAGAATTCAGGGAGGGACTCAGATGCCCTTCGACTGGAGAGTAAGTTGATTTCACCTGAGCTGTGCTTCTGGGGAAAGAATCAGCTCTCAGGCTTTAAGCCCAGGCTCTCTTTACTTTCAAGAGTTTGCTTCCTTCTTTTGAAAGTCCTTCATTATGCTGTAGAATCAAGGGGGTGATCCTCAGATGCTGAGGCAGAGGAAAAGCTCTAATGTCAAAATGCTCGCCACACTTTCTTTTTCCTCCACCTCCATGTCTTATTTTGCTTGGACAAATTTGGTTTATTTATATACCAGTCTTAATGTCATTAGTCTGTTGACTAAGTCACTGAAAAAAGGAAAACTCCCAACTATCTTCCTTTCTGCAACCACCCCCCCCCCCAAACACGCACACACGGCTTATTCAGTAAAATTTTGAGAGTTAGCCCTTTCCGATAAGATTCTATTCTGTGGCCACATTTTGAGCTATACTGTGCTGAGCAATTCTCGCTAGCATTATCAGTCAGTTCATAATTGCCAAAACAGTGCTCATCCTACTTAACCACTTTATTGCATTTGGAATTATGGACACCTCTCCACTTCTTGAAACCCTCTCCTCCTGCTCTTGGTTTCTGAGTTATCACTTGCTTCCTATCCTCACACTGTCCTTTGGAATTTCCTTCACTGCTTCTTTATTCTGCCCCTTATATGTTGGGTTCCCCAAGACCGTAACCTTGGTCTTTGTTTATCCTTCTGCATGTTTTCTCCTTGTGATTCATCTACCTTTGAGTGCACCAATGACTCCAGATCTATTTTTCAGCCAAGACATTCTTTATAACTCCATATCATATTTCACTTGTCTAGTGGACTCTTTGTCTGGATTTGCCATAGCTACTTAACATATCCAAAATTGAACTTGTCCACACTTTCACCCTTTTTCCTGAGTTGCTTCTAATTTTTATATCCCTGATCTCTGTTAAGGCATCACAACTCACCCAGGTACCCTTTATATCCAATCAGTCCCTAAGACCCAGCAAATCTATCATTTATTTCTCTATTCCCTTTGCCGCTTCTTGAATTCAGACTTCATTCATTTCTGTTTGGACTGTTACAGTAGCCTGTGAATTAGATTTCCTATGTCTAGTCTTTTACTCCAGTCCAGGTATGGAGTGTGTGTGTGTATGTAAGAGAGAGGAGAAAGATAATTCATGTAATTGGTGAAAAATTGAAAAAGAAGCAGCAAACACTATTATCAGAGGCAATCACTTTTACCACTTTCTTGTGTGTCCTTCAAAGCGTTGCTTCTGAAATTCAAATCTCATCAGGTGAGTCCTGGATTTAAATTTTTCATTGGCTCACTATTACTCAGGAAAAGTCCAAATGGCCTAGGGTGGGCTATGAGGCATGATAACTGCAGAATCTCTGTCCAGCAGTACCATCTAGTATTACTGTTGTTGTTGTAGTTATGTGCCGTCGAGTCAGCCCCAACTCATAGCGACCCCTCCTTGGGTTTCCAAGGCAGTATCACTACGGAAGTAGGATTGCCCAACCTCCCTTCCTAGGAGTGGCTGTTTAGCAGTCAAGTGCTTTAGACACTATGCTACCAGAGCTCCTAGTACCCTACATAAGAAGTCCTGGTGGTACAATGGTTAAGCGCTCAGCTGGCTAACCAAAAAGTTGGTGATCCAAACCCCCCAGCTACTCTATGGTAAAAATACCTGGAGATTTGCTCCTGTAAATATTGCAGCCTGGGAAACTCTATGGGGCATTTCTACTCTGTCATACAGGGGCACTATGAGTCAGAATCAATTCGATGACACACAACAAGTATCCTGCATAGCAGGAAGTGCAAACCTTTCATTATTCTCACATGCCATGCTTTTGTGAGCCTCTGTGCATTTGCACAGGCTGGGAATGGCTGGCGCATACTCTTCACTTTTTGTGGACAACTATTCATCTCCAGGATCTAGCGCAAATGCCACTCCTCTGTGAGGCACTTCCAAAGGTCTCCAGGCACGTAGCTGCTCCATCTGCAGAATTGCTCCTGTTTTTATCAAGGCACATTTCAGACAATATTAAAGGCTTGCATATCTTGTCTACCATCAAACTATGAGCTTCTTATATACCATGTCTTATATAACCTTATATTTCTTCTATACAATAAGTATGTTAAAGTAATGAAATGTGGCATTTGCCTTCCTGTGTAGGTTTGATGTACATATCTAGCAATTATAAAATTAAGTGTTTCTTTCTAAGTGGTATTGTATTTTTAAAATACGTAAGAGAAGCAAGCTAGACTGACCTTTATACCTTTGCAGGTTTAGAAAACTAATCATCTCTACCAGAAATTACAGTACTTTAAGGAAAGTAATTCCCAGTAACTGGCTCGAAGAAGACTGATGTATAGACTAGAATCCCAATTTGTTCATTTCCAGTGGGGACTGGCAGCCATGTGTTTCTTTCTTATATCGACGTACTCAACCAACCAAGTGAACAGTCCTGAGATTGCTGCTTCTACCCCAGATTGCAACTCTCTCGGGACTAGAATATGCATTCAAAATAAAACCCGACCAACATTTTACTCTTTGTCTCTCCTTTTTATGAATACATCATTACTTGAGATAGTCAAATTATAACATAGTATGTAAGTTTCTTTAGTTCTATTTTCAACCTAGAGATACAGGGCGGTCTCACTGACTGAGATTTTCCAAGTTCTTCAACATTATACACACTGACTTGTTTTTCAGATCGTTAATTTAACCATAGTATAATAATGACTCTTACTAGATTTACTCTTAGGCACTAACCTCCTGAACATATTTCTAAAGTCAGGGAGTACTTTGTTGTTAATCTCTAGATACTGACAGCAAGAAGTCATGGTATAAGCCGATATGTTCATACCAGTAGGTTTCCAATTGGATATGCAATGAGTTATCATAGTACTGAAGTTATCATAGTAAGAAAACCTCTATTTTTAAAAAAATTTTTATAGTGATTAGGGTGAAAGTTTGCAGGGCAAATTCACTTTTTATACAGCAGCTCACATACACTTTGTCTCATGACATTGACTGCAATTTCCCACAGTGCAGCAGCTCCCCTCCCACTTCCTCCCCATAGTTGCCTCTTCTCTGTGATCTTCCCTCCCATGCACTCTTGCCCCCTGAGCTACAGCCCTTCTATTCTCCCATGATTGATCTCTCCAAGGAGTGTATCTACCTAATGTAAATGATCAGCTCATATGCCTTTCTTTTGTTTGGCTGGAAGCCACAGGGGTGGGTTCAATTCCAGACCTGAAGGGCAACTAGGGGCTGTAGTCTCAGTAGTTCCATCAGGTTCTATCAGACTAGCAAACTTGGTCCTTTTTTTTTTATTATTATTTTATTTTTAAATGATTTTGAGTTTTGTTCCACATTGTTCTCCCACTCTATCCAGGATCTCCTACATAAATCCCCCTCCAAGTGTTGATAGTGGTAGCTGGGCACCATCTAGTTCTTCTGGTCTCATAGTTAGTTGTTCAGGCTGAGGATCACATGGTGTACCAGTCACTTGGACTAATTGTTTCCATGCATCTTTGGGAAAACCTCTATTTTTAAATACAAATAGTATAGTATTTGTATTTATAGTATAGTATAGTATAATAAATATAAATATACTATAAAATAGTATGTTGTTGTTAAGTGCCGTCGAGTCGTTTCCGACTCATAGCGACCCCATGCACAGCAGAACGAAACACTGCCCGATCCCGCACCAG
>NW_006921752.1:1167518-1196678 GCF_000298275.1 Orycteropus afer afer
GTAGGGTAACAAGGGAACGTGTTCAGTGCAGATCAGTGAGTAAGCACAAGCCCGCCTTGTTTCAGTACCTATGCTTAAACATTAAATAAAATAGTATAGTATAATAAAAACCCAAGCATAGACATTAAAGAATTTTTGAAAGCCATATTTCTGGAGGAAATAATCATTCCCTCCAGTAATCATTAACTATTATAATAATCATTAACTTTATGTGATATTTTATAACTTATAAAGTGTATTATGTATTAATCTTGTGAAGTAGATAGCATTATTAAGCTATTTTTGTGTATGAGAAAATTGAAACTCAAAGAAGTTAAGTACCTTGCCTAAGATCTTCAGTAGACAGCTTAGCTAAAACTCATCTTCAGACATCCTGATTCTGTACGCTGTGTCCTTTACACCTGTGCCCCTCAAAAACAAGGATTGGATGGATTCTCTCCCTCCCTCCCTCCCTCTCTTTCTCTCTCTCTCTTTTCTATTGGTAAGATCATTTTTAAAGAAAACTAGCATCTGCTATTCCCATTATTTTCTAAAATGAAGAAAAATTTAATGTCAGAAAGTATATAGATACTTGAAGATGAGTCTTTCTCAAAAACAGATAGTAGGTAGCACCACTGTCCACTTCCAGTGACATAGTGCCTAAGGCATTTGCCTGCTTACCAGAAGGTTGGCAGTTCAAACCCACCAGCTGCTCTGTGAAAGGAAGATGGTGGTGCAGTCTACTTCAGTAAAGATTTACAGCCTTGGAAACCCAATAGGGGTAGCTTTGAGTAGGAATTGATTTGATGGCAGTGGATTTGTTTTTTTTTTTTTTTTTTTAACTGAAGCTTGTTGCCCCCAAGCATGATGAAAGTAATTCATGTCATGGAGTTGTACATGTAAAAATGTTGAAATGACTTATTTTTTGTTTTACATACACACACACACACACACACACATATACACACACTTGCCACAATAAATACAAATAGGAAAAAATAAATAAAACAACAGTTGACAATCTTACACAAACAAAGAGTATCTACATACCTATACGTGAATAAGGAGCTATGGTGGCATAGTGGATAAGGCATTTGGCTGCTAACCAGAAGGTCTGTGGTTCAAACCACCAACTGCTCTGTGGAAGGAAGATGGGGCAATCTACTGCTGTAAAGATTTACAGCCTCAGAAATGCAGTGGGGGTCACTGTGAGTCAGAATCGACTCAATGGCAATGACTTTGGTTTGGTTTATACGTTAATATATTTGTATTTCATAGCTCTTTGAGCTGTGTTTGAGAACCATTGCTTTAATACCTTTCATCTAACCAAAAATTCCTCCCTAGAAAACTACTTACTTTGGAAGGAAAAACATAGGTTTTGTAGCCAGAGATACCATATTACTATGTCCTGGCTTCCCCTATAAGTTGTTAAGCCTTGGACAAGTTACTTTATTTTGCTGAGCCTTCCTTTATTTATTAACAAATAAAAAAGGCTTCATTGGGCAGTTTTCAATATTTAAATAAAATAGAATTTATTTTAGTACCAGATACATAGTTGGAGTGCAGTCAAGGTTCACTTCTACAAACATAGCCCTGACTCTGCTACTTCAGGATTTAGATGCTACTTGTGATGAAAAGTCCTCATAAGCACATGTATAGTACATGCTCAATAAATATTTGTTCATTTTGTGGGGGAAAAAAAGCCCACTGCCATCAAATTAATTCTGACTCATAGTGACCCTGAAGTACAGTGTGGAACTGCCCCTGGGTTTCCAAGGCTGTAAATATTTACAGAAGCAGACCACCACATCTTTCTCACATGGAGCAGCTGGTGAGTTCGAACCACCAACCTTTTAGTTAGCAGCTGAGTGCTTTAACCAGTGTATCACCAAAACTCCTGGTCATTTGATGGGAGCTCTAAAATATCTACATAAATGTTATTGTAGGAAAGATTCCCTATTTGCTTTTCCTAGTTATTTTCTCTGAGGTCTCCATTTCTTCTTCCACTGTGCTCACTCCGCTAAAAGAGAACAGAAAAAGCACTGCTGGTATGAAGGAAACTCCATGATTGTTGAATAGTACCTGAATGAGACTGTGTAACTGTTGTAATAACTCACTGACTCTTGAATTTCAGGTACTGTGGTTGAGGAAAGCAATGGTTCTGATGAGATGGAGAATTCAGGTGAAACAAAGATGTCAGAAGAGATACTGGCTTTGGTGGATGAATTTCAACAGGCATGGCCTCTGGAAGGCTTTGGCGGTGCACTAGACATGAAAGGGCGGCGTCTGGACTTGCAGGGAATACGGGTACTGAAGAAAGGACCCCAGGATGGAGTGGCCAGGAGTTCTTGCTATGGAGACTGCAGAAGTGAAGACGATGAAGCCACAGAATGGGTAAGAATTTGCTAACTCAGTCCTGACCAGATTGTAGGCCACATCTTTGAAGGGCTTCTAGTTTGTAAAGTGGGAGGTTTTCATTTGGATATGGCAGCACTTTCTTCCACATTCCAGTACAGCCTTCACATTAGAATTGTACTGCAAGAAGCATTTCCTATTACATGGTTGTTGCTAGCTTTTCTGGGAGGAGGGATAAAATGGGTTGAGTTTGCATTGTAGTGAGTTGCATGGTATGGCTTTTCTAGCCATAGTCTTTGTAACTTCCAGCAGATTACTGGGTGGGACCATGCAAATATGTGTCAACTTGGCTGGGCAGCTGGTAGTGATTATTTCCTGTAATGAGACTGGTAGCTTAGTACTTGGTGGAAGTGCTGTGAGCAGCTGAGTAGCTCCTTTTAAACTCCTGATTGTTAAAGTCATCCACCTGGGGCAATTCTTTGGAGCAGCACAAAGTTATCTTCTGGGAAAGTTTGCTCTCTCTCAGGTGTGTAGAACTCTGCTGTTGGGATTGATTAGTTTTGCCACTCTGCCAGGCTTAAAATGAGCCTTCCTAGAGGCAGAGGGGGAATCTTACTGCCAGCTGAGAGAGATGCCCGGCTGAGAGATAGCAGCAGTGGATCCAAGAGGCATGGAACAGAGTGGCAGGCTTACCTGGCCCGCAGAGGCCAGACTGGGAGGCCAAAGGCCAGACAGGAATGTCAAAAGGCATAGCAGGGGGAAGACTGTCCTGATCAAAGAACTGTATCCTGAGCATGGTCCTGAACTTGAATTGTAGCCTGTTAGTTCCCTAATAAATCCCATAATCTGTGAGTTCTGTGTGGTCACTGCAGCAAATTATCGAACCCAGCAAAGAGGTGGTGGGTGCCGCGGGAGGGATGATTGGTAAGAGAGCTGGAGGGTGGCAATATATCTGGCCTCATAGGAACAGGCCTTGGGCTGCTGATGGTGATTCTGCCCTCCTCTTATGTAGTTAGAGGAGGTCAAAAGATGCCGCCTCCCTGCCCCTTTAGCAGGCATAAAGCCACACTCAGGATTTATAGGCTGCTGAATTTTTTGTTTCTTCTCTACACTCTTGTTGTTTTTTTAGGTACTGTCAAGGCAGTTTTGAGTCATAATGTATCATATGACAGGATAGAACTGACCCACAGGGTTTTCTAGGTCGTAATCTTTTCAGGAACAGATCACCAGGTTTTTCTCCGGTGGAGCCACTGGGTGGGTTTGAACCACCAGCCTTTCAGTTAACAGCCAAGAGCTTAACCATTGCACCACTAGAGCTCCATATACATTCTTCTAGACTAGCTTATTTTGTTTATTTTATTAAGCATTTTTCATTTAGACTTTGAAGAATTAAACTGAAGGAGAGAATTTAACCCTGGCACAGGTCTGGTTTATTCTTAAAGCCACTGATATTCAGTCATTGAGAAATTTGATGATTCGTCTCATTTGTTCCTAACATGTTTCCTTTTCCCAGATCACATTCCAAGTGAAACGGGTAAAGAAACCCAAAGGAGATCAAAAGAAAACTCTTGGGAAAAAAGTAGAATCAAACCAAGCGGAAAATACGCATCGTTACCAATCAAACCTGGAGATCACTGGCCCAAAGGTGGCATCTCCTGGACCACAAGGTAAACATGAATGTTTAATATGCCATTTCTTCTTTTATATTTCAGTGGCAGAGTTCTTGCAAAAGACGTAGTTTTGGCTTAAAATATTTCAGATAAAGTGAAAGGGCTAAGTGAACAAGAAATCAGTCATTGGTATAAGAAAATTATTTTGACATTTATTTAATTTTTCACTTGATTTTTTTTATCATTCACTCTTTAACTGTATTTATATTCTTATCATCCTGGGTTTAAATATCCTACTTTTGTGTTTAACCAGATAGTCCAGTGTAATAAAGTATGAGTTTGAGACAGATCTCATGGATTTGAACACCAGTTCTGCCACTTAGCTCCCTGTGCCTCATTATGCTTATCTGTATAACAGCAATGATAATAGCATCTACATCATAGGGTGCTTGTGAGGCTTGTATGAGTTTATACATATAAGTACTTAAAATGTGCTGGGTACTTAGTGCTCAGCAAGCTATTTGCCGTCGCTATCAGCTCCAACTTACGGAACCCTCATGTGTCAGTAGAGTTGTGCTTTAGTGATGATTTTTCAGTTGATCACCAGGCCTTTCTTCCAAGGTGCCTCTAGGTGGACTTGAACTTCCAGCTTTTTGGTTAACAGCCACGCAGGCACATTAACCATTCACACCACCCAGGGACCCCTCAAGAAGCTTTTAGCTGTTGTTAGTAATATTTTAGTGTGTCAGACATCTTTGTAAGCATCGAATGAATGCTTTGGAACTTCTTCCCATTTAAAAAAAAAAAAAGTATATGCACTGAAGTTTGGGTATAATTTCAGGGACTCCTAGTTGCAGTGAAGCACATCTAGACTCCAGGTGAAGGGCCTTGTCATGAGTCCAGTTGATCATCATTTCTGGTGGTTTAGTGGTAGTGATAGATGTCCTAACAACTATTGTCTCTTTTTATATGTATATGTATTTTACTGTCTTTGACAAATTTAAAAATTCAAGGTAACTTCATTAAATATGTCTCATTTGGTGCGAGTGCATACCACAGCCAAAAGCAGAGGGCACGCAATAATATATAAAGAATAGAGTCAGATGGATTAAATCCCAGAATGTACTGTGACTTGTAAACAGTGCTCAGGACACCAAATAGGGCATTTTGTCATGTTATAGTAAAAAGCGTGAAGCAGCCAGCTCTGCTGTTTAGGAAGATGGCATGGGTTGCAAGGTTGCAGAAGGAAGGCAACACTTCCTCTATTAGGTCTGCCTTTTGTACCAACGAAAAAAGATGTTCAAACTATAAAACGTTATAATGGAAATGAAAATCCCAATGGATTAAATATTAAATACAATTAAATAATTTAAAAAAACATAAATGAATATTTATATACTCGAGGTAGAGAAAAGAGCCCTGTGACACAGTGGTTAAAGCACTGGGCTGCTAACCAAAGGTCGCCAGTTCGAACCTACCAGCCTCGCCACAGGAGAAAGATGTGTCAGTCTGCTTCTGTAAAGGTTTACAGCCTTAGAAACCCTATGGGGCAGTTCTACTCTGTCCTATAGGGTCCCTACAAGTCTGAATTGACTTGATGACAGTGGGTTTGGTTTAAGGTAGAGAATGACTTCCTAAGGTGAGAGAAAGATGTAACTACCAAGAAAAAAAAAATGAATTTTTGGCATCCAAAGCACCACAAAATAGGAACAGAAAGGACTAAGACACAGTATTTGTAGAATATATGATGAAAAAAGAGTGGACAATCTACTTCTGTAGAGATACAGCCTTGAAACCCAAGAAGGGGTCGCTACAAGTCAGAGACAACTCGACGGCACATAACAGCAACAACAGCATGATGAACAAAAGGTATCGAGAACTGTCATTTCAAGAGCACTTATATGAAAAATATATCATTTCAATCAAAACTGTATAAAGTACGTATACAATCACCACATATGCACATAAACAAATGACTAGTAAATACATGAGAGAATGTTCAGCCTTGGCAGCAAACAAACAGGTCAGACAAACAGTGGGATGCTGTTTTGGCACATCAAATTGTCTTTAAAAGTATAATAAACATGAAAGTTAATCTGATTTTGGGGATCGTTTGACTGAATATATTAGAAAATTTAAAAACATACCAGTAATTCTACCTGTAGGATTTTACCGTAAGTAAATAATCTTACATGTACCAAAGGTGTCAGTATAAGGATCTTCACCACAGGATTGTTTACCCTGGTGAAAATATGCAAACAACCTGACGGCGGAGTTTCCTAACTAAATTAGAGCAGTCTGTGCCGTGTACTATGCATTCAAGGTGTCTGTGATGTTTTAAGTGAACAAAAGCTATTTATGAAATAGCACATGGAAAGAATACTTCAGTTTTGTACTCGACAGCACACAAAAACAACAATACTCTAGTTCATCACCTACCCATTTTTTTTTTCATATTTCACCATTTCTGACATTGGGATATGTCTTGCAATTGATGGTAACTTAATAATTACAATTTTTTCCATACTTAAATAGTGTAAAGTGACATGCACCTGTAGTTGATGACATCTTAGATTTGATGAAATATGGTATAACGTACCAAACAAGTGCATGGAAACAAGTCCACAAAGAAATACCTCAACACATTATTAGTACTCATCTCTGGGGCTGACAGAGTTACAGGTGATTTTCATTTTCTTTCCATTTCTTAAATATTATATAATGAGCTATAGTACTTTTATAAAAAAAAAGTAAACAAATTTTTCTATGGAAGTGAAAGTTAAAGTTCAATAAATTGAGATAATATGAGAGTACTTAAATAGCTTTAAATGGATTCAAGTTTATGGCCTAGGCAAGGCATTGAAGATACTTGAAATGAGATCAGGGAACTACTTACTGTCATTAAACTGAAAAATTCTAAAGTAGGGAAGAGGTACTATAATACTAGAGAAGTTCAGTATCCCAATTTTCAAATAAACATGGCTTTTGTCAACTACCACCTGATAACATTTCATCATAAATTACGGCAGAGTTCTAAAGCAAACAATAAGATCGGTAGTTGTGAGTCCATGGGGGAAAGTGGAGATCATTAAGAGCCATTGTAGATTTATAAGAACTAATAGAACTAATATTGCTTAACTAATTTCATTTCCTTTTTTGGTTAGGGCTACTAGACTGGAAGACCAGGGAAGTGCCATAGACATAATGTAACTGGATTTCAGCAAGGCATTTAACAGAGCCTCTATGATATCCTTGTGAACAAGATGGAGAGATGTGGGCTCGAAGGCTCCCCATGGCCTACAGGATAAAGTCCAAGCCTCCTAGTGTGGCGCACCAGACCCTTTACAAACCGGCCTCTATCTGCCCTTCAGCACCATTCTCTGAACCAACCATGCTCTTATTTTACCTCCATGCCTTTGCACATACTGTTCCCTCTGCCTGGAAAGCCCTTATGCCACCTCTGTTAGTACTAAAATATCACTCATCCTTGAAGTTCAGACTCAAGCACCATCTCTTCCTTGGTACCTTCAGGCAGAATTAGTTGCTTTCTCCCCTGTGGATTTGTTTTATCCTTTCACTGCAGCTTTTATCCTGTTGTATTATAATGATTTGTTTATGTTCACCTTCGTCACTAGACTGTGAGCTTGAGAGCAGGCCTTCTATTCCTCTCTGTCTCTAGTGTCTTGCATAGTTCCTAACCCTTTATAATAAGTGCTCAATAAATGTTTCTCAGTTGAATTGGTTAAATATAAAAGGAAAATAAGCTTTATTGTGAAACTGATGGTTTATTTCCTTAAAGTATTAATTTAAATGAGGTTAATTTATTAAAATCTAAACCTGCACCCCTACATGTACCTCAGTTTTCTATCGCTGGTAAATTGCTACAGTATAAAAATGATATAAAAATGATATATGGAGTTAGTGATTTCCTTCTTGTCCGTCCACTGCATTGTAATTCCTTCTGAAGAATACTTCCCAGACAATATTTCCCCTTTTTTGGGACAAGGGACTTGGTCTAAGTGAAGAGCCTGGATCCTAAAGGTAGCGCCTGTGAAGAATATCAATGAACAGAGCTTTAAAAGCCCTGTATCTTCTATATAGCATGGTGATTGGGAACATGCTCCTTAGACTCAAACACCTGCATTTGAATCCCAGCTCTGTCACCTGCTAGCCAGGTGACCTTGGGCAAGTCACTTAATCTCTCTGAGCCTCCAGTTTCCTCCATTTTCTCACCTGAGAAATGAGGATTAAAACCTACTTCATGAATTTGTGGATAAAAAGTACTTAGCACAGGACCAGATACACAGTAAGTGCTTTTAAAATAAATGGTAACCTTTCATTATCATTGTTATTTCTTACCCTGCTGCCTTGTACAGCAACATAGCTCTACCAGGGAAGATTTTAACCCCCAGGGGGCATTTGGCAGTAATCTGGAGACATTTTGGTTGTCACATCTGGGTAAGGGTACAGAGGTAAAGGATGCTACTAGCCATCCTACAAGGTACAGGATAGACACCCCCTCCCCAACAAAGAATCACCCTACCAAAATGTCACTGTCACGTTGACCAGCTTTAGGGAGATCTTTTCTGATAACTAAGTTAGAGTTTATTTTTATAAATTCAAAATGTACAAGGGTAAGAATTAAGTTTGGTAAGAATGCTTCATATTCTTAACCCTTATCTCATGTTGATCACTCTTGAATGCAAAGAAGGAACTATTTCTTTTTACTTCACCATCTGTCTTTGAGAACAACGGTTCTTCTCAAAGATGATCTTAATTGAATGACAGTGTTTTAATTAGATCTATAGATGGTGAAAATTCTAAAGACTAGAAGAAGGACTGGCACCTCGAAATACACCAGATTGGGTGAAGTAATCACCAGGGCACAAGGCACTTTGGGTTCTGTTCCTTTGCAGTTGTGTTGATTTGTGGCATTCCTTTCTTCCAGGGAAGAAGCATGATTACCAGAGTCTGGGCTGGCCCAGCCCAGACGAGTGCCTCAGACTCCGCTGGGTAGAACTGACTGCCGTCGTGAGTACCTGGCTTGCAGTTTCATCAAAAAACATTGAGTGAGTATTTCACACCTTTCTCTTTTCCGCACCTTTGTTTACCAGTGAACCCACTGGGCCCCTGCTAATTCCAGGGATGTTCTTTGTCAGCAGCTGTTAGAAGAACCATCCTTTCCAGGGTTGATGGTTCAGAGGATGACAGTTGCTGACCACAGCCCACAGCTGGACTCAGCACATTGTACTAAAGCAATGTGACTATGCCCCCTTCTCAGTGTCATCAGCCACACTTTGTAAGCTATCCTGAAGTCATGTGTAACTTAGTTTGAGTGAGAGACTGGATCCCTCTTTCCAGATACAAAAACCTGTGGTCTCTCACTGACATCATGCACCTATAAGGGCAGCCAGAGCAAATCCTGATTGACAAATACCTACGAAGTCACAAGCTAAGTTAGGATGCTCTCTGATAACATTCTCTTTTGCTGGCCCCTTTTCCACCCCTTAAATGTTGGTGTTCCCCAGGTGCCAAAGGGGCAGGGAAGCTGCATCTTCTGACCTCCTCTAACTGCACAAGAGGAAGACAGAATCACTATCAATAGCCCAAGGCCTATTCCTGTGAAGCCAGACATGCGCCCTCCCTCCAGCCCTTTCATCGACCCTGACACCAACCGTTCTTCCCGCAGCACCTACCACCTCTCTGCTGGATTTGATAATTTGCTCCAGTGGCCACAACAGAACTCACAGATCATGGGGTTTATTAGGGAAGAAACAGGCTACAATTGAAGTTCAGGAACTCAGTCTCTCTCAGTTTGCTGTCTCTCAGCCAGTGGTCTTTTTCATTCTCTCTCTCAGCAGTGCCTGTCTCTTGGTGTCTCTTTCTTAGCAGTGCGTGTCTCTCAGGAGCACGTTTTTCTCAGCAGCACGTCTTTCTCAGCCAGCAGTCAGAGAGATTTCTTCTGCCTCTAGGAAGGCTCCTTTTGAGCCTGACAGAGTGGCCAACTAATCAATCCCAACATCAGAATTCTAAACATCTGAGAGAGAGCAAACTTCCCAGAGCATTGCTTAGTACAACTCTCAACAGAAATACCCCAGGTGGATAACTTAAACCATCAGGAGTTCCTCAATTGCTCATGGCAAATTCCACGGCAGAGTTTATAAAGACTTAGGGCTAGAAAAGCCATACCAGATAATTTACTACACTGCATCAGGATTACCATTTAGCCTTCTTATTTTAAAATTACTCTTAGTCAGACTGGTCTACTCTTAGGACTTCAGTCACTATTGATGTATTAACAGATCTCAAGCCCAAACTTTCTTTAAAGCCTTCAGCCCGTTAATTGGTTGTATACCTAATCTCTTTGCCAGGATATCTCTCAGGCATCCCAAGGTCACTAAAATTCAGCTCATCATTTTCTTGCCCACTTGTCTTCCAGAAAACTTGTTTGTTCTGTCTTCCTAGTATAAAGCTTCGTAATGCTTAGGCCCAAAGTGTTAACACTCTTCTTTTCCTTCCCTCTAAGAATCCATTCTGTCCACAGTATTCATAATTCTAACTTAAATATAAGTCAAAGCATGCTTAAAACCCTCTAATAACTTCTTATTCCTCCTTACAATGGCCCACAAAGCCCTTCATGATCTGTTATCTGATTCTCTTTCTACCTTAGATTCTGCCCTCTTGCCCATCAAGCCTTCACACATGGCATCTCCTTTACCTGCGGTGTTGTTCTTGCCACCTTCTTTTCACCTGGTTAATTCACACTCATCTTTCTGGTCTCCACTGAAGTCTTACTTCCTCAGGGAATCTTTCACTAAGCATCTCCCTTCTCCATCAGTGTAGAGGAAATATATACCCTCCTATAGTGCACTGTCATTGTACTATATTTTTATATTTCATACTTTAGCATAGCTGTAATAATAATAATTGAATCATAAGATTATGAGCTTCACAATAGCAGGGACTAGGTATGTTTTTAGTTCTGACCTTTAGTAGGCTGTCAGTAAATACTGAATGCGTGAATGTCTTCCTGATCTATGTTAAACATTTTAAATAGCTAGAAGTAAACATCTGGAAGTACTGATTTTCTGTATGAATACTTTCGATAGTCTGTAACATTCAGGCCCCTTTATAATGGGAAAAAGGAGGCCAGGTGGTACAATGGTTAAGCACTTGGCTACTCACCAAAAGGTTCAAACCTAACAGCTGCCCCATGGGAAAAAGATGTGGCAGTCTGCTTCCATAAAGATTTACAGCCTTGGAAACCCTATGGGGGCAGTGCTGCTCTATCCTATAAGGTCGCTATGAGTCAGAATCAACTAGACAGCAACAGGTTTGGTTTTCGACGTGACCCTTTGCAACCATAAAAGAAAGTTCTTGTATGTTATTGTTGTTAGATGCCATCAAGTTGGCTCTAACTCATAATGATCCTGTGTACAACAGAACAGAACACTGCCCAGTTCCGCACCAGCCTCACAATCCATGCTGTACCTGACCCCATCGCTGCAGCCACTGTGTCAATCTATCTCATAAAGGGTCTTCCCCTTTTTCACTGACCCTCCACTTTACCAAGCATGATATCCTTTTCTGGGGAATGGTCCCTTCTGACAACAGGACCAAAGTAGGTGAGACAAAGCTTGGCCATTCTCACTTTCAAGGAGCACTCCGGTTGCACTTCTGCCAGTCCATGGTACTTTCCATCTTCTTCGCCAACACCACAACTCACAAGCATCAGCTCTTCTTCGATCTTCCTTAATCATTGTCCAGCTTTCACATCCATATGAGATGATTGAAAATGCCATGTCTTGAGTTAGGTACACCTCAGTCTTCAAAGAGACATCTTTGCTCTTCAGCACTTTAGAAAGGTCTTTTGCAGCAGATTTGCCCAGTGCAATACAACCTCTGATTTCTTGACTGCTGCTTCTATTGGTGTTGATTGTGGAACCAAGTAATAATGAAGTCTTTGACAATTTCAGACTTTTCTCTATTTATCACAGTGCTGCTTATTGGTCTAGTTGTGAAGATTTTCATTTTCTTTATATTGAGGTGTAACCCATACTGTAGACGTTAGTCTTTAATCTTCATCAGTAAGTGCTTTAAGTCATCTTCACTTTGAGCAAGAAAGGTTGTGTCATCTGCGTATCGCTGGTTGTTAATGAGTCTTCCTCCATCCTGATGCCACGTTCCTCTTCATATAGCCCAGCTTCTCGGATTATTTGCTGAGCATACAGGTTAAATACATGGTGAAAGCATATAACCCTGACGCACTCCCTTCTTGATTTTAAACCATGGAGTATCCCCTTGTTCTGTTCGAACAACTGCCTCCTGGTTTATGTGCAGGTTCCTCATGAGTAAATTAAGTATTCTGGAATTAGCATTCTTCTCAATGTTATCTGTAATATTTTAGTATCCACACAATCTAATGTTTTTGCATAGTCAATAAAAGACAAGTAAACGTCTTTCTGGTTTTCTTTGTTTTGAGCCAGGATCCATCTGATAGCATCAGTAATATCCCTCGTTCCACGTCCTCTTCTGAATCCAGCTTGCATCTCTGGAAGTTCTCTGTCAATGTACTGCTGCAACCATTTTTGGATTATCTTCAGTAAGATTTTACTTGCATGCAATATTAATATTGTTTGATAATTTCCACATTCTATGGGATCACCTTTCTTTGGAATGGGTACAAATATGGATCTTTTCCAGTCAGTTGGCCAGGTAGCTGTCTTGCAAATCTCTTGGCATAGCCTAGTAAGTGCCTCCAACATAGCATCCATTTGTTGAAACATCTCAATGGGTGTTCCGTCAGTTTCTGGAGCCTTGTTCTTCACCACTTCCTTCAGTTCAGTTTCAACTTTTTCCTTCAACAGCATAGGTTCTTGATCATATGCCACCTCCTGAAATGGATGAACATCGACCAATTCTTTTTGGTACAGTGACTGTGTATTCCTTCCATCTTCTTTTGATGTTTCCTCCATCATTCAACATATTGCCCATAGAATCTTTCAGTATTGCAACTCGAGGCTTAAATTTTTTCCTCAGTTCTTTCAGCTTGGGAAATGCCAAGTGTTTTCTTCCCTTTTGGTTTTCTAACTCCAGGTCTTTGCAAATTTCATTATAGTAATTGTCTTTGTCTTCTCAAGCTGCTCTTTGAAATCTTCTTTCAGCTTTTTTATCTTGTCATTTCTTCCATTTGCTTTAGCTACTCTTCATTCAAGGGCAAGTGTCAGAGTCTTTCCTGATATCCATCTTGGTCTTTTCTTCCTTTCCTGTCTTTCTAATGACATTTTTGTTTCCTAATATATGCTGTTCTTGATGTCATCCCACCACTCGTCTGTTTTTCTGTCATTGCTGTTGAGTGCATCAAATCCATTCTTTAGATGGTCTCTAAATTCAGGTAGGATAATCAAGGTCATATTTTGCCGCTTGTGGACTTGTTTCAGTTGTCTTCAGCTTCAGCTTGAACTTGCATATGAACAGTTGATGGTCTGTTCCACTGTCAGCTCCTGGCTTTGTTTTGGCCGAAAATATTGAGCTTCTCCATTGCCTCTTTCCACAGATGAAGTCAATCTGATTCCTGTGTATTCCATCTGGCAAGGTCCATGTGTATAGCCACTGTTTATGTTGTTGAAAAAAGGTGTTTGCAGTGAGTAAGTTGTTGGTCTTGCAAAATTCTATCATGCGATCTCTGGCGTCATTTCTATCACCAAGGCCATGTTTTCCAACTACTGGTAACTCTTCTTTGTTTCCAGCTTTTGCATTCAATCACCAGTGATAATCAGCACATCTTGATTGCCTGTTCATTCAATTTTAGACTGCAGAAATTGGTAAAAATCTTCAATTTCCTCATCTTTGGCTTTGGTGGTTGGTGCATAAATTTGAATAATAAGAATATTGACTGATCTTCTTCATAGGTGTATGGATATCGTCCTATTACTGACAGCATTGTACTTCAGGATAGATCTTAAAACATTTTTCGTGACAATGAATGTGATGCTATTCCTCTTCAATTTGTCATTCCCGCCATAGTAGATCATATGGCTGTCTGATTCAAAATGGCCAAAACTAGTCCATTTCAACTCACTAATCGCTCAGGAGGAAGGTTGGGCAATCCTACTTCTGTAGTGATACCACCTCAGAAACCCAAGGAGGCGTCGCTATGAGTCGGGGCCAACTCAGTGGCACATAACAACAACAACAATACCTAGGATATCGATATTTATGTGTTCCATTTCATTTTTTACTTCAAATTTTCCTATATTCATACTTCATACATTCCACGTTCTGATTATTAATGGGTGTTTGCAGCTATTTCTTCCCGTTTTGCCCCCACTAGCTAAAGGAGGTCCCAAAAGCTTTACTCCATCCACATCGTAAAGGTTGACTCTAATTTGAAGAGGCAGCTCTTCCCCAGTAGTATTTTGAGTGCCTTCCAACCTGAGGAGCTCATCTTACAGCACTACGTCAGACAGTGTTTCAGGTCTGGTCATGAAGTTTTCCAGTAATACATCAGACAGGTTTACACTGGCCAATACTTTTGAGAAGTGAATGGCCCCTTCCTTCTTCCAAGTCTGTCTTAGTCTGGAAGCTGCACTGAAACTTGTCCCCCATGGGTGATCCTGCTGGTCTGTCAAATCCCGGTGGCATAGCCTCCAGCCTCACAGCAACACACAAGCCACCACAGTACGGCAAATTGACAGACGAGTGGTGGCTTGTATGTTATACACAGACAAAATGCCGAGCTGTATCTATATAAAATTTACTTACCAAACTTTAGGTGACTTTTTCTGTAGAGATAAGTATGTTTCTATGTATAAAGGGAAAGTGAAAGAAACCATTTGTGAGTATTTGTTACTTTCAGTGCTCTGAAAGGGGAGCTCCTGGGGGAAAATCCACCAGGGTTAAAACCTCCCCAGGGAGGGAAAAGGTGGCCAGCAGCATGAGCAATCAAATCCCACGGTGAGTAGAAAGGAGGTAGTTTGCATATATTGGAGAAAGCATTGAATTCAGGACTCATGCCAACATTGCTGCTTTGACCTGGGGTAGAGCCTGTTTGTACATACAACAAATAGTCATTGCCAAACACTGCAGTCCTTGTAATGTGAGGGACTGCACAAAATAACTTCTAAGCTCTCTTCCAGTCTGAGATTCTCTGGTTCTAGACGCTCCTGATGGCAGACTGAAGTTAGGATCTGCTGGATATTCATGCTCTCTCTCTTCTATGCACTTGGATTTTCCCAGCCACTTGAATCAGTGGCTGATTTGGTAATCTCCATTTTCCAGCATCACAGAGCACATAGACTTTGCCACCCCAATACAGCAGCCAGCGATGGAACCTGTCTGCAATGGCAATCTCCCCACCAGCATGCACACCCTGGATCACTTGCATGGGGTTTCCAACAGAGCCAGCCTGCACTACACAGGGGAGAGTCAGTTAACAGAGGTGAGTGCTTACCTGCCTGTGCTTTTCAGCCTCACAGCCATGACACAATGGATGACAGGAAGCACAGTGACTTTCATTATTATTATGCTTTGTTTTCAGTTGCCTGTCATTTAGGTGGCTTTAGCCAAGTTTCTTTTAAGCCCTGGGGCTGAGCTCGTGCTCTTATATCTGACCAGAAATCTTCATTCTGATTCAGTGCTCAAGTTGGGTAGCATTCGACCTTACTATCCAGCATAGGCTCTTGTGTGAAATATTTGGGGCAGATAATAACTGTGTTGGCACTCTTAATAAGAAAGAAAGGAGAACAGAGTCTACACACACACACACACACACATACAGTTGACACTTGAAACAACGCAGGTTTGAACTGCACAAGTCCACTTATACGTGGATTTTTTTCAAGATACAGATCTTGGAGAAATTCAAGAGCTAATAGACACTACACTGGAAGAACTAACAGAAGATGACTTCAAGAAGATGAGTGGTTCCAAACCCATATCAAATGATGAGAAAGAAGATGTAGAAGAAGCAGTGCCAGAAAACAAATTGACATCAGAGAGTCTGGCAGGAGTGTTTCGATTATTCAGCACTGCCTTTGATTGCTTTTGTGACATGGACCCTCTTAGGATATGGGCACAGAAACTAAAGCAGATGGTGGAAGAAGCATTGGTACTATATAGCAATATTTTTAGGGAAAAGGAAAAGCAAAAAAAGTCAGAAATTACAATGTATTTCCATAAAGTTACACCAAATGTGCCTGTCTCCCTTCCCATGTCCTCCAACTCTTCTGCCTCTGCCACCCCTGAGACAGCACAACCAACCTCTCCTCTTCCTTCTACTCCTCAGCCTACTCAGTGTGAAGACAACAAGGATGAAGTACTTTATGAAGATGCACGTCCACTTAATGAATAGTAAATCATCACCATGCCATTCAGTTAATAAACTTAACTGTTGCATGTGTGTGTGAGTGTCTTCATGTGAAAATCTCATAACTGCACAGCAAGAACTGTGTTAATTGACTATGTGATCATTAAGGCTTCCAGTTAATAGTAGGCTATTAGTAGTTAATTTTGGGGGGAATCAAAAATTATCCACAGATTTTCAACTTCGCAGTAGGTAGGGCTTCCTAACCCCCACTTTGGTCAAGCATCACCTATATATCCATAGAGATGCCACCTCAGAATCTCAAGGAGGGATTACTATGAGTTGAATCAACTCGATGTCAGTGACTTGTTTTTTGTTGGTTTTTTAAAAAAAAAAAAATGCTACAAATGCTCCACTATGAAGTTTCATTACATAAATGCTTGTATAATTATAAGGTGGTACAATAGTGCTATTACGAAAGATAGAGTAGAAATACATTTTTTAGGCATGATGAAATTTTCAGAATATTGTATGTGAAACTATAGGTAACAAAACACTCTGTACAGTGTGTTTCCATATTTTGTGAGAAAAATAATGTATGTCTCTATTCAGAGAAAAATATCTGAAAGAGATTGATAGATCAATTGATAGATATTAACAGTGGTTGTATCTGGATGACAGATTTCTGATGTTACTATAATGAATGTGTTTTACAGTCTGTAATTTTTGTTAAATGAGAGAGGGCTGGAGGGGTGGTAAAATGGCCTCAGGTGAACCTTCCACAGAATAGCTGACCAACAGGAGCACAGTGTACATCCTAGAGATACAATTGGCTTTTGTGGTATAGTGCCCAGTTCAGCATCAACTGTGTCATCTGAATTCTACCTCATGTATATTCCTCTAATCTGTCATCTTCCTTCCTTTTCCAGGTATTGCAAAATCTTGGCAAAGACCAATATCCACAACAGTCACTTGAACAGATTGGCACCCGAATTGCCAAAGTTTTGGAAAAGGTAGGTCACCCTGCAGGAAGCCTTGCCTTTTAACTTCTTTTCTAGATCATTTGCCACTGTGAGGGTCTAACTTTTGTGTTATTTAGCACTTGGTGACTAAAGGGACTACATGAAATAACCCTGTGCTGAATGCTTCATTCACTTCTCTGTCACTTTGGTAGTAGTCTTTATTTTGCTCCTTTGCTTACCTTCTCTAGTAAATCATGTCACGCAGTTTTCTCTTTTCACTCCTGCATGAGTGTGCAGAGATGGCAGAATGGGAAACCATGAATCTAGGCACACAGAGTAAGTCAGGTACTCTTCCTCTCATGGTGAAGAATATTTGCTATTTTGAGTGCTGGGTGGGAAACACACCTTGAAGTATCTTTTCTCTTTGAAATTGCAAAACAAAATCTTTGAAAAATTGCAGTTTCATAGAACCTAATTGAAAAAGAAAACTTTGTGTAATATTTGTACAAAGAATTTTTTTTATTTTCACTTTTAATTTTCTTATAGTTAAGTATCTCACCACTAAAATTATAATACTGAAGAGGTAATGTAACATAGTGATAAGATTCCACTCAACTTCCTTGATGAACACAATGGTGTGAGATAGCAGTTTCCTTCTTCTGGATATCACACATGGAAAAATTACCAGGAAACTCTAGCTATAGTAAAACTAGGAGACAGATATAATCCCCCACATACACATATGCACGCAAAAAGATAAAGATTGCCAAAAGTGGGTAAGTTGACACAAAAGCACAAAACCCACACAGGGTGAATTGTAGCAGAAGCTGAGAAGGGATAGTACTTCAGAAAATACCAGCAAAAATCCACTTCCTGAAGGAAACGCCTACAAATTGCCCAACCAGGAAATCCACTGGATTTTGAGTAATAAAAATAGTCAAGGCCCAGCATAGATACCAAATACAAGAAAAAGATAAGAATGAGCAAAAAACCTTACCAAAGATCACAGCAAAACAAAATATTATGTCATGCAACCCCATGTATCTTTATAAGGAAGGCAGAAGGAGACTTGATACAGACGAAAGAGAAGACGGTGTGATCACCTGGAGAGAGTGGAGTGCTGCAGCCACAGCCAGGAAGTGCCAGCAACTGCCAGAAGCTGGAAGAAATGAGAAACTGACTCTACTTCAGAGCCTGCAGAGGGAACGTGGCTCTGCCAAAGACATTGTGCTTTCAGTCCAGTGATACTGATTTTGGACTTCTGGCCTCCAGAACTGTGACAGAATAAATTTTTCTTGTTTTAAGCCACCAAGTGTGTAGTACAGACATAAGACGCTAACATAGATTTGATCTACAAGGTAGATATTGTGATCCATAGCTGTATGTATTCAGTAATGTAACTTTAAAATACATAACGCAAACATTGACAGACCGAAAAAAAGAAAGTGAGGTATCCCCAATACAAGTGAAAGATTTTAATGTTTCATATATAATAACTGAAAGAAAAAATAGACAAAAAATAGCACAATTAGAAAACTGATCTGATTGGCATATAGAGAGTACTATAAAGAAAGGGGAAGACCTTCAATGAGTTAGAGTGACACAGTGGCTGCAAAAATGGACTCAAGCATAGCAAAGATTGTGAGGATGGTGCAAGACGAGGCAGTGTGTCATCCTGTTGTACGTAGCTTCACTGTGAGTTGGAGCTGACTCAGCGGCAGCTAATAGCAACAATAATAACATATCCAGCAATGGAAAATTCACATTCTTTTCAAGTGCACAAGGAAGAAATAAATACCTTGTAAGAACATTTACTGAATGGCTGAGCCATACATGGATTTTTCATTATGAAACAGATATTTAAAGATTTGAAATTATTTAGCATGTGCTTCTGACCAAAATAGGTTAATCTAGAAATCAGTAAAGTTGCCACACAAAAATAAATAGCCTTTATATACACAGCAAAAAGTTAAATGATAATGTAAGAGAATGAAAAAGAAAATACCTTCAGCAAAAACTTAACATCTTCAAAATTTAAGAAAAATAAAAAGGATGCAAAAGTAAGATTTGTTGAACAAATGAAAAAGGATAACATGCTCTTGGATATAAATCTTAGCATCTTAAAAATGTTAGTTTTCCCTAAGCTAATTTGTCATTTTAATGCAATAACCATAAAAATGCCATCATGTTTTCCCTGCTGCCAGATAAGCTAATTGTATGTTCATTTGGAATAATAAACAAGAATTACCAGGAAGCCTGTGAAAAAGAAGAGCAGTGGGAGAAGGGAAGGAGAAATATTTATCCTTACAAGATGTGAAAGCATACAGTAAAGTCTTTAATTAAAGTGGTTTGCTATTGGTACATGAATAGACAGACAAACCAATGGAAAATAATAGAAAACTCAGTGATAGTTTTAATTGCATATGAAAAGTGTATATAATAAAGTGAGTATCATCAATAAAAGAAAATACATATTTTAATGCTGCATAGGGAAAAAATAAGATTGGATCAAGGATAAATTTGAAATTGATTAGAGATTTAAAGAAATGTTCTTAAAAATTCATACAAGTACAAATGAAGTATATAAAGAATTCCTTTGTTACCTGGATACAGGGAAAATTTTCCTCATTGGTTCAGAATTCACACAGCATAAGGAAAAAAGTTTGATAAATGCAGAACTTGCATTTCAAACAAACACTATCGGCAAGGAAAGAAGACGAATGAAAAACTGGGGACCAGGTTTGTAAGTTATATTACAGGTAACAGGGTTTTTAACACTAGTTTCTGAGAAGTTTCTAAAAAGAGTTTAGAAAGAGTTCAACAAATCTTTAGAAAAATAGGCTAGACACAGCAGAAAAGAAGATTAATGGAAGAGTAGAAAAAATAATAGCAAAGTATTCAAACTGAATCAAATAGGAAAAAGAATGGAACATACTTTAAAAAAGAAAAAGAAGAAGAAGAAAATGACCATAATCTGCTACAAGTCAAGAGGCTGGTGGTTCTGGTAGAGAAACCAGCAGGCTTCAGAGGTCTTATGAGCTAGAGAAATAAATTGGAGACTACAGGGACCAAGATCCTGGTGAGATGGGGGTAGGGACAGAGTCCTGAGCCTGAAATATAGCTAGTAATCTTCATAGTACATTGGCAAATTCTGACACTGTAAAAGGCAGGAGACCAGGGAGCCAAGTTGAAAGCCGTAAAAAACAGAGCAGTTTTTAGTGATCCCACCATACTATGGAGGCAGGGATTAGAATTCAAGATTGAACAATAAGGACAAGGGTTTCTGATGAATGCTCCAGAGTTTCATTTGGAAGGTGTGGAGACTTATGCCTTTGGAGAAGAAATTAACTTGAGGGAAACAGCTTTCCAGAATGGCATAGCAGCCTAAGCTCAAAGATTGGGTTAAGTTGATCAACATTCATTCCACCTACCAAGCTAAACAAAGGATGAACCCTTTCTTCATGAAGATAACATCATCTGGAACCTCTACAACTTTTCAGACACAATGTCAAGCCTTCAATAAAATTGTACTATAAATCCATATCAAGAGCTGGGATTGGAAACCCAGAGAAAAGGCAGACAATGGAAATATACCCACAGATGATCCAGGAGGTGGAGTTAAAAGACAAAGACTTTAATAACAGCAATTTGCATGTTTAAGGAAACCAAAAGAAAGAAGAAAAGAGTTGAAAAGGACATTTTCACCAGATAATTTCAGTTCTGTAAAAAGGAATCAAGTAGATACTCCAGAATGAAAAATACAATAACTGAAATTAAAAATGCAATAGATAGGTTTAAAAGCAGATTAGAAACAGCAGAAGACGTGATCACATCAGAAAAGATGAAAAACAGGTATGGGTTATTAGAAAATACCCAAACTGAGCCATAAAGACAAAAAGAAATTTAAGAAAAACAGAGAGATAAGGCTACAAAAGACATGTGGAGACATTTAAAAAAAAAAAAAAACTAGAAAATGGAGTCCCAGGAAAAGAGAAGAGTGAATGGGTAGCAGTGATGTCTAGCTAAGAATATTCTGAAACTGATGAGAGATATTCTAACGAGTCAAGAAGTTCTGTGACCCACAAGCAATATAAATACAAAGAAACCTCCACTAGAGTGTTATAGTAAACTCTTGAAAACCCAAGTCAAAGAATAAAATCAAAAGCAGCTAGAGAAAAAAACATGCTACTTTCAAATAACTGACAGTAAGACTTCTTAATAGGAACAATGGAAGACAGAATGCAAAGGAATGACATCTGAGTTGCTGAAAAGAAAAACTGCCAACCTAGAATGGGAAAATACCTTTCAAAAATGAAGTGAATACAGCCATCCTTGTATGTGGTACTGACAGAGATAGATAAATAAAACAATGGAATGGAGCAGAGGCACCAGGAATAACCAACACATATATGGTCAAATGATTTTCTACAATTACAACAAAGCATTTGGATAAACTAAAATCTTTTCAATAAATGATGTGGAAACAACTGAATATCTATATTGCGGGAGGGAAGAACCCCAACTCCTCCCTTACACCATATATATAAATCAATTTGAGGTGCACCAGAGACCTAAACATAAAAGCAAAACAATAAAGCTACCAAGAAAAACATAGGAGACTATCTTCAAGTCCTCAATGTAGGCAGATATTTCTTAGAAAGGGACGTTAAAAAAAAACACAAGGAACAGAAGAGAAAATTGATAAATTGGACATTATCAAAATTAAAATGTTCTGTTCATCAACAGACATTTAAGAAAATAGGCCACAGACAGAATAATTCACAACACAAATATCTGACATAAGACTTACATCCAGAATAGATAAAGAACTTCTACAAATCAGTATTTTATAAAAATTAAAAAGTTGGACTTTGTGAACAGATACTTCATAAAAGTAGATATACAGCTCTCTTCTAAGTGCATTTAAAGTGCAAATTAAAATCAATGAGATTCTCTAGAAAGGCTAAATTGAGAAAGATTGATAATGACAGATGTTGATGCTGATATGGAGCAACTGGAACTCTCATATACTGCTAGTGGGAGTACAAAACAATGGTTATCTTGGAGAACAGTTAGGCAGTGTATTAGAAAGTTAAGTATACATGACCCAATAATTTTACTTCTATTTAGCAAAAAGAACTGAAAACTTATGTCCACAGAATACTTGTATAAAAATGTTCACAGCAGCTTTATTCGTAATAGCTAAAATCTGGAATCCCATCAATAGAAGAATGGATAAACAATGGTATATTCATACAATGGATGCTATTTAGCAACAAAGAACCAACTGCTGGTATATGCAACAGCATCAATGATTCTTAGAGATACCATCCTAAAAAGCAAGTGACAGATACGAAAAAAAAAAAAAAAAAAAAAAGTGCATCCTGTATGATTCCAATTACATGAAGTTCAGGATAGGCAAAACTAACCTATGGTGATAGAAATCAGATCAGTAGTTCCTTTGAAAGGAAAGAGAGGATTGATTGGGAAGCAATAAGAAAGAATTTTCTGTATCTTTGTCAAGATTGAATGTTAACACTTAAAATCTGAGCTTTTTCTCTATAAATTATACCTCAGTTTTTAAAAATAAAGAATAGCGATTTTAGACAACCAAAAACTGAAAGTTGTTGTTACCAACAGACTTGCACTAAAAGAACACAAAAAGGATTGTTTCAAGCAGCAGAAAAATTATCCCAAATGGAAACTCAGAAATGCAGGATAGTACAGAGAGCAACAGGAGTAAGTATTGGATTAAATATGAATGAATAGGACTATATGAAATAACAGTGGTATCTTCTAAGGTTAAAATTCATGACAACAATATCAGAACAGACAGAAGGAAGTCACATTGACTTTCTTCATTGGTTGTGGTAGGTCAAGTTAGACATTTTACACTTACACAGCTCAGTATGCCTCACTTGGCATGGGCTTCCTTGAGAAGGATATGGGCATGCCATTACAGCAGGATCAAGATGAGTCCTCACAGTAGTCCACAAACAGACCAGGGATTATTCTCTACCTACCTCTCTTTCACACCAAGTTCACATTCAAGAGAACAAGATGGTTAGGTGTGGGAAATGCTTTAGCTTAGAAACCCCAAATTCCATATCGTAACCAGTATCTTTAGTAATATATTCATTGGCATAGAATCCTGGAAAGGAATGTGATTAACTACAAGAACTACATGAATTTAGGGATAGTCGAACTATAGCTTCCACTCAGTATTTATAGTTTCTTCACAGTCCTCCTTGTCTAGGTCCATTTTATCAGTCATTTTTACTATCAGCTATATTGCCTAGTAACAACTAACAATCCAGTTTTATCAAGTTTTCAGGGAAATGGAGCTAGAAGGTTAATCCAGCAAGATTCCTTGTTGGCTCACAGACCGTGTTTATGACCTTTAGTTAATAACTTTAGTATACCAAACCTGTTGCTGTCAAGTTGATTTCAGTTCACAGCAACCCTATATAGGACAGAGCCGAACTGCCCCACAGGGTTTCCAAGGCTGTAATCTTTACAGAAGCAGGCTGACACATCTTTCTCCTATGGAACAGTTGGGGGACTCGACTACCAGCCTTTCAGTTAGCATCCGGGTATCTATCCCCTGTACCACCATGGCTCCTCAGCTTTAGTATAATGGTTCTCAAACTTGAGAGTCATCACAATCAGCAGTGTTCTCAGGCTTGTTAAAGCAAAGATTCTAGTTTCCATAGCCTGACTTCCTAATTCGGGAGGTCTACATTGGGGCCTCAAAATTTGCATTTCTAACAAGTTCCCAGGTGATGCCCACGCTGCTGGTGCAGGGACCACACTTTGAACCAAGGATATGAAAGTCCATCCCACTGTTACCACCACTCTGCAACATGCATATTTGGTAGGTCCAGCTACATAGATAATTCCTACTCACAAACTCAGTAGGCCACTGATGGTCTTGCCTTCCACTAGAAAGATACAGGACAGGAAGCCAACTCATGGATATGGGACATAGCAAGCCAGCAGGGCAGCTCATTATGAGTGTTTCTTCAGTAGTCCCCATAGCTGTCTGGCAGCAGTCCTGAGGCTATTCTCTGCCTTCCTGCTAAGTGAGAGCTCAGGGGCAAGTCCTGGAGACCGTATAGGTGGGTGAGGGAACCACCCTCTCAGAAGTCTCACTTTCCACACAGGAATCACACCTCATACAGTCCTGCTGGTGTGGCGTCTAGAGATCTCACAAGGCACAAGGTGCATCACACTCAGGAAAGGTCAGTTCTTTCACAGTCCTCGCAGTGAAATGGCCCCACAGGCCATTCACAAATCACCAGTTAGGTCATTTTTACCATAAGCAAGACAGCCTGGTAACACAGGGCATTTTACCTGTATTAAATTTTCAGGAGAGCATAGTAAAAAAGTTAACCTGACATCAACTTTCCATGAGTACTCATTGGTAAGGTGTTCCCAGATTTTAGCACTGCCAAGGAAGTAGTAAGAGAAAAATAATTACTATTATTAGTCTGTAATAAGTTAAAGATGCATATTGCAATCTCTAGGCTAACCATTAAAAGAATAGTGAAAGAATGTATAATTAAGGAAACAAGTGGAATAAGAACATTTCATTAATTCATAAAAAAAAAAAAAAAAAAAGACGAGTAATGTGAAGCAAGTGGGTGAAATAGAAGACAAATAGTGAAAGGGTAGAGATAATCCAAATATATCCATAATCTCACTAAATATAAAATACGTACTTTAAACAGCTAACGTCAGACTGGATTAAAATTGAACCCAGTTATGTGCTGCTTACAATTAACATATCTTTATATAAGATATAAAATAGCTATGATTAAATAGGTAGAAAAAAGAAGATGCACCATGCAAACACTAACCAAAAGAAACCTGGTGTGGCTATACTGATAGCAGACAATTTGGAACTTAAGGCAAGAAGCATTACTACAGATAAAGACAGATGACATTTCATAATGATGAAGTGGTTAGTCCACCTGGAATATAGAGAATTATACATCTGTGTAACCAGTTCCTGTTGCCATTGACTTAATTCCAACATATGGTGGCCCTGTGTGTTTCAGAGTAGAACTACATATACTTCATAAGGTTTTCAATGGCTGTAATCTTCACAGAAGTAGAGCATCAGACCTTCCTTCCACAGCACTGTTGGGTAGATACAAACCACCAACCTTCCAGTTAAAAACCAAGCACAAATGGTTAAACATTGACAGATTTAAAAGGAGAGATAAATCCACAATCATGATACACTTTAACATACCTCTCAATAGGTGATAGACAATAAAAATATAGAAGAGCTTAATAATGAACAAACTTGGCTTAATAGTTTACTCAACTATGACAAAATACTCATTTTTAAAAAATACATGTGGACTATTTACTATGTCATTCAAAAGCTGAATCACAAGCCTCAATTGTGTTTCAAAATATTCAGAGTGTGTTTTCTGACTATAATGGAATTAAATTAATAAAAAGATCAGTGACAAAAAGATGGAAAACCTCCAACTATTGGTAAAATTAACCAGTATACCTCTAAACTCATGAGTCAATAAAGAAAGCACACGTAAGATATTAGAATATATTTTGAAATGAAAGTAATAATGACATATCAAAACTTGTGGGATGTAGCTAAAGCAATGCTTGAAGGAAATTTATAGCCTTAAATGCATATTTAGCTTAAAAAAAAAAAATCTACCATCTCAAAAAGCTGTAAAAAAGAAAATCCAAACTGAACATGGCATTTGGAGGTGGGGGGACGGGACACTACAGTGAGATATTTCTCACCCACTGCATTAGCAAAAATGCAAAAGTTTGATAAGGTATTGTTGGTGAGGCTGTGGGGAAATAAGCTGTTATACATGTTGATGGCAATATAAAATAGTATAACTTCTATGGACATGAAATTGGTCACATCCAACAAAATAATACATTCAAATTCCATGTTAGCCAACAATCCTAACTTTCAGGACTCTTTCTTAAAAATACACTGGCAGAAAAAAATAATACCAAAAAAATGCCAGTGAATAAGGCTATTTGTGGTAGCCTGATTTGTCATAACAAAATACTAGAAACAACCCAAATGCCAGCAGTAAGGAACTGATTGACTAAAAAGTCCCCTGGGGCTGCTCATTGTGTGTGAACGTCCACACAGGGAGAGTTCTGCAGCTGTCAAAAAGGAAAAGGACCATCTCTGTAAACTGTGGAGCAATCTCCAAGATGTATTAAGTGAAACAAAAGCAAAGCGGAGGAAGATCGTTGTCTGATGATGTTTTTCTTTTTAAACATGGGAGGGTATATGTATGAGAAAAACAGAAGGATACTGAAACATTGACTAAATCTTAAAAATATCTAGACTGGTTTTTATTTCAGAACCAAGTAAATATTTTGAATAATTTAAAAATATTTTTAATAAAGCAACTCCTAATTAAATGAGCCTGTCTATTTAGTTAGGGGAGCTCTGGTATCATATTGCCTAAGGCACCTGACTGCTAATCAGAAGGCTGATGGTTCAAACCCACCAGCCACTCCTTGGAAGGAAGATGGGGCAATCTACTTCCATAGTGATACTGCCTCAGAAACCCAAGGAGGGGTTGCTATGAGTTGGGTCCGACTCCACAGCACATAAAAACAACAACATTTAGTTAGTAGTATAACCATATCAAGAGTAACTTTTCTACATGATTTTAAAAGTTACTTGACTTTTACATCCTTAATGAGATTTATACTAAGAAACCTATTACTGTTTTCAGTAATACTATTGTTTTTAATAAGACTGTTCTTCTGAGACTGTATTGTAAAATAAATGAAATGAGAAATTTTTTGATGTTGAGAACTGGAATTTTGGGCACAGCTGAAAGGAGATAGAGATAGGAGAATGATAGTGTTAAGTAAACACCCAGTAGCTATGGGTTGGAAATATCAGGACTATACTAATGAACACTCTTAGAGCCCAGATTGTGATTCTTAAATACCATTCTCCTAAAAAGATTCCTTTCAGAAATGGCTTCTAACAAGTCTGGGAAAGCAGGGTAACTACTAAAGACAATAGGGTTGTGCCAGAAGAACTGGAGAACCAGCGTGAATAAGCTCCTCACTGGTCAAAGATGGGACGGTTTGAGCAACAAGGTTGATAACTGCAGTTGACGGAATATATCACATACATTTAAACTCCTTAATTTTCTATCATTTTATTTTGGAGAATGCATGGGAACTTGTTTTGTAAAACTGGTAAATAATGACAAAGAATCAAGCACATATCTTTCTTATGTGAGCTGTACTTCAGGGTGAACAAATAATTGATGAAGGGAAGTTTCTATTTATAAGAATATTCAAGGTAATAAACTGTGAATGACAGAATTACAGTTTTGCAACCCCTGATGAATATATGACAGTGATCATCACTTGGCTGCTAATGTCACAAATGGACACTAGGATGTTTTATGCACTGTTGGAAGTTCATATCCTCACCTATGAAATTGTTTTGCCCCTACTCTTCCTCAGAAAGTCAAATCTGAATCCAGTCAAGCCTCTGAGTCTAACTACCAGTTTATAACACATGGGACAAACTAAAACCAACCCAAACCCACTGTCATCAAATCAATTCCAACTCATAGCAACCCTATGGGACAGACAGAACTGCCCCATAGGGTTTCCAAGGCTGTAAATCTTTACAGAAGCAGACTGCCTCACTTTCTACCATGGAGCATCTGGTGGGTTTGAGCCAGCAGCCTGTTGCAGCTCAATGCTTTAATCACAGTGCCACCAGAGTTCCTTACAAGGGACAAAAGATCGTGTTAAATAGCACCTTGAGGATACACTCATAGAGCTCAGTCAGTGGGAAACTACAAGGTAGATAACGCTGCTTCTTCTACAAAAATAGATATGTAGAGAAAAACGGTAGATGAAGATGGAACCTGGAAATCAAGAGACTTAGGGAACACATCAGTGAATTGCCACGTATGGACCTTACTTAAATTAGATAATGATTCAAACCATAAAAGCAAAATAAAATGTGTAATATAATTGGGGGAAATAGGAACATCAACAATATTTAATAATTTTGAAGAATTATTTTCAAGTTTCTTAGGCATACTATATGTTGTTTTGAAAAACAATCCTTTATCCTTTAGAAGTACATACTGAAAAGTTTCTGTGTGAAATCACAGAACATCTTCACTTTGCTGCAACTTAGCAGTGGTTAGGTGTTTTCGGGTCACTTTTGACTCAGTGACCCTTTGCATAACAAAACGAAACACTGCCTGGTCCTGTGCCGTCGTCAAAACCACTGCTATGTTTGAGCCTGTTGTTGCAGAGACTGTATCAGTCTGTCTCTCTCAGAGTCTTCCTCTTTTCACTGACCTGCTACACTAAGCGTGATATCCTTCTCTAGGGACCAGTCACTCGTAGTAATGTTCAAAGTATAGAAGACGAAGTGTCATCATCCTGGCTTCTAAGGAGCATTCTGGCTGTACTTCCAAGACAAATTTGTTCCTTATTCGGGTAGTCCGTGGTATACTCAGTGTTCTTTGCCAACCCATAAGTTAACGTGGATGAGGTGTAAATGACACAAAATTGGCCATGAGTTGATAGCATTGAAGCTGGATGAGGAGCCTATGGGAGTTCATTATACTATTCTCTATTTTTGTGTATATTTGAAATTTTTCATAAAGTTTTTTTAAAGATGATCACAATAATGAGCAAAAAAATATCAGATGAAAAGTAGGTAGACTGACATGCCTAAAACTGATGAAAGCAGCCCCAGTGGCACAGTGGTTAAGTGGTCAGCTGCTAACTGAAAGGCAATTTGACCTACCAGCTGCTCCACAGGCAAAAGATCTGATGATCCACTCCCATAAAAATTACAGCCAAGGAAACCCTATGGGGCAGTTCTACTCTCATATGGACTCTCTGATACAGTAAACTACAAACAGGGAAGAGAACAGTATCTTTTTTT
>NW_006921752.1:1197613-1198481 GCF_000298275.1 Orycteropus afer afer
AACAACAACAACAACAACAATCTAATGCAGAGAATTGAGTACTGTTTGGTGAAGAGCTGAAAGGGTAAAAAGGAGACACTGAGATAAACCAGGGACAATTGAGGGAAATAGCTACCACCCCTAGGGATGGAGAAAGAAGACAGACAATTAGGATTTTCAGGATCTGGAAATTCAAGGAAGGGATACAGAGAGCTAGAACTCATACTTCTGATGAATGGGCACAGACTGGCTGCTGAAGGGTGCACAGAGGCCAGAAGAAGCTGAAGAACTTGCTGGTGTGGTACCAGCAGGAGCAACATTCCATCAAGAAGGAAGGACCTTTGCCTCTTAACCTCCCCATCTCCTTCTCATGCACTTGTTTGCAGAACCTAACAAGAAGCCTGCTAGCAAAGAAGAAATGAGGTTTGCAGGGTCCCAGCCATAGCATCACAAAGCATGGTACAGAATTCTGGATTTTGATGGAGAGATAATAGCTTTATAACTGTCATAGGAGCCATTCATTGATTCCTTCCACAAATATTTAGTAGGGACCTACTATGTGTCAGATGTTTTTTAAGGGATAAATAAGTAAAGAAAAAGGACAAAAATCTCTGTCCTCAGGGAAGACAAAGGACAAATCGCCTGCTGAAGAATGATGACTGAAATAACAGCAGTGCTCAGTGGCAACTGTGGAAGGAAGATGACAGTTTTGAAACACCTGACACCCTAGGATTGCAGATCAACACTGGGGTAAGAAAAAAGCCATTTCAAGATAAAGAACTGGAAGAGCATATCACCAAGAGTCCTGCCCTAACGTAACTTTTCTCTGTGATACATCTGAGATGCAAGATTTGGTGAACAAATTAAATGATAAATATTTGACTATTTA
>NW_006921752.1:1198581-1200709 GCF_000298275.1 Orycteropus afer afer
CACTTGACTGCTAACCAGAAGGCTGGCGGTTCAAACCCACCAGCCACTCCTCGGAAGGAAGGTTGGGCAATCCTACTTTCGTAGTGATACTGCCTCGGAAACCCAAGGAGGGGTCGCTATGAGTCAGGGCTGACTCGACGGCACATAACAACAACAACAATTTATGTAAACCCAGACAAACATTGTCAGTAGAAAATAACTTGCGGGATTTTAAAAGAAGTGACAAAACTGAAATGTTACACAAAACAGAATGTACATTTGAGACAGATGATCAGAGTTTAAGTTGGTTGCAGGTCTTTTTCTTGATCAAGAAAAGTGACTTAAGATATTGTTTAGCTTAAGACTTTGTTAAATATTTAGATTAAAATTTTCAGGGGAACCCTTAAAAAAGAATGTCCAAGTCTCAAACCTATTACGAAAATAATGAAATAAAAAGGGGAGGGAAAATATTAACCCAAGAAAAGATGAAAAAGAAAGGAGGGGGGAAAAAAGCAGCATTCCTAAATAGGGACAAATTTGTTGTTTGCTGTTGATTCAGAACCAACAAATAGTGACCCCTCCTTGGGTTTCCAAGGCGGTATCACTATGGAAGTAGATTGCCCAACCTTCCTTCCGAGGAGTGGCTGGTGGGTTTGAACAGCCAGCCTTCTGGTTAGTTGTGAAGGGCCTTAGACACTACGCTACCAGAGCTCCCATAGGGACAAATAGAAACCAAAAATAAGATAAGCAAGCTTCCAGGAAATCTCTGACAGTCACAATGATGTCATATTGGGAATTCTAAAATGGACCTACATGGTTTTTTTAATAGTCATATCTAAAGCATAATTTTAAAAAAGTTGACGAAATGGGAAAAGATGCACCAGAAACCTGACAAGCTGTATTTTGAAACATAAAAATTAGAAACAGAGAGGATAACTACATGACAAAAGGTTCAGTTCATCAGAAAGATACACCAATTCTAAACTTGTTGTTAGGTGCCATCAAGTCAATCTTGACTCATACCGACCCCATGTGACCCAGTAGAACTGTCTCATAGGATTTTCTAAACTGTAATCTTAACAGGAGCTAATGACCAAGTCTTTCTCCCATGGAGCCATGGGTAGTTTCAAACTGCCAACCTTTTGGTTAGCAGCCAATCACTTAACCATTTGTACCACCCACACTCCTTAGAGAAAGGTTATTTTATAAAACTAAAGGAAAGAATGCCTTTGGGAAGCCAGTTGAAGGGCTCAAGTCACTGAGGAGGAGCATATCAGGCTGTCTTCAGATTTCTCTGCAACAGGTTTTTATGCCAAGAGGCAGTGGAGTGGTACTGGAAAATTATTCAAGGAAAAAAGTGTGTGACCCATAGTTTTGTATCCGTCCAAGATGTTCTTCAGGTATGAGGATTGCACATACACAGTTTTGAACATAAGCAATCTAAAAGAATACTGTTTCCATGATGCTACTCCTAGAAGATGAACTTCAGCCAACCAGGAGATGATTGGAGAAACCACACAAAAGTAATGTCAGTGGTCACTGAATATATTTAGCTGTAGACCCAATACTGAAACAAAGGCAGAGAAAAGGGTGCCAGCATACAAATACCATACACACTGACATTGTAGTATTTATCAAATTAGCCAAAAGTGAGATTAGAAAAAAGAAAGAAGATGGAAAGCAGATTGCCTCATCTGTGATGGTAGCAAGTCAAAGACTCAATCAACTGACAAACATAATAGATAGGAAAGTCCACAATTAGACTTAAATCAAGTACTGGAGTTTTGTATATGGTAAAGGTAGTATCTCAGTGGGAGAAAAAAATGAATTATTCATTAAATATTACTGAGATAGGAGTAGCCATTGGAAAAAAAGTTGGAGTCATATCTTTTACACCAGGTTAAATTTCAGGTGGAGCAAAGATTTTAATATGAAAAGTATAATTATAAAAGTTCTGCAAAAAGACATGGGAACATTCCTTGATAATCTTGGAGTAAGAAAGGCCTTTCTACTATGACTGAAACTCCAGAAACTGTTGGAGATTACTTAATTAACTGGATTATTCAAATTTATGCCCCAACCACCAAAGCCAAAGATGAGGAAATTGAAGAATTTTATCAGCTTCTACAGTCTGAAATTGACCAAACAT
>NW_006921752.1:1204424-1286963 GCF_000298275.1 Orycteropus afer afer
ACTCGACGGCACTTAACAACAACAACAACAACACCTATCCACGAGCATGGTATGTTTTTCCATTTATGTAGATCTCTTATGGTTTCTTGAAGTAGTGTTTTGTAGGTTTTTTTTTGCACAGGTCTTTTGTGTCTCTGGTAAGATTTATTGCCAAGTTTTTGTTGTTGTTTTTTTTTTTTTCTGTAAATAGTATTGATTTCCATATTTCCTTTTCAGTAATATCTTTGCTAGTGTAGAAGAATACAACTGATTCTTGTATGTTGATCTTGTATCCCACCACTATGCTAAGTCTCTCAATTAGTTCCAATAGATTTTTTTTGCTAAGTCTCTTGGGTTTTCTTTGTATAGGATCATATCATCAGCACGTAGAGATAGTTTGATTTCTTCCTTACCAATTTGGATGCCTTTGATTTCCCTTTCTTGTGTTATTGCCCTGGCTGTTTTTGTTGTTGTTATGTGCCATTGAGTCAGACTCAATTCATTGCCATGGCTGGGACTTCCAGGACAATGTTGAACAGAAGTGGTGATAGAGGGCATTCTTATCTGGTTCCTGTTTGCAAAGGGAATGGTTTCAGTTTCTCTCCATTGACAATAATGTTGGCTGTTGGTTTTGCATATATGCCCTTTATTATTTTGAGGAATGCCCCTTCTATGCCTGTTTTGCTGAGAGTTTTGATCAGGAGTGGGTGTTGGATTTTATCAAATGCTTTTTCTGCATTGATTGATATGTTCATGTGGTTTTTTTCCTTTGTTTTATTTATGTGATAGATGATCTTGATTGTTTTTCTAATGTTGAACCACCCTTGAATACCTGGTATGAACCCCACTTGGTCATAATGAATTATTTTTTTGATATGTTGTTGTCTTCTAGATCATTGTAAGATACCACATCATGTCATACCCCTGCCACTGTCACTATCAGATTGACACAGGTCCAAGAGTGTAATAGCACACTCTAGTGAGGTTATAAGGAAACAGGGACTCATATATTTCTAGAGGGGGATTAAGTTGTTCACATCTTATGGTGGCTATCTCAGGTGGCAACTCAGTCAATTGGCATAACATAACTCATAAACAGTGTTTTACATCCTAGTTTGGTGAGTAGTGTCTGGGGTCTTAAAAGCTTGTGAACACCCATCTAAGATATAACTATTGGTCTCTATGCATCTGTAGCGAAAGAGAAAGAAGGAAACCAAAGACTCCAAGAAGAAACTAGTCTACAAGACTAATACTCCACAAAACCATGGCCTCACCTACCTTGAGACCAGAAGAACTAGATGGTGTCTGGCTTCCACTACTAGATTTTCCAACCAGGGACACAATAGATGGTTCCAGAAAGCATGTGGGCAGAAAAAATGTAGAACAAAACTCAAATTCCTAAAGGAAAAAAAGGCCAGACTTACTGGACCAGCGGAGACTAGAGGAATCCCTAAGGCTATTGACTTGGGATACCCTTTAAACTTGGAACTCAACTCCCAGAGGTTACCTATTCACCAAAAGACAGAGTGGCTCACAAAATACCACTACCCATGAGTACTTTGCTCTTGTAAACAATCATGTAAATGAGACCCAGTGGTCAACGTCTACCCTGGACCAAATATGAGAAGATAAGGGGGGACAGAAGAGCTAGATTAATGGGATTGTAACAACCAGAACGGACAGAGGGAGAATGCTGACACATTATGAAAAGTGTAGGCAGTATCACTGAATAATAGGTATGTTGTTGTGTTGTTATGTGCCCTCGAGTCAGACCTGACTCATAGCAACCCCTCCTAGGGTTTCCGAGGCAGTATCATTACGGAAGTAGATTGCCCAACCTTCCTTCCGAGGAGTAGCTGGTGGGTTTGAACCACCAGCCTTCTGGTTACCAGTCAAGTGCCTTAGGCACTGTGCTACCAGAGCTCCCAAATAATAGGTATATTGTTGTTGTTGCTAATGTGCTGTTGAGTCAGACCCGACTCATAGTGACACCTCCTTGGGTTTCCCAGGCAGTATCACTATGGAAGTAGATTGCCCCATCTTCCTTCCGAGGAGTGGCTGGTGGGTTTGAACTGCCAGCCTTCTGATTAGCAGTCAAGTGCCTTAGGCACTGTGCTACCAGAGCTCCCAATAATAGGTGCTGAAATTGTTAAATGAGAAGCTAATTTACTATGTATATTTTCCCCAAAATCACAAGTAAGTATTAAAAAAAAAAAAAAAAATCCAGCAAGTACATTCATTCAGATACTAAAGACTAGATTAATCTCCACTTGTATATATTTTTAAAAAAAGTATTATTATGGGTGTGTTGTATGGCTAATAAATATACAGACCTTTTGTTTAAAAAAAAAAAAATCATCTGGTGGGCAAAATGAAACTGTATGTCAAAATGGTAAGTGTGTATCCCCTTGTCATAGCATGTCCACAGCTGGAAATGTGTTCTGCAAACACACTTGTACATACACGTACACTTGTGCAACGGTGTTTTGCAGCTTAGTTACCGTAAAAATTGGTGGGGGTGGAGAGAAATATCCATGAATAGCAATCTAGTTAAATAGTGATACACGATGCAAAATTACGCAGCTGTTTTTTTAAAAAGAGAGAATGAGGAAGCGTTCTGTGTGCTGATGTAGTGAGCGCTCCAAAGTGTGGTGTTTAGTAAAATAAGCCCAGTGCGAATGAGCATTACCTTTATGTAAAGAACGGGTTATGTTGTACGCAAAGGGCTGGGTTGTAGCAGTCCTATCCGTATTTGCTGGTACAGAGCTTAACAAAATCAGGAAAGATGCATGAGAAATTTTAAAACCAGTGTTTATACAGTGGAGATAAGGATGGAGGGTGAAACTTCACACTGTATAGCTTTGTATACTTTCTGATTTTTGAAATGTGAATGAGTTACCTGCGCAGAAGAAGAACGTGGACATCACACATTAGGTCTGTCATTTTAGTAGTTTAGTGGATTTGGGCAAGATATGTAACCTCTCTGAATTTTCTCCTCCTACAAAAAGGCTATAATAATATTAGTACCAAGCTTACTGGGTTATGAGGACTCAAGAGAGGATGAACATAAAGTGCTGGCACCTAGTGAGTCCTCATTTAGAGGATGGTTGCTCTGGTTACGGTGCTTATTCTTATTAGTAATGAGTATGTTGCTTAAGGCACAGGGCCTTAGCTGTTGATTCCTTTGCAGAACCAGACCTCCTGGGTGCTTTCCAGCATGGCAGCTCTGTACTGGAGAGTGAAAGGCCAGGGAAAGAAGGCAATTGACTGCCTCCGCCAGGCTCTCCACTACGCTCCACACCAAATGAAGGTGGGTGTGATTCAGGGTGGGAGCTTCTGTCCCTGGTCCTGTCCACTGCCCAGTGGTTTATTTGGGGATTTTAACGAGCTTTCCTCACATTCAGCCAATAAGGAAGTGGTGAAAGGAGGTGGGATGGGACAGAAAAACCTTCGTTGTTGCACGTGCAGCCAGTCTGTGAATTATACCCCCTTTCTTGACTTCCCAACTTCAGCACATTGGGACGTGGGGGAAAGTCTTCTAGATCATTGTAAGATACCACATCATGTCATACCCCTGCCAGTATATCCAGAGCCACCTATGGTGCAGCAAATACACTGGCTTAAGCTGGCTGTCACCCTAAAGTCATTCTGGGTTTAGCTTATCCCCAGGGGCATGGAGGTCTCTTGTACTTGTTTGGCTTCTGCTCCTCACTTGAACTTGTTTCCAGGTACAGAGACAGAAGTCAGAAAGCAAATTTCCATTTCTTTAGGTACATTGACTAGTTCTTGATCTTAACCTGACTCCACCTTTTCCACAAAAAAGAACCTGAGAGAGAAAGGAAGGGAAGGGAAAAAAGGAAGAAAAATAATATGCTTTTAACTATCATCATTGTTTTCCCAAAGGTCAGTTACTGTCCCGATGGCTGAGAATGTGCAGTTTTGAACAGCCATTTGTATCTGCAGGTGCTGAGTTGTGCATTGATATAGACCTTGCCCTTGCTAAAGACATGGCCGATGTTGTCTTTGTTCATACAGCAGCATTGGAACAGTGGAAAGAGTTCAGGCTTTGCTGTTGAGCATTGCAGAGTTCTAAACATAGCTCTGCCTCTTGTAAGCTTTGCGACCCTAGGCAAGTGATTGAACCTCTATGATCTCATCTAATGACATGTACTCTATGGATGCCCAGTTAGGACAAAGATGGGCCTTTTTTCCTGCTCCTTCTGTGTCCTGTACACAACCCAGTACAGTGTTGTACAGACAGCAGAAAGGTTTCTCATTTAAAGGGAATATTTGTGATGAAGATAATATTGCTGGTTGTTCAGTCCATCATTCTGTGCTACATGCAGCTAGGCGATGGGGAGAGACCCAGAGACTGTCCAGATCAGGGGTTAGCAGACTTTTTCTTTAAGGGACCAGATTGCACATACTTTTAAGTTCTGCAGGACAAGTGCTTTCTGTTGCAGCTGCTCAGTTCTGCCATTGTAGCCACAAGCAGCCACAGCAACATGTAAACAGATATGGCTGAGTTCCAACAAAACTTTACAAAAACATGCAGTGGGCTGGTTTGGCCCATGGGCCACAGTTTGCTAAGCGCTGCTTTGGATGATGCAGTACTCCTGGTTCTGTTGCAGAGTTACTCACAATGGGGTCTGTGGACAGGTATTGGTCTATGAATGTCTTGTTGCCGATCTTCAGTGAGACAAGGAGCTGGCACCAGCATGTGCATCAGATACATCACTCAGCGCATTGTTTACCTTCATCTGATGTTTCCGTTTCTGAGGAAAGACATTCTCAGTGGAAGAAGTCATGCATTGTTTTACATCCTGGTACAAGTTCCTTATCTATCACACACAGCACTTTAAGTTGCACCATTACATGATTTAACAGGAAACACTGATTGCATTATGATGATCACAAAAGCCAAGGACAAAAACTCAAAGAGTTTCTAAAATGCTTCTCTCTGTTCTCCTTCCCTCTCCCAGGACGTGCCCCTGATCAGCCTGGCCAACATCTTACACAATGCCAAACTCTGGAACGATGCTGTCATAGTAGCCACCATGGCAGTAGAAATCGCACCACACTTTGCTGTGAACCACTTCACCCTGGGCAATGTCTACGTAGCAATGGTGAGAGTTAGGGGTGAGCAGAGCACACCACTCAGCAGTTTTCTTTCAGTGGTACATTTTCCTTGACTTCAAACCTTCTTTAAATACGTCAGTTTCCCTCAGTGTCCTGTAAGCTTTGTGTCTAAAACTGCCTCCTCCACTAGGAGTGGAGATAAGAGGCTTGAGAGTTTTTAAAAATAATACATATCGGGCTGAAGGAGGAGGGAATGAGGACTTAGAAAAGAGGAGGGGAAAGAGGAAAGACTGAAAGGAGAGAGGGAGGGAGAGAGGAAGGAAAGAAAGAAAAAAAAGTACACAAAAATCATCAGTCTTTGCAGCCATGTGGTTCCTGACAATGAGTTTAACACTGTCAGTAGAGTCACATTTACGTACAATTTTCTAGAGACGTCACTGTTCCAGAAAACCACATAGCACCCCACGTCACCATGCACACACCCATGCCCGCTTTTCCAGGTTGGGCTCAGTAGCATCATCAGTGCACTCGTGAAGCACTGTGCATATTTCTCTTGTACTTGCACTTGTTTTACAATTGTTTGTTTAAGAAATTATCTCTCCCCCTAGACTATAGGCTCCTTGGGGTAAGCCTCTTCTTCATCTCCCTGTTCCCAGCACCTCACACAGTGGTTGGCACGTGGCAGATGCTCACCAAATGTTTAAAGAGCGATGCCACTAGCTTCATGATAAACCATTTACAGAGAAGATGACCCTCGTTCTGGTCAAAAGCAAGAACTGATTTTGGAACTTAAAATCTAGGGGGTCACCCAGAAGCTGTCACAACCAGTTTTAACCAAAAATCATGCCATCCACTCTCATCTAAAGCTTGGTGTCACACATGGGCCTAATCCCAAGATACTCTCAATAAGGGTCTTAGAATGAGGACCCCGGGCTGTAAGCTTTACCTGCCATCCTTGACTTCAAAGACAAAGTATCATCTGCCCAGAGGGGTCTTGCTGAACGTGCAGATTTCCCTCCTGCTTCTTAAAATTGAAGAATCTACTTTTGTTCCCAGTAAATGGGCAATTTGCTACCGTAAGTGAGAAATTGTGTCTCATTTGGTGAGAAGGAGGCATTGGGCTCTTCCTTGAGAGTATTAGTGTAGAATGAAAGATGAACACCTTCAATATGGCAACAATCATTTCCAACCATGTTGATATTTTTACATGCTAGGAAGATTAGAAAAAATTCTCAAAATGTGCAGGTCATTCCCATCTGTCCGGCTGCAGTGGAAAACTCAGGCTGGTATAATACATGAGGGGCTGAAGGAGGAGGGAATGAGGACTTAGAAAAGAGGAGCATCTGTCAGGCATGGTTGTAGAGGTTTCTGTGAGGATTAAATAAACTTGTAAAGCACCTGACATGGTGCCAGCACACAGTAGGTTTTCGGTTATGTCAGTTCTTATTTATAGTTACTGTGAGCATCCTGTTGTTAGGTCAGACCTTTATAAAAGTTGATCTTCCCCTTTCTTCTGGTTCTATAGCTTTTCCCATCATTTTCTCTGTGACGTTGGATCTTGGGCATGAAGGTCATTGTTTCCTCCCAGACCTGAGAGTTTTCCTCAGAGATTGTAGATCCATTGAGAGATTCTGCAGGATTGTCACTAGTTTGGGGGGACAGACATGCTCTTTGAGAAATATTTAGTCTGGTAGTATCATCCCTCTCAAGTTTCCCCTTGTCCCCTGACAGGAAGAGTTTGAAAAAGCACTGGTGTGGTATGAATCAACCTTGAAGCTGCAGCCTGAGTTTGTCCCAGCGAAGAACCGAATCCAGACCATCCAGTGTCACTTAATGCTGAAGAAGGGACGGCGTTCTCCTTAGTGCACTCCTCCTTCCTCTCTCTCTCTCTCTCTCTCTTTCTCGTGCTCTTAAAAAAAAGAATCAGAAACCAATCATTGTCAGTATCTACTTTTAATGATGTGTGTGAAGATAACTGAGTAAGACTTATAACAGAACTTTTAAATACGTGGGAATTGGTTTATTTTTTTGTTTTGTTTTTAAGTTCCTTATTTCCCCACCCATGCCCAAAAGAGACATCTTCAGAAACACACATTTCTTAAAAAGAAAATACAGCTTAAGGATACTGTGTAAATACTGAGCCAACACCTTTCCGGAGCTGTGCTCCATCTCCAAACCTCGACGCCTTTAGGGCTCTTCTCAGTGGTCCAGCCACCTCCTCCTTGGAGGAGGGGGAACCGCACTGCACGTTCTCTGCTTCCTATCGTAGCCTCCGTTCAGTGGAAATGCCAAAGCCCATCTGGTGCCGGTCAGTCAGAAGCAGCGTTCAGCACCCTCCCCGTTAGATCTATGCTTGTCCCCATTCGTGTCTGTTCCATGCTGCTATATACAAACTCTCAGAGGTAGTTTGCAGGGGAGGATGGGGAAAGTCATTTTAAAAACAAAGTATCTGCAACAGCAAAAACTCTTAGGATCACCTGACCTTTGTGATGTTATTTATGTCGGGGAGGGAGGGGGACTGAGAAGGGGAAACCAGCAGTGTACAACATCTATATCATTTGTATTTTAATTACAAAACGCAAGGAAACCAATAAGTTGAAACCCTATGTAACAGGTTTATATGTATAGAATATGTATATTTGAAGCCCTCTATAGACCAAGTCTATGTTTTACTAATAATTTGTTCACTGTGTTACCCATCTTGGAATAAGGTGTGAGTGTCAGCTTCCTCTCTCCGAGGCCTTCCGACTTAGCTCCTCAGGAGAGAGTCATGAGCCAAGGTTGAGTGTTTCCATACAATGCTTCTACTCTTGGTCCCAGGAGAATCAGAAACTCCAGACATTTTGGAATCTTCAAGGGCATATACTGAGAACAAAAATAAAAATTGTTTATGGAAAAATCATTCTGTTGTGTTTTCCCTGAGAACCAGAGTAGTGTGGACAACTCAGAAGCCTGCCTGTAGCTCTGGGTCTCATCTTTCCAAGTCTTAGACTGTCATTGTCTTTCTGTCCACAATCGCCAGGTGAGGGGAGAAACAGTCCATCCCTAGGCTTTATGGTTGATGACCTTAGTTGCAAGGCATATTTGACTGGGAAAGATGCAGACAGCAGATATTCAGAGCTTGGCATATAATTGACCTCCCCTGGAAAGGAAGAAGATTGTAAGCCAGAAAGTCATGTCCCCTCAGGTGAGCACTAACCGAAATATCCTAAAGTTCACCCAGTAAGCTGTGCAGCGAAGACTGGGGAGAGCTGCTCCAGTAGTAATTAAGCGTTGAGCGTTCCATCTGACACAGAACTCCATAGAAGGGAGGTTTCTGTAGACTTTCTTAGAATAGTGTCAGACACAAATATTGAATCCTGAACTTGGAGCATTGGGTTCTGGCACAGACCGCAACTTCTTAGAAGCAAGTAAGCAGTCATATGTACCTGTGGGTGCTCAGTCCTTTACACAGCTAGAATCCTAATAATTCCACACGGTTTGACCAGATGTATTTTGAGAACATTTGTCACTGAATAAAATGAGCTGAGCAATGGAGTAGCCCTATAACGTACTTCCCTACCTCTCCACAACTTGGCGTTAAGTTTTTCCCTGAAAGACTCTTTTTGCTGGGATGGAGGGGAGCTGAGAAGGGGGAATCAGCAGTGTACAACATCTGTATAATTTGTATTTTAAAACAAGGGAACCAGGAAGCTGAAATCCTACATAACTGGTTTATGTAGAGAGAATGTGTATATTCTTGGCAATGAAATTTCCCTCACCCTTGGCCCTTGGCAGCCACCAGTCTGTTCCCTTCCTCATAGTTTTCTATAATAGTATATAAATGAAATTAGTATGTAGCTTTTTCAGTCTGATTCTTTCATTTAACACAATTATGATTCATCCATATTGTGTGAATCCATAGTTCATTACTTTTTTTTTTTTTCCATTATTGTGATGTGGGTGAAAGTTGACAGAGCAAATTGGTTTTCCATTCAGCAGTTCATGCGCGTTTTGTTGACCATTTTCATTCGTTCTTTTTTATCCCTTCCTGCTTCTGAGCTTTATCCCTGGGCAGATGCCACCATTTGGACCTTGTTTGGTTGATTGTTCTAATGAGTGTGTGCCTGCCTGGTGTTACTGTTCACCTTATAGGCCTATCGTGTGGTTGAAAGTTGAGCCATGGGGGTGAGTTCAGTTCTAGCTTTGAAGGATGTCCAGAAGCCAAAGTCTCAGGGATTCCATCCAGTTCATTACTTTTATGTCTGGGGAGTATTCTATCATTTATTCACTTGTTGGAGGACATTGGGATATTCCAGCTCTGGGAGAATATTAATAACCCAGTAGAGACACTTACATACATGTTTTTGTGCACATAGGTTTCCATTTCTCATGTGCAAATCATTCAGCAGCCGTTGTCCTGCTCAGAACCTCTTGGAAGCAGGAACAGCCAACCCAGCACAGAGGCAGCTTCGAATCTGTTCAGATAGAAGGAGTAGAGGGTAGAGGCAAGTGTGAATCTGATCATAAGGAAGGAAGGGAAGGGAAGGAACATGGCTGCTCTTTGAGACGATTGGGAATTGCTCCCAGTGTTGTACCCAGCCTCATTTCAGATGCAGTTCCACACCACATGGCCGTTGACCGCATGTGTGTGTACCTCTTCCAGGGCCAATGACGTGAGAACCCAGTGATGATGCAAAGACAAGCACACGGCCCGTCACTGCCCCGACAGGCCCAGGCCAGCTGCTTGCCCCATCCCTGCCTGGCGGCTTCCCTGCCCTGTTGCTGCCGCCCCACAGCTCCATGGGGCTTCTTTACTAAATGAGTCAAAAGCATGACAGCCACTAGACCAGGACATTGGCACCAACTTGCTGGGAGGGGAACTTGAGACCAAGTGTCCAGTATGAGGGGCTCCTATTGGTGTCTATTCTGTTCCACAGTTTGAGAGAAGAGGCCTTAAGGAACAACTACCAGGGAAGGTCTCCCCAGAACTTCAGGCTCATGATGGAGACTCATCCCTGGTAGTGACTCCTCTGTGGTGGGTTGTTTCTGCTTCATTGAGCCCCAGCATGGGTTCAGCATACCTGGCTTCAAATCCCATCCCACCTCTTACTAGTAATGAGAGCTTGAGCAAGTCATTTAACTCTGAGTTGAATTTCTCACTGAAGGAAATAAAATAAGGATGATGAGAACAACTCTTCACAGAGAAGTTGTGGGAATTAAAGGCGATGAAGAATGTGAAGTGTGTAGCGAGCACAGGTGCCAGTGAGTGATAGCTGTCGTCATTGTCACTGTGTGGTAGGAACTGAGTATTTTCAAAGGATTTTTAAGAGCTTAAATAAATACCCAGATAGCCACTCTTGCCTGGCATGTCGTCTGAGATATCCCAGACCTGACTCACTATCTTGTCTTCTGCAGACTGTGTTTAGTCTATTCTCCAGCACACATGCCCTCTTCTTCCTGCCTGATTCCTGCACAGCTTCCAGGCCTCTCTTCTCTCATAACTCCAGCAAACACCAATTTGCAGCTTCTCTGATAATTGTAGCCACTTCGCTTCATTGAGCCAGGCCAAGTGCATGTGTTGTAATAAACGTCTAGCATTCATTGAGCTTTTACTATGTTCCGGGTTTATAAAACTCATTTAAACCTCATGACAAGCCATTGGTGTAAATACTGTTCTTATCCCAATTAGAAGAGTGGGAAAACTGAATGCAAGATTTATGTTGGTTTCTCACCTTGGGTGTCCTCACTGTGAGGAAAGTGAAGTAGAGGCTTCACTTCCCACAGGTAGAAGGCTCAGGGTTCTAGTTTCTACCCACAACCTGGGGAGGATACTCCCTCACCTGGTGGACAAGAACTTTCTGATCTGTGTCTAGCCTTTGGTTCCTGGCCTCTGGTTTCACACAGGGCCCAAGTCTAGCTCTCAGTTGTCTATGAGGCCAACTTCCTGTACCTCCATGGGACCTAACACCACAGTCCCTAAGGCCTGGAGTAATTCTCAGGCCCTGTGGGCTGTGCAGTGTCCATTCCCACTCCACTGCTGGTCCTTGGTGATTTCTCTTTCTTGATTTTGAGTTAGCTCTATGTTTTAAATATATTCTGCCTTTGTATGTTTTGGAGTGTGGGAGTAGGGAAATTCCAGTGTGTGATCCATCTGCTATCATGACTGGAAGTTGGAAGAGGGTAATTTTGTACTACACATGACCTTTCCCCTCAGAAACTCTGGGATCATCCCCGAGGGGGGCATGAACCTCACCATGAGCAGCACTGCTACTGATCGACTTGATTCTATCCTTCATAAGAGCTGAAAGAGACAAAGGCTGCGGAGACACTGGCTTAATAGACTTCTATTTTGATGAAAGTTCACTTCTCCAGAGTTAGGCCTGTGCCCACAACCCAGAATCTCTGCAGGAATGTATCATAGGAAGCCCGGCTTCTCTGAAAATGCCCAGCTCCTTGAAGGAGGACAGCTTTTATGATATGAAAATAGGCCCAGGCCACCACTGAAAGCAAGGCCCAGGAAGACCCTTACCTCGCTTCATAAAAATGGTCGTCAGGGGCCAGGGCTTCCCTACTGAGGCCTCTTTAAGAGTCTTGAGAACGTGCCCAGAGTCATTCTCACCGGTGGTTCTCTCTCCAGCCAGAGGTCATAGAGAGGGGCTGCCTTGGGGTGAGGCTGGTGAGGATGAGGTGGCCTTGGCTGTTGCCAGGCTCCAGCAGTCTCCAGCTCAGGGATCACAGATCAGGCCTACTTCTGTCCATTGCTCTTCAAATCCTGCAGGTGGCAGCTGGACACAAGGTTGAGGACCTTGACCAATTAATGGGAGAATACCCCTGTAGGATTCCAGGCAACTGTGTCTTTAGGCACAGAGATGTTGGCGATAGGGGTTGCTGTTGGCACAGAATGGAGAGGAGAAGGGAAAGGTGGATGGAGCCGCAGACCTGTGTTGTCTAGGATAGTAGCCAGGAACCGTTCTGACCATTTACATTTAAATTCATTACAACAAAACACAATTTAAATTTTAAAAAGCTAAAATTAAAAATTCAGTGTGTTAGTTGGATTAACTACATTTCAAGTGCTCCACAGCCATATGTGGCCACTGTATTGGACAGCGCAGAGATGGACCATTTCCATCTTCATAGAAAGTTCCATGGGATAGTGCAGCCCTAGACAATGGGTTCCATCCCCAGACACAGATGGATGTACCACCACTCCAGTCATTAAATGGAATCTAATGAAGCTCATCCCAGAGAGAATGCTAAAGAAACACCCATTCTAAAGGGCCCTATGGTGGTAACCAGAAGAGAATTTGGTACCGAGAGAGTGGGGTGCTGCTCTGACAGATACCTAAAATGTGGAAACAGGAGTAGAGTGCATCCTTGATCCAAGACCCCAGCAGAGAGACCCCGGCATACGGCATGAGAGGCAGCAGGAGCAGAGCAGAGAGAACCGGCATGAGACAGCGACAGCCTTACCAGCCCACGGAGGAGAAAGCTTGATGCCTTTGGTTAGGCGGCTTCCTGGTGGAGTGGGTTGCCTTCAGGCATTAATTGGTAGAAGAGACCAGCTTGAAATGGAGTAGCAGGTTGGCTGGCCCACGGAGCAAGGAAGCTAAATGTCCTTTGGGGCAAAAATATTCCTGGCAGAGTGGGTTGCCCTCGGGAATTAATCGGCAGAAGCGGAGACCAAGGAAACAGAAGCAGAGCTGCCTCAGCCTGAAAGGGTAGGACCATGGCCTCTGAGGGTGGAATGACCACAGCCCCCTAGGTTTCAAAGAGCCAGGCCTTCACCGACTTGGTTCTGGAGTGAGGGGCTGCTCGTTCATGTGAGCAAGTGGGATGGAGCCATAGCCGCTGCCCAAGAGTGAGGGGGCGGGGCTGCCAGGCCCCAGAGGGAGAGGAATGGGGCCACCAGGCCAAGGGGGTGAGATAGCCACTTAGAGGAACTAGGGGGCTGGAGCCACCCAGTGAGGAGATCTGTACAGATGCCACCCAATGAAGATCTGTACAGATGTCAAGTTGACAAGGGGTGGAATTGTTTTGTGTGTCAACTTGGCTGGGTCTGGTTGAGTGGCTCCCCATGACGAGACTGGCAATCACCTCCATGGTGGGATCTACCACAAGCAGCTGAGTAGCTGCCTTTAGGATGTGATCTGCTTCCTGGATATAAGGAGAAGCCTTGGGAATGTTTCTAGCCTATGGCATGTTTGAACCCTGCATGTAGCTGTGTCGTTGTTCACCAGGCTGTCATGCTCTGCTGACCTTGGGACTTACAATGGACTTAAATTAATTGCCTGCCATGTGGTTTGGTAACATCAAGACTGTGCCTTTTTACTTGACAACCTTGGGGGTTCTCAGCCTCAGCAGCCAGCAGCCGTCTGAGTGAAGAAACACCTCTAGCTCCAGTGGGCTGGGAGCAGGAGGCAGAGCTGGACCCCAAGGTTAAGGGGCTTTCACCCAGCCTCTAGAGCCTGGCACTTTGAACTTGGACTTAAAGCCTCCAAATTGTAAGAATAAACTCCTGTTTGTTAAGGCCATCCCGTTTGTGTTATGTTCTTGTTAGAGTGGCACAGGGTAACCAGAACAGGCCCCAAAGTACAGACTTTTGAAGCAGATAGACATCACCTCCTTCTTGTTGAGAAATAAGTATTTCTTCCTGAGGCTCGATGGGAATTGAGGGTTAGGGCTTCAGATGAAATTGGTTGTTACATGGGACAAGGCTTTGGTTCTTTTGGCTAAGAGGATAATGCTTACAAAGTATGAGGGCCAGCTGCCACTCCCACCACAGCACGTTTCTTCAGTTCTCTGAATATGCTGTCACCTCTGCCTGGGAGCTCTGGTAGCATAGTGCCTAAGGCACTTGACTGCTCACCAGAAGGCTGGCGGTTCAAACCCACCAGCCACTCCTCAGAAGGAAGGTTGGGCAATCTACTTCCATAGTGATACAGCCTCAGAAACCCAAGGAGGGATTGCTATGTGTCAGATCCAACTCCACAGCAGTGAGTTTAGTTTTGGTTTTCTGCCTGGGATACACTTTCGCTCACATCGACTTAGAGAGCACTATGCCAGAGCTGCTGGTGCCTGTCCACGTTTCTTCAGTTTCCACTTCTACATCCCCAAAGCTAATGACCTTGAGTGCTGGGACTCAGCTAAGGGCTTTGTTCTAGCTGTGAGAGAACGTTTGACTCGTGCACAGGCTGGAAATATTGGAGAGTTAGTGTCCCCAGAAGCAGCCCTCAGCCACCAACAGATGGAATGTTGGTGGATAAGTATTCCCTTGAGTGGAATCGCTCTGAGGCCGCTGCTACACTTCCTGCCAGAGTCCTCCAGGGGATTAAGCGTCTATAGTCCCCAGTGGCAACTGTCAGGATAGGACACCCTTCATTATCTTTCTCCCCTTCCCTGTCTGACTCCCTCTTTCCCCTCAATGTTCCCTCAGATCACTTCCCAAATAAGTGACTTGCACTTGAATTCTTGTCTCAGAGTCTACTTCTGGTATTCACCAAAGCCAAGACAAGGGCTTACTGTGTGCCAGGCACAGTAGTAATCACAGGGGAAAGGAAATTTAAAACCAAAAATTCGATGACTCCCTCAATGAGCTTGCGGTAAAGTGAGTGAGGCAGGCAGGTAACCAGGAATCCGGGAGACTGTAGGGGTACTGTACCAGGGGTAGAAAGGGTGGAAGGAGCCCAGACAAGAGATACCAGCCCAACCTGGGATAGGAAGAGGATTTGGAACTGTGTCTGGGGGATAACTCAAGAAGAAACCACACTCACCCCCATGGAGTCGATTCTGACTCATAGCACCCCCACTGGCTTTCCAAGGCTCTGAGTAGATTGGCCCATCCTCTTTCTATGGAGCTGTTGGTGGATTTGAACCACCAAATTTCTGGTTAGCAGCTAAATGACTTATCTACTGTGGTACCAGAGCTTCAGGGGAAGAACAGTGATGCCTAAATCGAGTACTGAAGGATAAGGAAGCAAATGGACAGGGAGGAACAGGAACTCCTCAGAGAGGGAACAGCAAATTCAAAGGAGAGGGAAAGCCTGAAGCCAGTTGCTGTGGAGTCAGTTCTGACTCTTGGCGACCCCATGTGTGTCAGAGTAGAACTGTGTTCCACGGGGCTTTCAATGTTGATTTTTCAGAGTGCCAGACCTTTCTTCTGAAGTGTCTCAGGGTAGATTCAAACCGCCACCCTTTCAATTAAGACAGAGCTTGTTAACTATTCACAACACCCAGGGACATGAGAAAGCCCAGTGAGTACAAATAGTTATTTTGGTTGCAGCACAAGGATCTCATGAGGGAGAATGAGGCTGAAGGATGAGGTTAGGCTCAGCTAATCCTTGGCCTTGAAGGCTTGGAAAAGGAGCTTGCATTTGATCCTGAAGACAATGAATGAGGAGCCCCTGACATTTGAGACTGGGGATGACAATGGCCACACTGATGGTGCTGTGGAGAAGAGACTGGAAAAGGTGAGGATAAACACTAATGCTCATCAAGGAGGCTGAGGCCGGAAGTCTGATAAAGAGAGGTGACAACTGAACTAGGTAAGGCTCAGCACGGGGGACAAGCAGGAGACGAAAAACGAGAAGGCTGATGAAGGACAATTGCCTGGTGGTCAGTTAGCCAGAGGCTGAGGGAGTTGAAGGCTTCAAGCTGGTACCCAGGTTTCTGGTGTAGGAAACCAGTGGAAGGTGCTGCCATTCCCTGCAATACAAAGCACAGGTGGAAGGGTGAGTTTGAGGAAAAGAGGAAAGGCCAGTGGTTGGAACACACCAGCTGCTCCATGGGAAAAAGATGTGGCAGACTGCTTCCATAAAGATTTACAGCCTTGGAAACCCTATGGGGCAGTTCTACTCTGTCCTATACGCTCGCTGTGAATCAAAATCGACTTGATGGCAGTGGGTTTTTTAAAGGCTACAGGTTTTCAGAGTGTGGTCCTCAGACCAGTAGCATCAGCATCTCCTGGGAACTTGTTAAAAATGTATGTTCTCAGTCCCTATTCCAGACCTAAGGAGATCTGGTAGCATAGTACCTAAGGCACTTGACTGCTAACCAGAAGGCTGGCGGTTCAAACCCACCAGCCACTCCTCAGAAGGAAGGTTGGGCAATCTACTTCCACAGTGATACCACCTCAGAAACCCAAGGAGGGGTTGCTATGAGTCAGGGCTGACTCGTGGGCACATAACAACAGCAACATTCCAGACCTACTGAATCAGGAGCTCTGTGGGTTAGTATCAGGAGCAATCTGGGTTTTGATAAACTCTCCAGGCAGCAGTGTGTCAGTAAATGATTAACAACAGGCTCTCAGGAGGGAGGAGGGGATGGGGAACCCTGATTTGCAGTGTTTGCCAATTTCTGTGGTGTAAATAATCCCATCATAGCCAATTTCAAGTTACCACCCTGACAATGGAGTCCCTGGGTGGTGGGAACAGTTAACATGCTCCGCTGCTAACCAAAAGGTTGGAGTTTGAAGTCCACATGGAGGCACCTCAGAGAAAGGTCTGGCAATCTACTTTCAAAAAATGAGCCCTGGGGCACAGCTCCAATGGGGGGGGGGGCCTGCCTTGAGTCATGATCGACTCAATGGCAACTTATTTTATTTTATTTTTTACCCTGACATCAGCAAGCACAGAGTTGGGCAATAAGCACATGGCTCTCTCCCAAGGCAGAACAGGCTCCAGATGATCCCGGTGCACATTTGTGGATCCAGAACCACTGCGACAGGCCAATCACATGCAGGTAGATGCATGGATCTGAAGCTCAAGAGAAAGAACTGGAGAAAAACGGTTTGGGGAACATCAGGATAGATAGTTGTGCCTATCAGGTAAACACTGGGAATGAAAAAATTAAAAAGACTTGGCCCCTGCCCTCAAGGAGTATGCAGGCAAGTAGCAAGCCAGACATGCAAACAATTACAGCACAGGGAATAGCAGAGGTGCATGCAAAGAATGGTTTGTCATATGTCAATTATATAAACAATAAAGCTGTTTAAGACACACACACACAAATGGAGGCACAGAGTAGGGGTGGTGCCCTCAAGCCATCTGGAAGAAACCGGACTAGTCTCATAGTATCCTTTCTTCTTAATGATCATCTTCATTCTAGGCCATCCCAACCCTTCCCTCCAGCAACAAGCTTCACAGCCTTGTCTTAATGGTGGAACACTACAGAAGAAGGTGAGATAAAAGGCGAATTATTGAGAGGGGAAAATACATCGGAAGTACTTAAAAAAAAAATTCCCTTATTACATGTACCTGTTTATTGACTGTCTCCTTTGCTATAATAGAAACTTCTTGAGGGCAGGGGTCCCATATTCTTCACAACGGTGTCTTTCTCACGTGGCTGACTTTTGACTGACTTATTAGACCCTCCAAAGTAGTCGCCTCACTATGCCTTTCTAAGCCATCTTTCCACTCCTAGCTGTGAAGGAGGTTTCCAGAACTCCTGCAGTGATGCTGTCATGCTCGTGTGAATACTCTGGAGGGGAACAAATCTTGAAGGTGGATGAAATTTTTTGGAAACAGCTGACAGTCATTTGGATCCAAGGCTGGAGACTAAGGTAGGTGAGTAGGTGAGCTACTAAGGTAGCTGGGTCATTCTGGGAACAAAAATGAGTGGCCAGGAAGCAGTGAGCCTGAGATTCTTTCATGGTTTTAACACTGTCCCTGAAGACAGCCCAAAGGAGACCCAGACAGCAACAAACACAGTATCATTTGAGCTCGTTCATGACTCTTTAGAAGGGACCCACATTCCACTGGATGAGAAAATCTGACCTCATTACTTTAACTGTGGTTCTTACTCTGTTGGGTCACTTGAGAAGCTAAGAACAGGTCTGGATTCTCAGTCCATCACCCCCCCCCCCCCCCCAAAAAAAAAACAAAGAAAACTCATGAGCCCATATCTTGCATGTAACTTCAGATAAGTCTTGAAGCTGATCCAAGAGTCCCAGGTTGAGGGCCTCTGTTTGCAATGAGCATCATTATGGTTTTCTGAGTTTCTTAGTTTTTGCCCACATACCCCCCAACTCCAAAATAGCATGTCAACTACTTGTGCAATCTCCACTCTGAGAATATCTTCGTGGGCAAGATCACTGCAGCCAGACCCGCCCCCCCCAGGGGGGGCCACACTCTCAACTCAGCTGTTTGGTCTGCATGCTGTGTGCATCACCTTGAAATGGCTGCATTTCAACCTTGGCAAGGTTCTGGCTTGGGAAGAAGCAGAAAAGACTTTGCAGGAGGCCAGCTCAGGAATCTCCTTTGCTTTGGGTGTGCAAAGGCCAGGTCAGGTCCTTGGGTGCTCTCTGAATTCAGGTACCGTGTCCTCCCTCCCCAGCTTCTCAACAGCCTGTCAACTTGCTGTGAGCAGCAGCCAAGGGCACAGGGATAGGAAACGCTGGCCATGAGGCCTCACAGCCACAAGAGGGACCCATTTGTTCTGAAAGGACTGGTGGAGCAAGGAATCCGGCTGAGGGCTGTCTCCCGCCTTCATCCCTCCAACACCCACGCAGCTCCAGGTCGTGCTCAGAGCTGACTGAGGAGAGGGCTGGAGCATGAAGTGCAGATCTGGACATTCACCCTGGGGTCCCCGGCTCAGGTGGCCACCAGCTGAGGCAGGTTGCCTCCAGCCACCTGATGAAGCAGGTACCATGAGAGTAATGGCCAAGGCACCATCAGGGCCTCCCCCAAAAGCCTGTGAGCTCTCAGCCCCTTTACAGGGTGTATCCTCATCCTCTCTTACCTTTATATTTTCTTTATGGTAAAAGCAAGCCAAGTTCAAAGGCAGAAATGAGGAAATTCAGACAGGCAAAGCACCCTTCTCAAAGCCAGCCACTGCCAATACAAAGGGGCATGGCCTGCCCTAGACCCTCACACACTGGGTTTCTCAGTAGCCTTTCAGGGAGACTGAGGGATGTATTCATGTTGTGGGGAATCACAGGAGTTTGGGTAGAGCCAGGGAGATATCTCTAGGGTTACAAGCCCTAGATACCAGGAGGGAGAAACAAGTGGGCCTGGAGGAAAAGCAGAGGAAGCTGGCACTCTGAGCAACTCTGTGCCCCACACCAAGCTTTATAGGGGCCGTCTCCTTGCATCAGCGCCAACATGCTCACACTCTTCCTGCTTTACAGCCTGAGACTCTGAAGAAGAATTAACATTCTCTGGGTCGTGCAGCTGATAAGTGATGGAGTCAGGATCTGAAGCCAGAACTGTCTTCTCCAGACTCCCAAAAACTGTTCATGACGCAGCTTTACAAAACACCAGGCCTCTGGAGGGAGGGTGTGCCTTCAGGCTTGGAGGATGTGTCCTCACCCCTACTATCTCCAACTCTGTATCACCAACTTCTATCTACAGCATCCACACCCGAGTTCTTGGAACAACCCCAAAGTTAGAGGGCCTCTCATCCTGTCAGACTCTACATCCTGATTTCACAGTCATTGCCCCTAAACCAGTCCTTGGGACATCTGGAAGAAGGAAGATGGGTGGGCATTAGGGGAAGGTCTTCATCCGATTTTGCAATGTGGGGTTCATTGCTCAGTTGGCAGGGCCTTCACACTGAGCGATAGAAATTGTTATCACCCTAGTCTCCCTCAGGAGCTTTGGAGAATACGTCAACAGAGACCTCTGATCATCTTCATCTTCTGGGTGTTCTTTGGAAAGGGCAATCCATGCTGCCCTTCCATGGAGGGCAGACACCTCTGGAAACAGGCACACTGCCCTTTGTTGCCAGCCTCCCTTTCTTAGGACACCTCTTCGCAGTCTCACTCCTCAGCCTTGAGTCTCTGGGAGAGGCCTTGCTTTGTTGCCAGGGCAACGATTCTATTGTTCCGACAGCAAGAGCTTAATGGCCAGGCCTCCTCAGTTCCTAGACCCAGCTCTCCCTACCATACTAGAGCCAGTGGAGTCGGCAGGGCCCCACTCTACTCCTTAGGGCCTCTTTGTCATCCCAGGATGCAGAAGAGGGGGAGAAAGGCTGACTGGTCACCATGCCAACATCACATTGCCCACATCCTGGAAAGAAGGGAAAAGACTCAGCGTAGTCAGACATTCAGCAGTCTAGGGAGCAGTTCACGTGTCCCTTGGGCCATCCGCACAAGGACCCTTGCTGCTAGCCCAGACACAAGCCTCAGAATCCACTATAGGAGAGGATTTCAGTAGCTTTCTGCTTTTCACCCACTTTGCGTCATTTTTGCTTGGTTAAGCAAAGCTTTGAAGCTAGGCATTCTCTTATCCACCCTGAATTTTCAGTCAGCAGGCTGGCTGTGTGAGAGAAGCCAGGTTGGGCCCCACTGCTCAACACCATGGCAGCCAGGCCGCTGAAGTAGGGTGATAGTCTCTCATCTCTCATTCTCACTCTCTGATTCATTCAATAGCACTCACAGACCATCTGGAATTAAAACCACTTTAATTAAAAGTAGAGATTGACAATGTATTTTTTTAAAAAAAGATCCATGTATATGCTGTCTACAGGAGATTCACTTTACTTGTGAGCGGCCCTCTAAGGTCCAACTATTGGTCTTTCCTCATCTGGATCAAAGAGGAGTGAGGAAAATCAAGCCACATGGAAACAGTTAGTCCAAAGAACTAATGGACTATGTGAACCTCAGCCTCTATGAAAGTAAAAGAATGTGAAAAGATATTTCACACAAATAGTAAACAAAAGAGAACTGAGGTAGCTATATTATTATCAGATAAAATAGATGTTAAGTAAAAAAAAAAAATTTACAAGGAATTATATACTGATAAAAGGTTCAATCCATCCAGAAAATATAACAATGATAAACATATATGCACCGAACAACAGAGGTTTAAAAAGCCAATCTTGACAGAATTTAAGGGAGAAGTAGACAATTCCACAGTAATAGTTGGAAACTTCGATATTCCACTTTTAATAATGAATATAACAACCAGGCAAAAGATTGTTAAGGAAAAGAGGACTGGAGAAGTAGACAATTCCACAGTAATAGTTGGAAACTTCGATATTCCACTTTTAATAATGAATATAACAACCAGGCAAAAGATTGTTAAGGAAAAGAGGACTTCATATTGACAACAGTAGCTCAGAAGATTAGGGAGTAGCAAGTTTGTTCTGGTTACCTAGTGCCGCTCTGACAGGAATATATACCACAAATGGGATGGCCTTAACAAACAGGAGTTTATTCTCTTACAATTTGGAGGCTTTAAGTCCAAATTCAAAGTAAAGCCCCTTAGCCTTGGGCTTCAGCTCTGCCTCCAGCTCCCAGCTCATTGAAGCTAGAGGCTTTTCTTCACTCAGACAGCTGCTGCCTGCTGAGGCTGAGAAGCCCAAGATTGACGAGTAAAAAGGCACAGTCCTAATGTTACCAAACCACATGGCAGCCCATTAATCCAAGTCCATTGTAAGTCCCCAGGTTGGCAGAGCATAGCAGGCTGCTAAACAAGGACACAGCTACATGCAGGGTCCAAGCATGCCATAAGCTAGAGACCATTCCCAAAGGCTTCTGCTTAAATACAGGAAGCAGATCGCATTCTCTAAGGCAGCTACCCAGCTGCTCACAGTAGAGTCCACTGTGGAGTTGATTACCAGTCTCATCTTGGGAAATACTACATCCAGCTGCCCAGCCACTCAACCAGGCCCAGCCAAGTTGACACACAAACTGAACTACCACAACGTTTATGATAACAAAGGAGGAATGGCTCAGAAAAGGGGAGTGAGAAGGTTGCACAACTCGAAGAATATAATTAACATCACTAAATTGTACACTTGGAAACTGTTTAATCAGTGTATGTTTTGTTGTGTATATTTTCAACAACAAAAAAAAATAAATAAAATTTAGGGGAAAAAAGGAAGTAGAGGATTTAAACAATATTATAAACTGTATCGAACAAATACTGAACACTGTACTCAACAACAGCAGAATATATACTGTTCTTAAGTGCACATGAGCATTCTTCATGATATGGTATATATGTTAGGCTGTAAACCAAGTCTTTAGATATTTTAAAAGTTCGAAAACAACCCAGTGTCCAAGAATGGATGAATGTATAAGCAAAATATGGTATATACATACAATGGAATATTATTCATCCATAAAAATGAGTAAAGTCCTAATACATGCTACAACATGGATGAACCTTGGAAACATCATGCTAGGTGAAATAACCCTGACATAAAAGAAGAAATATTGTGTGCTTTCGTTTATTAAAAAATATCTGGAAGAAGCAAATCCTTAGAGAGAGAAAGCAGTTTGGAGGTTACCAAGGGCTAGGAGGGAAGAGATGGAGAGTGACTGTTTATTGGTACAAAGTTCTTATTGAATGATTAAAAAAAAATTTAGAGAGAGATTGCAGTGATGGTTATATAACATTGTGAATATAATTAAAAAATACTACTAAAATGTACATTTTAAAATCACTAAAATGGCAAATTTTATGTTATATATATTTTACCAAAACAGTTTGGATATAATTAAAACCACTTTAAAGATGAGGAAAATCTTATCCCAAAACATAAATGAGTAAGAGGTATTCCAGACATTTAATTGTCAGAGGTAGGATTCAAACCCAGATCCGCCTGGCTCCAACATCATTGGTTTAAAATCAAGAAGAAATTATACTTGCCCCATCCATCACTCACTGACAGTATCTTGACTACTGCTGTCATAATAAGTAGATTGGTTATTAACTAAAATAAAGCCATTAAAGGGAAGTTAAAAGTAGCGTGTCTTGGCACAAGTACCTGCTTAATAAGTATTGAAATGCTTCAATGTATGTTTAGGGTTACTATTAAACGTATTAAGGGCAATGTCCTGCAACACAAGCATTTATTAATTTATTTGTACACTTATTCAGTTAAAAAAAAAAAAAATCAAGAACTTCTGTATACCAGGCACTGTGCCAGGCACTGACAACATAATAATAACAAGACAGACATCTGAGTCCATGTTTGTGGGAGAGGCAGAGAAACAAACTCCCCACTACAATGCAGTGGAGTGAGAGCTACAATGTGAGAAGTGGAGACACTGGGGGGACCTCCTCAATGTGGAGGTCATGACTGACTTGCAGTCAGAAGACTCCTGGCCTGGCCTACATGGCATTTCTCATGCTTTAAGGTACTGAGTCACAGACCCCCCTCTGCTGAAACAGATCCTAAAACTCTTCCAGTTCAGTTGTTACCTGCTTTGGACATTTCACACACCACCAATACCGTTTTTGCCATATCTACATACTCCTCATTATTATTTAACTAATATTTTTCATTAAGCTGACTCACCTATTGAACATTAAATAACATTTATGTAAGATGGAAACTTTATATCACTACCAGGAATGGAAGACCAGTATCACATGTAAAACAAATTCATTGTAAACAAAGCAACGTTATTAAATTTGAGGGAGTTACTGTTGCTGCCATAGGCCCTTAGTTAAGACCTGCTCTCTTCAAAAAGGAAATCCACAAGCATTAGTGAGGTATTCAAAACCTCACTTGGAACCAACTTGATTATTTCTATTTAATTGAAATGCTTTGATGGAGAATTAAAGGGGGAGAAACTATTCTGAATAGATAATTTAATGCTAGTTAGGGCCTGGCACACCTGTGGAGGACCTAACCATCTCAAGAGTTACTCGGATCCACGCTCTCACTTTGAGAGACAATGATGAGCCTTGAGCTCTTCCTGCATGTGTTATTTTGTCCCCATGGAAAGAAAATAAAAGGCAGTTTGGGGCTCGGATGACTTCTCTGTGCAGTGCCCTGGGGAAGTGCTATAGATTCACTATTGTATCCCCTTCCTCCACCCTGCCTGCCACCTTCACATCAGCAACTTTTGGCCTCCACGGGGTCTAGTCTACCCTTCTGGTCTACCCTGCCAGAAGCGTGTCTAAGAGGATAGCATGGAAGAGATGGAAGATGCAAAGAAGATGATAATTAATGGAAAGAAGAAGTTCCCAGAGGAGGCCTAATTTGGAATGGGAAGAAGAGTTCAAGTGGAAGAGTGTTACTGGTGGATAGTCTGGGGCATTCATGGAAAATATAATGAAATGAAATCAAAGAGCAGATTCAAGTGAAGGAGAACCATTCCTTCGTGCTATGCTCAGCCGAGCCTCAGACACTACAGGGACTCATTGGCCTTCTCCTGAATTTTTAGCTGGTTGGCTTTTGACATTTTCCCTTCCAAGTACATGATAAGTAAAGAAACAAAAGGGCTAGCTCATTATGCACAGAGGAAGTAGCATCTGAGCCTCTCAGTACTCGCTCTCCCCCTCCTCTCACTTCCCATGCACTCGGTCTGAGAGTCCACCATTAATACTTCATTCCTTTAAGTTGAAATATGATTCCAGTTAAAATAAAAAGCAATTATAAAAATTTGCTTATCATATTGTCCAGGATGGTAGCTAACTGAGAGTACAGTGGTACAGATGCAGTGTACAACTGAGAGTAGGTTCTAAGAGGAAAGGGAAGAGACCTTTGCCAACCATGTGATGGAAGATACCAATCAGTGCTATACCATCTGGTCCCCTGATCACTATGAGACTTGTCCCTTCCCTCTATCACTGACATCAGCCCATCTATTCTTCCACTGATCTCTTCCTTTAGTAATAATCAAAGATAACATGTACTAACTACTGACTGTGCACCTGGCACTGTGCTAAATGTTCTTCATTTAATACCCTGGACAGGCCATTGATCACATTGCTCACAGAAGTCAGCCTTTTCCCCCGTTCATCAGGTTAAAAGGATTGATGTAGTTCTTGGCTTCCTGGTGCTTCTTCCAGGTCCCTGTACCAGCACCTCCTCTATGAATCCATGCCATCCACTAATATCACACCCACTCCTTTCCCTTCTCCTGTGTCCTTATCTACTAGCCTAAAGAGTCCTCTCCCACCCCAACCTTCCTCCCAAACATACACACCAGCCTCATTCATACGATCCATCCCCATACTTTGCCCTGACCTCACCTTCACAGATTTCCACAATAAGGCTAAGGACTACAGTTCTTGGACAATTCAACTTGAGTTGACGCTTCATCCATACTGCACTTTAGCCAGCCGAGGTAAGGCCACATTTGGGTCTCATCATCCCCCAGAACTACTCTGCCCCAGATCCCAAACTCTAGAAATCCCTCTTCTATGCAAAGACCAAGCCCTTCATTTCCATCATCCATCTACTCCATTTGAACCTGCTCTTTGATTTCATTATATTTTCCATTCACTTCTCAGACCAGCCACTAGTATCACTCTTCCACTTGAGCTCTTCTTCCTCTTCTAAATTAGGCCTACTCTGAGAACTTCCTCCTTCCATTAATTGCTTTCTTATTTTCATCTTCCATTTCTTTCGTGCTGTCCTCTTAGAACTGCTTCCATTAGGTTGTCCTCTAAGCTACCAATATCTCTGTTATAAACTTTCTTCATGAAGCTTACCTTCTCCTAACTCTCTTGTTCCCCTTACTACCAACTTCATATAAGAATTCTATTCTCACTCTCTCTTCATAGAGCAGTTTCACCCCTAATTTATCATCCATGGTGTTATATGGGATTCAATTGTGGCCCCAAAACAAGATATGTTGAAGTTTTAACCTCTGTACCAGTGAAGATGGCCTTGTTTCAGATAATGAGGTTTTTCTTTGCCAATGTTACCAGTTTAGTTAATGAAGTCATACTAGAGTAAAGTGCATCTGAATCCTAATCTTTTCTGAGTGGCATTTTATAAAAGAAAAGGACAGACATGGAAACAGAGTCACACACAGGGGGAGCGCAGCATGTGAGGATCTATCTGCAAGCCAAGAATCACCCACAGCTCACAGACACTGAAAGACACAAGGAAAGATCTTCCCCTAGAGCCAACTGAGACTCACACTGTCTCTAGATGCATAGCTCAAGACAATCTCAGTGCCAATTATAAAGAGAACCAATTGTAAAGTTGAACGTAGGAGATGCTTATGTGCCAAAATAAGTGCAAATTTTTATATCATTGAAAACCTGGTGTACGTTTGCTTTGAGTTGGAATCGAGTTGACAGCAAATAACAACAGCAAGCATAGGAATAAGTTCTAACAGTGCTAGAGCAGGGAGGGAAGGACAAAATTCAAAATCTGGCAAATCTGTTAGCATCAGTATGCTTACCAGAGATTCTGGAGTTGGTTTGCCAGCTTGAGAACCTGGGAATAACTCTATTCTGAGGACTCAAATGAAACTGAGATGCCAAAAAATCTTAGGTGTGATGTAGGAGAAATCCAAAGACTTGGGAAGCTAGGTATGCTGAACTGAATCTATCACTTATGACCAATTAGCTAATCTATGAAGTACATCCCCTGAGAGGGACCAAGAGTGCTCTCTTTATCAGACATAGAGAAGAACATTGATGAAAAAAGCAACAGTAACCTTCAAATGTGTTTTGGTCCTCTATAGGCTAGGGTGATGATGGAAGGTGAAAAGTGTTTCTGGGTTTTAATGGGGATGATGAGATCCCAACATTGGCTGTATAGCACATCATGAAAGAAGCAAGGTGAACACAGAAGGCAGATCCTAAAGGCTCCCAACTTGGAGTGGGGCTCAGAGAAACAAAAGGAATTTCAGTTTTCCCCAATTGTAATGCACTTGGCCCTTATGACCAGAGGATGCAGTGGTACAACTTTCTACAGAGAGGTTTGCTGCATGGAGCCTGTGGAAATCGACAATAGGAGCATCATGTACAATCTTTTGCATAATATTTTAGAGACAAACAACACTGTCTTCAACAAATAATTATCCTATAATTTTCTGAAATAAATCTTGACTTACTAATGGGCACTGAAAAAGACAAAACATGAGGCCAAATAACCAGAAGATTGAGCTGCCTATAATAAACTGAGTGTAACCTGATCCATGCAGCCACAGAGTTGGGTACGACCCATAGCACTCCATTATCAAGTGGAAGTCATACAAATAGGGTCAAACCCAATTAGTTACATGAGTAGGTGACTTGTCATCCCAGTAGCCTACTCCTGGTAAATTGTCTCATCTCCCTCAACCCATACCTGTTGTCTCACGGGTTGTTCTCTATAACCATTTGATGATAAAGAAAAGAAATAACAATTCAAGCATTGTTTGTAAATGATTCTACATGATAGTTGGACACCAGATGGAAGTGGATTGCTGCATCATTGCAACCCCAATCAGGAATAGCCTGGAAGACAGTGGGAAAGTGCAAACTTTTCAGCAGGAAGAATTTCAAGCAGTCCGTGTATTTGTCCACTTTGTCTGGAAGAAAGATGGCCAGACACATGGATCTATATCAATTCATTAAAAATAGCTAATAGTTTGACAAATAATGAAAGATTTCGTACAATATTGGAGAATTGATGAGGAAGAGATATAGGTACAAGTTACATGGATAGAATTCTCTCAATGGGCCAGGAGTACAAGAATATTTGTTTCTGACATAAATGTTCACTTGAAGGCATCCTGTGCAGAGAAGGCCCTCAATAATCAAGTAGATACACTGACCCATTCGGTACATTGTTATTGTTAGGTGTCATCGAGTCAGCTCCAACTCATGTTGTTGTTGTTGTTATGTGCCATCGAGTCGGACCCGATTCATAGCGACCCTTCCTTGGGTTTCCGAGGCAGTATCACTACGGAAGTAGATTGCCCCATCTTCCTTCTGAGGAGTGGCTGGTGGGTTTGAACCGCCAGCCTTCTGGTTAGTAGTCAAGCGCCTTAGGCACTACACTACCAGAGCTCCTCATAGCTACCCTATGTACAACAGAAGGAAAAACATTGCCTGGTCCTATGCCATCCTCACAATCCTTGCTGTGCTCGAGCCCATGGTTGCAGCCAGAGTGTCAATCGGTCTCCTTGAAGGTCTTCCCCTTTTTCACTGTCCCTCTACTTCACCAAGCATGGCATCATTCTCCAGGGAATGGTTCCTTCTGACAACATGGTCATGTTATCCAAAGAAAGGGAGACAAAGTCTGGCCATTCTCACTTCCAAGGAGCATTCCAGCTGCACTTCTACCAGGACAGATTTGTTTGTTCTTCTGGAAGTTCATGGTATTTTCCATATTCTTCACCAACATCACAATTCAAAGGCAACGACTCTTCTTTGGTCTCTTTATTCATTGTCCAGCTTTCACATGCATATGAGACAATTGAGAAATACCATGGACTGGGTTAGGTGCCCCTTAGTGTTCATCCTTGTTTCTTAACAATTTAAACACTTAACACTTTTAACAAGGCCTTTTGCAGCAGATTCGCCCAGTGTAATACAACATCCGATTTCTTGACCATTGCCTGCATGGGTGTTGGCTGTGGACACAAGTAGAATGAAATCCTGACAACTTCAATTTTTTCTCCATTTATGGTGATGTTGTTTGTTGGTCTAGTTGTGAGGATTTTTGTTTTCTTTATATTGAGATATAATCCATACTGAAGACTGTAGCCTTTGATCTTCACCAGTAAGTGCTTCAAGTCATCCTCACTTTCAGCGAGCAAAGTTGTATCATCTGCATAATGTAGGTTATTAATGAGTCTTTCTCCAATCCTGATGCCATGTTCTTCTTTATACAGTCTAGCTTCTCAGATTATTTGCTCAGCATACAGATTGATTAAGTATGGTGAAAGGATACAACCCTGATGCACGTCCTTCCTGATTTTAAACCATGCAGTATCCTTTTGTTCTGTTTGAAAGACAACCTCCTGATTTATGTACAGGTTCCCGATAAGCACAATTAAGTGTTTTGGAATTACCTCCTGAAATAGTTAAACATTGACCCATTCTTTTTGGTAGAGTGACTCTGTGTATTCCTTCCATGTTCTTTCAATGCTTCCTGCATCATTCAATATTTTGCCCATAGAATCCTTCAAGAATTGCAACTTGAGGCTTGAATTTTTTTTTTTTCTTTCAATGTGAGAAATGCCAAGCATGTTCTTCCCTTTTGTGATAAGGTAGCATTTGCTGATAGAGCATGGTGCAAAATGCTGCAAACATTCATTAATAATCAGAATGTGAAATGTATGAAGTATGAATCTAGGAAAATTAGAAGTTGCAAAAATGAAATGGAATGCATAAAGATTGATATCCTAGGCATTAGTGAGCTGAAATGGACTGGTATTGGCCATTTTGAATCAGATAATCATATGGTGTCCTATGCCAGGAATGACAAATAGAAAAAGAATGGCATTCATTCATCATCAAAAAGAATGTTTCAAGATCTATCCTGAAGTACAGTGCTGTCAGTGATAGGATAATATCAATACACCTACAAGGAACACTAGTTAATACTACTATTACTCAAATTTATGCACCAACCACTAAAGTCAAAGATGAAGAAATTGAAGATTTTTACCAAATTCTACAGTCCAAAATTGACCAAACACACAATCAAGATGTGTTGATAACTACTGGTGATTGGAATGTGAAAGTTGGAAATAAAGAGGAAGCATCAGGAGTTGGGAAATGTGGCTTTGGTAATAGAAATAATGCCCAAGATCACAAGATAGAATTTTGTAAGACTAATGACTCATTCACTGCAAATACTTTTTCAACAGCATAAATAATATACATATGGATGTCACCAGATGGAATACACAGGAATCAAATCAACTGCATCTGTGGGAAGAGGTGATGGAAAAGCTCAATATCATCAATCAAAACAAGGCCAGGAGGACTGGGACCTTAAAAGCTATGGAGCAGCCATCTAAGATGCAACTATTGGTCTTCCCTCATCTGGAGCAAAGAAGAGTGAAGAAAATCAAAGTCATTTGGAAACAATAAGTCCAAAGATATAGTAGACCATGGGGATCTCAGATTTCACAACCCTGAGACCAGAAGAACTGGCAGACCTTTGGTGTCTGGCTACCATGCCAACTACTCAGGAAGGGATCAAAATTGGAGATCCTAGATAGAGTGGGAGGGAAAATGTGGAACAAAATTCAAAAACACAAAAATGACCAGAATTACTGATCAGACAGAGACTGTTGGAACCCCTGAGACTATGGCCTTGAGTTGTCCTTTGGGCCTGGAATTGGACTCATTTCCATGGATTAGCTGTCAGCCAGACAGGAGAAAGACCTACAGGTAGAACGCCCACACCAGGGAGATGCACTCACCTACCCTAGGGAGATGCACCCCCCCCCCAGATCAATCAACCATGAGACATCAGAGGGGCAGCATCTGCATACAGGGAAAGCTGAACAGACAGGAATGCACAGGGAGGAGATGGGAGGAGAGGTTTTTTATGGTTGGAGATTGTAATCAGGCCATGAAACCAAATGTATATGAACTGTTGTAAGTAAAATGAATTTGCTTTGTAAATACGCACCAAAATCATAATAAAAAATTAAAAAATAAAAGTCCAGAAGCTGACTGTGGAATAGACCATCAATTGCTCATATGCAAATTCAATTGAAGCTGAAGAATATTAATACGAATCCATGAGAGCCAATATTTGACCTTGATTGCATCCCACTTGAATTTAGAGACCATCTGAAGAACAGATATAATGCACTGAACACCAGTGACTGATGACCAGGTGAATTGTGGGATGACATCAAGAACATCATACATGAAGAAAGCAAATAGTCATTAAAAAGACAGGAAAGGAAGACCAAAATGGATGTCAGAAGAGACTTTGAAACTTGCTTTTGAATACAGAGCAGCTAAAATGAATGGAAGAAATGATGAAATAAAAGCTCTGAACAAAAGATTTCAAAGGGTGGCTGAGAAGACAAAATAAAGTATTATAACAAAATATACAAAGACCTGGAGTTAGAAAACCAAAAGGGAAGATAATTCTCATCATTTCTCAAGTTGAAAGAACTGAAGAAAAACTTCAAGCCTTAAGTTGCAATATTGAAGGATTCTGTGGGCAAAATATTGAATGATCCAGGAAGCACCAAAAGAACATGGAAGGAATACACTGAACCAAAAAATATTGATCAATGTTTAGCTGTTTTGGGAGATAGCATATGATCAAGAGTATTGAAGGAAGAAGTCCAAGCTTCAATGAAGGCATTGGGGAAAAACAAGCCTCCAGGAATTCATGGAGTACCCTTTGAGATGTTTCAACAAATGGATGCCACACTGGAGACACTTATCCATTTATGCCAAGAAATTTGGAAGACAGTTACCTGGCCAATTGACTGGAAGAGATCTATATTTTTGTCCATTCCAAAGAAAAGTGATCCAACAGTATGTGGAAATTATTGAACAATATAATTAATGTCACACGCAAGTAAAATCTTGCTGAAGATAATTCATACATGATTGCAGCAGTATATTGACAGGGCAGTGCCAGATATTCAAGCTGGATTCAGGAGAGGATGTGGAATGAGGAATATCATTTCTGAAGTCAGATGAATCTTGGCCAAAAACAAAGAATCCCAGAAAGATGTTTACCTGTGTTTTATTGACCAGGCAAAGGTATTTGATTGAGTGGACCCTAACAAATTATGGATAACATTGCAAATAATAGGAATTCCAGAACACATAATTGTACTTATCAGGAACCTGTACATAGACCAAGAGGCTGTCATTGAAACAGAACAAAATGATACTACATGACTTAAAATCAGGAAAAGTGTGCATCACGGTTGTATCCTTTCACCATACTTATTCAGTCCATATACTGAGCCAGTAATCTGAGAAGCTGGACTATATAAAGAAGAATGTGGCATCAGGATTAGAGGAAAACTCATTAACAACCTGCAATATACAGATGATATAACCTTGCTTGCTGAAAGTGAAGATGACTTGAAGCACTTACTGGTGAAGATCAAAGGCTACAGTCTTCAGTATGGATTATATCTCAATATAAGAAAACAAAAATCCTCACAATAGGACCAATAACCAACTTCACCATAAGTGGAGAAAAAATTGAAGTTGTCAGGATTTCATTCTACTTGTGTCCACAGCCAACACCCATGCTAGCAATAGTCAAGAAATCAGATGTCCTATTGCACTGGGCAAATCTGCTGCCAAAGACCTCATTAAAAGTGTTAATTGTTTGAATTATTAAGAAACAAAGATGTCACTTTGAAGACTAAGGGGCGCTTAGTCTTACCCAAGCCATGGTATTTTCAATCATCTCATATGCGTGTGAAAGCTGGACAATGAATAAAGAAGACTTCTAAACCAGCAGAGCCCAGAGTCACAGGGATAGGTAACAAAAAATGTTGTGTGTTCCTCCTTTGGTTCTGGATTAATGTATTCCAGCCATGGGATAAATAACACCTTGTTTGCTGTACAGGTTCAGGCATAAACCATACCCTGTTTGTAGTACCCCAACTTCACAAAATGGTGGCTGATACTAAAACTAAATCTTTGATAAAAACCAAAAAACCAAACTCACTGTCATCAAGTTGATTCCGACTCATATCAAACCACTTTGGGTTTCCAAGATAGTAAATTTTTACGGAAGTAGATTGCTCAGTCTTCCCTCCATGGACTAGCTGGTAGGTTTGAACTGCCAGCCTTCTAGTTAGCAGTCAAATGCCTTAGGCACTATGCCACCTGAGATCCTTGTTATATCTTTGTGGAAATAAATTGCTCCCTCAAATCCCTACATCTCCCTGAATCCCAAAGTCCACAACCTGGGCAAAGGGGGTGCCTGTTTTGAGACCCCTTCCATTCATTAAACTGCTATGAAGATAGCCGTTATTAATGGAGACGACACCCCATGGGTGCTCCTACGTAACACACCATTCTGCTGTACAACAATCTGATCCGATGTTGGGCCAGGAGGCAAGGAAATGCCACGTACTCTGCCTTCCTCCTTCCTTTGTGAGCTGGGGGAGAAGAGCTATACCTACATAGTAAGGCATCTAGTAAGACCGTAAAATCCAATGAGCGTTGACCCTCCATTCTCAATTCATTCATTTTTGTTATGAAAGTATACTCTTTGGGAAGAATCAGTTTTATGTAGGATACTGAGACAATGAATAAAGTGAATAAGTCCACATATGGCATTCCTGGCAGAAGCATGGCGGCTATGATTTGTAAAACTATGTCCAGAAAGTGTCTGTTCCAAGTGAAGACAAATTTCTACCCCACTTCCATGACGGAAAAGACCCAGTGTAACTGACAAGCAACATGGGTGATACACTGGGAGTTCTGCATCTGCACCCATCAGTGGCAGTAGCCAAATTAGCCTTGATGAGGAGCCCATGTTAGATCTTAGTCCAACATGGGGCACTGCAACTCTCCTGAACTGGAAACTGAAATCACCACCTGGATATTTTGGAGCTACTGATGCCCCTGGACAAGCAACAAAGAAGAACTCTTTGGTAGAAGTCCATTTGGTAATGTAAGTCTTAATGCAGAAGACCCAGTTCTGATCTTTAATTCTGACCACTCTCCATGGCTCGCTTGCTCTGTCAAATATCACATGCAAAAAGAAAGATGTAAGAAAGATGCAAATACTATTTGGTCTTGCCCCCTGAGCCTCCACCTCACCCCTGCAGTTCCTGAAGCTTCCCAAGGCTTCTAAGTTACTAGATTCCATTGGAAAGTATTTTCTATCCATTCCCCAGCAATCTCCCTGGGGCCCCAAGTACGCAACAGACTGGATGCTTCCATGTCAGGGAAGCGGGTAGACTCAATTCTTGCTCAGAGGAGCAGTCTCCCTAGTTACTCTCATATGTCCTCTCCATCTTTGAGATTCTGGGGCTTAACATTCTTCCTCCTCATCTCTGTCTGAATTTCTGGCTCTGGGGTGTCACAGCCCAGTCATCTCACCTTCCTCTCGCCTTGACCTTAGTGTTCAGTGCCTTTGGCCTCAAACCAGCAGCTCTGACATGGAGTCAGTTTTGCTATGGAAAATTCTGACCCACAAAGTCATAGGCTGAATGTGCCCCCACACTACAAGTTTCACTACTTCCTCTTATAAATGATGTCTAAGAAGTTCTAAATTGTTATTGAGTAATCCATAATTCTTCCCTCATCTCTCCAAGCTCAGCCCCTCCATCTTCCTCAGTGGTCACACCATAATTTGCCCTGCCTCTGGAAGAGGTTGTGTCCTCCCCACCCCCCTCATGTTCTTCCCCACGGGTTCACAAAGGAAGGAGGAAGGCAGAGCATATGGAATTTCCTTGCCTCCTAGCCCAGCATCGGATCAGGTTTTTGTACAGCAGGATGGTGTGTTACCCAGGAGCACCCATGGGGTGCTGTCTCCATTAATAACAGCTGTCTCCATAGCAGTCTAATGAATGGAAGGGCTCTCAAAACAGGCAGGCAGCCCCTTAGCCCAGGTTGTAGCCTTTGGGGTTCAGGGGGATGTAGGGATTTGGGCGGGGCGGGGGCAGCAAATAAGAATGGCTGTCCTGTTCTTCAGCTGAACCAGGGGACTCCCAAAGGTCCCTCCCATCACCCCACATCCTCATGCCTGCTTTGGTTTCCTATCCTTTCACTGGAATCTTCCCCCACTCCTCCTGAATATTTTAAACATTAAAAAGAAAAAGTCAAAGCCAAAGCCAGAAATCCAAACACAATAAAAAGCAAAGACATCAGGAAAAATAACAAGGGATAAAAGCTCTCAATCCAAGCCACAGACAAGAACTCGCTCTGACGTCCTTGAGCGCCCGCCCCAAGGGGTTAACCCTCTGCTGCCCGCGAGAAGCTGCCTCCTCGCTCGGCCTCTCCCCCTCCGCCCAGCCCTCTTTCGGCAGAGGGAGGGGTGGTAGCTTGCCTCTAGTCGGGCTATAGATAGATGGATTTAGTTCTCTATTTTTTGCTAAACCTACACGAGCTTATCTCCACCCACCCAACCACCATTGCCACCACCAAACCTTTTGCCAGAACACCTCCTTCCTACACCAGAGAGGCAAAGAAATTTCCCTAGAGATACTGAACCAGAAACCAGACTTCTTTCGGGGGCAGAATGAAATGGATGCCACCACTTTGCCACTTTCTTACAGACTCTCCCCATTAGCGAGAGCCTGTCACGGCGCCTTCTGCCTCCCATCTGCGTGCCATTAATGACAGCTTTTGTTATTGTACAGGCACAAAACAGTGGACAAAGGACCCCAGATGATTTAAGCCACACCCTACCTCCTCCGAGAGCCCCAACGGAGGCTCCTCCGAGGAAGAGAGAGCGGGGGATCCTTCTAGAGCCCCCATTTTCTAAAGCAAATGCCAAGTCGACAGTGCGGTTTACCAAGAGTAGCGTTCCCACCACTCCATTAAAAGGACATTTGTCTTGATTTTTAAACAAAGGGGAGTTTGGGTTGAGGTTCGGGAATCCCATACCAGTACTGTGGCATGAGAGACCTGCAGCTGTGCAGCAGGCTGAAAGTTCTCCTAGAAAATCTGGCTTGAAGGCGCTCAAGTGCCCCCAGGAAGAGGCAGCCCCAGTGGGTCTTACACACTAGCCCGGAGCCAGTTGCTCCTCTAATTGCAGCTAGCTCTAGTCAGCTCCCGGCTGAGGCTGGAATGAGGCTAAGCATGGGTTGTGGGAAAAGATGCACTCCTGCCACTGTGAACAGAACCACTTCACAAAGAAACCTTTCTCAGGTCTGGCTGAGGCTGAAGTTGTTATCATTTAAAACCTGGATCAAGATCAGCTTGTTTGTCTCCAGTGGGTGGGGACGGTGTCAAATAGATGGGAATTTGGGAAAGGAGTGCAGTAGGATATAGGCACCAGGAGCTTGTTCTAGAGACTCTTGTTAGAGTGGACACCCACACACTGTTCATCTATTTTTCCAAAAACTATTGACTGAGTTCTAGTCACTTGCACTGGGGATACATCCGTGAAAACAACAACCAAAACCCTTGTCTTCAGAGATGGTACAATCTAGTGCAAAAGACTGTTCACCAAGGACCTAGCTTCCACTTCTAGCCTCCAGTCCTGATCTGCTGCTCCATTTCTTCATTGGTAAGACAGAAGTAAAGGGCTCTCTTACTTTATTTTATTCACTATGGTATTACTATTCATCTTCTTTTCAATTGTGATTTGGGTGAAAATTTACAGAGCAAATTCATTTTCCATACAGCAGTTCATACACATTTCTTTTCATGACATTGACTGAAATCCCCATAATGTAACACTGTTCTCTTCCCACTTCCTCCCTGTGGTTACCTTTTCCCCATGTCCTTCTTTCCTTCGCATTCCTGCCACCTGAGCTATCTCCTTGTGTAAATACTGCCCTCCTGTTCTCCCACGACTGATCTAAGGAGTATACCTACCTGATGTAAATGTTCACCTCGTGTGCCTGTTGTTTGGCTGAAGTGAGTTCAATTCCAAGCCTGGGAGTACAGGTGCTCTTAATTGCCTTAGGGAGCATTGAAAAGAAGAAAGAGAAGTTTATTATTTAATTTGAATTAAAATATAATAGAACCCATGATACATGGTACAACATGGACAAGCCTGGAAAATATTATGCTGAGTGAAATAAGTCAGATATAAAGGGACAAATATGGTGTGATCCCACTTACATGAAATATCTAGAACAGACAATTGTATACAAAGTTAATTAGTGGTCACCAAAGGTGAGTGGGAGGGGGAAATGGAAAACTATTGCTTAAGGGTTACTGAGTGTTTGTTAAGGTGATGAAACAATTTGGAAACAGATTGTGGTGATGGTTGTACAACATGGTGAACTGCTTTAAACTGTTCAAGAGCAAAGATGTCACTTTGAAGACTAAGGTGCACCTGACCAAGCCATTGTCTTTTCAATAGCCTCATATGCATGTGAGAGCCGGACAACGAGTAAGGAAGACCTCAGAAGAATTAACGCATTTGGATTACGGTGTTGGCGAAGATTTTGAATATACCATGGACTGCCAGAAGGACAAACAAATCTATCTTAGGAAGAAGTACAGCTGGAATGCTCCTTAGAAGCAAGAATGGCCAGACTTTGTCTCTTTGTACTTTGGTCATATTATCAGGAGGGTCCAGACCCTGGAGAAAGATACCGAGCTTGGTAAAGTAGAAGGGTAGTGGGAAAGGGGGAGACCCTAAATGAGATGGATTGTCACATGGCTGCAACAGTGGCCTCAGGCATAGCAACAAGTGTGAGGATGGCCAGGACCAGGCAGTGTTTCTTTCTGTGATACATAAGGCCACTATGAGTCTAAACCAACTTGATGACATCTAACAACACACACACACACACACACACACACACATATACACACATATGGTGGCATAGTGGATAAAGTATTTGGCTGCTAACCAGAAAGAAGGTCAGTGGTTCAAACCCATCAGCTGCTCCATGGAAGGAAGGTGGGATAATTTACTTTCATGAAGATTTACAGCCTCAGAAATCCAATGGGGTCACTATGAGTTAGAATGAACTCAATGACAATGAGTTTGGCCACATACACACACACACACACACACACATCCATCCCTTGGAGCACAGCTTAGTATTTTAGAGTTCTTGGTGTGAAACACAGGACTTCGGAAGAAGTAGGTATGTGCAGGACATGTTGAATGAATGGCACTATACCAGAGACCCAATCTATGTCTCAGAACACAAATGTAGACCCTTGGCATTAGGAAGGAGTTGATCGTGGATCAGATTATCCTTGAGGTAATTTCATCTGACCCAATCTCCCAGCCACTTTTCTAATCTTCTAGGACAGGTGTTGTAAACTCAAAAATACACAGGAGCCAGGTGAGTCATATATATGAGGCAAGAGGCCCTAGAAGAGGGCATAAGATAGGCCTGCCTGTAAAATGGGCTCTTCAGGGAGTAACCACAGCTCAACTCTACTGTGGATCTGGGGAACTATAGGCTCAGTGTTATCAGATCTTCCAATTCTAGGGGGGGCGGAAATCAAATGTCTAGATTGTTAAGCCAAACTCTCCTAACCTGTTAGTGATTCACTGAATTTTTTTTTTTTTTTAAATACATTGTAGGCCAAACAAAAGATATTTGTAGGTAAAATCCAGCTCATGGACCCATGGGCCACTCATTCCCAAATTCTGTTCTTCCTATTACAGATGGATGGATACTGTATTAAGAACATGCCTGATTGCTTCTAATGACAGGTAGCTCATTGCTTAATAATAATTTATTGACAAATTCTAATTGTTAGGAAGGTCTTGTAAACAACAATCTGCCTCTTTGTAACTTACTCTTGCTGTATTTTTACAGTACCCTGCATCCCCTCACCATCTTGTACAAGAAAACAGTTACATCACACTGGTCAATGTCATGTTCTCCCTGGAGTTTGAATGCTTTGAGAACAGGACTATCTTTCATGTCAAAGTAAGGATGATAATGGCCAATATTTATTGAGCCCCTACGTGGCAGGCCTATTCTAAGCACCTCACATGTATTAAGTCATATACTCCTTATGACAACCCTGTGAGAGAGACTATCATCAACACATTTTATCGATAAGGAAACTGTAGTGCAGAGAGGTTAAATAAGTTGGCCAAAGTCACAAAGCCAGTACGAGGTACAACAAGAAATGGAACATGAACAGTCTGGCTCAAAAACCACACTCATAACACTGCAGCACTTATGGGAATAAACACTCATTCAGTCGTTGTTTATTGATGTGATTTTAAAATAAATAAATAAATAAAAACAGTTCTGTCTTCAGGAACCACAAAACAAGTGTCCACAACACCAACATCAGAGATGGGTTCCATCATATGTAAAGATGTGATGGACGAGACAGGAGAAAGGCTGGCCTTTAACTGCACTTGTGGAGAATCAAGTTAGATACTCAGCAGCTTTTCCTGTTGGTGAGGGCTTAGACCCACTGGAACAGAGGATATAAAGCTGTATTTCCTTTCTTTGGAAATTGATTTTTTAAAATATGAGAAGAAAGGATGAGGAAAGATTAATGTTCAGGATGCCTCTTCCACCTGAGGCTGTCCAGAGACAAGGATAAACATTATTATAAAGAAAGGTGTATGCTGAAGTACTTGCCTTCTTCTAATTTCTGTTCCTCATGAGTCTCCCCATAGAGAATATAACAATGGCCCTATGGGCGCATAAGCCCACTGCGGTCTCACACCCTGATGGGTCCCTCCTATGGGTACTGGGAGCTAAGAAACCAAAGACCCGTATGTCAAACCTTGTATCATAAAATACAACTAACCAGTTGCATCATGTCAGTTGTGGCTCATGACAACCCCTTGTATATCAGAACAGAACTGTACTCCATAGGATTTTCAGTGGCTGACTTTTTGAAAATGGATTGCCAAGTCTTTCTTCCAAGGCGCCTCAGAGTGGACTTGAACCTCCAACCATTCAGTTAGCAGTCTGATATGTTAACTGCACCAACCAGAGACTCCAAAATACAACTCCATATAGACAAAGTTTACCTAAAGAAGTGCAGTTAAAGGCCATCCTTTCTCCTTTCTCAAAGCACCTTAGAGTCAGATGAGACTCAGGAAATAATCTCTCCCTATTCAGTCTCTCAAAGAGCTCTGATGGTTAAGGGATTTGGCTGTTAACCAAAAGGTCGATGGTTCAAACCCACCAGCCACTTGGCAGAAGACAGATGAGGTGGTCTGTTTCTGTAAAAATTATTGCCTTAGAAATCCAATGGGGGTCACCGTGAGTTGGAGTCGACTTGATGGCAGTAAGTATGGTTTTGGGTTTTTCCAGTCTCCCATGCACAAGAATACCTGCTACACATTTGGACAAGTAGGCACTCACCTGTTGTCAAAACTCACCTCTCAAAGAGAGGTGAAGTGAATCACCCCTAGTCTCAAAAATAGTTGATGCAGGAAAATCTAGAGGAAACCTCAAATCTGGGTTCAGGGTCCAGGGGAGTAAGAGAGGAGGAAAGCATTCCATATGACTTACCCAGCAGAACTTTCTCATGCATGTCTACATGGACATGAGTCAAATGTGAATAAAGCCAAAGGCAGCTGGAATTTAAGGAGCCCTAGCTGCACAGTGGTTCAGCGCTCAGAAGCTAACCAAAAGTCAGTGGTTCAAACTCACCAGCCACTCCATGGGAGAAAGATGTGGCAATCTGCTCCTGTAAAGATTATAGGTTTCCAAGCCTGGATTGGAGCCCTACCCAAAGAATGTGATTGTGAGATGGAGAGGGGATGGCTCCGTAGAGAACCCAGTAGATCCTTGGAAACTCATTGGGGCAGTTCTGCTCTGTCTCATAAGGTCACTATGAGTCAAAGTCCACTCAACAGCAATGGGGGAAAGGTGGAGTTTGGGAGATTTGGGGCAGCATATTCAGATCCTATTGCTGATTCTTGGGACACTGTGGTAAGCTGGATTATTTTCAGTAGTTGTTGTTGTTGTTATGTGCCGTCGAGTCGGACCCGACTCATAGCCACCCCTCCTTGACCATGTGACTGGATGGGCCAAAAGAAAACATGGGCAGAGCTAGTGTGTCAATAGTGTGCCGAGGCCTCAAGAGGTACAATGTTCCTCTGCTCCTTCCCTTGTTCTCCTGCCATTTATCATGGGAGGGATATGCCCCGGGTAGCTACTCGCCCAGGAAAGATGAGAGCTAATGGACAAGATCTGAACCAGTCCACACTCTGGAAGCTGCAGCCTGCAGCCTGAAGCAAAGATGCCCCCCTAACCATCCACAAACCCATGAGTAAGAAAAAAAATAATGCAAGCTATTGAGTTTTGGGATGGTTTGTTATATAGCATTATTGGGGCAATAACTGACTAATACAGACTACGGTCAGTGAATCATACAACTGCTGTTTTTTGTCACCCAGTTTCCAGTCACCTTTCCATAGCCATCTGCTGGGTTCCCTCTAGGAACCATTCCATCTCCATCTGTCAGTCACATGCTTTAGGTAGGACTCCACTCCAGGCTCAGGGGCCATGACCACAATAATTGATTCAGGAAGACCAATGCCCAATGAGATTTTTCTAGGGATGCTGTATGGAATCTAGGAGGACACGAGCCATCTTAAAACAGACAAAAAGAGCCTGTTGGAGAATGAGCCAACCAAGAAGAAAGCAGAGCCGAGATACGGAGAAAGAGAGAAACCAAGTGTCTACTTCAAGCCCCTACATGAAGCGATGCCTAAAGGTGAATGTATTCTATGGGCATTTCAGTTGGTGAATTTAAAAAGTTTACTTCAACTTAAACCAGAATTAGGCCAATTTGAACTCACTTGCCACTTCAAGATTCCTGACTCTTTCTTAGAATGGTTGCCTTCCAACTAACCAACTCATCTATAAATCTTCCTTGGGCAACTGTGATACCCAAAGAATTACTGCTGTAGGAAATATGGATGGGGGAAAAGATCTGCCCTCTAGATCTTCACAATATCCTGAAGGAAAAGCCAAACATCTACCAAAGGTTTAACTAATAATTCTGGAATCAATATCATGGGTTTGTTTTAACTTAGCAGTGTTTAAGGGGGTGTTTTCCACCTACACATCTTAGCCAAGACGTGTCCCTTTTAACACCTAAAATAGGATCGTAAATGGAAGAAGAGATGGGCCGAAAGGAGCCTTCTCTTGACCAAGCTCCCCAGGAGAGACAGGCTAGGTTGGCTGAAACCAGGTGGCCATCAAACTGTCTGGACACATCCCCTGAAACTGTTCCATTTACCCAGGCTGAAATTTTAGAAGATATGACTCTTGTCACCCCCAGCTCCCCCATACAAAGCCACTCATATCACGCTGTCCAATCTCTAAAGTTTCAAGGATTAGATTCTTATGGCAGCCTGTTGATTTTTAGTCTGTTTTAAGGACACTTCTCTATCAGAGATATTCTTAACATATATGGAGGACAAAAGTCTTTCAGGGTAACTTGGGTTTGCTTTCTCTGGGAAGAAGTATAACCAATCAACATCCTCTGCCCCAGTGACAACCCTTGAAACAAGAACAAAGGCAAGCCCTTAAAAAGGAATTCAATTGAACCCACACCTGTGGCTTCCAGACAAACAAAAGACAGGCATAAGAGTTGAACATTTACCTCAAGTAGATACACTCCTTGGAAAGAACAATCATGGAGAAAGAAGGGCTGTTTATGCACAGGGAGACAGCTCAGGGGGCAGGAGTGCATGGAGGGATGGACGCTGGGAAGAGGTAACTATGGGGAGGAAGTAGGAGGGGAGCTGTTGCATTGGGGTGAATTGTAGTCAATGTCATGAGACAACGAGTGTGTGAACTGCTGTATGGAAAGTGAATTTGCTCTATAAACTTTCACCCAAATCACAATTTAAAAAAGAAAAAAAAAAGGAATTCAAACATGTGGATGAGGTGGGATGAAGAATTCTGCCCTACATCAGGAGGACTTAGGGAGGAAAGGTTGTGACTGGGAAGTGACTGGCTTTTCTTGAAGGCCGAGGCAGTTGTTTCTTCTTCTTGTGATTCGGGAGAAAGTTTACAGAGCAAATTTGTTTTCCATTCAACAGTCCATACACACTTTGTTTTGTGACCCTGATCGCAATCCCTACAATTAACAGCTCTCTTCTTCCCTTTGGTTAACTTTTCATTATGTCCTTTCTTGTGCATTCCTGCTGCTTGACCTATCTCCCTATGCAAATACTGCCCTTCTGATTTTCCATGTTTGATTGTTCTATGCAGTGTACCCACCTGGTGTAATTGTCCACCTTGTAGACCTATTGTCTGGCTAGAAGCCATGGGAGTGAGTTCCATTCCAGGCCCGAAGGATGACTGAGGGTCCTAGTCTTGGGGGTTTCACCAGTCTCTATCCAACCAGTAATCTTGGTCTTCTTTTTTTTTTTTCAATGATTTTTGAGTTTTGTTCCACACCTTTCTCCCACACCATCCAGGATCTCCTATTTTGATCCCTTTCCAAACAATTGGCAGTGGTATCTGGGTACCATCCAGCTCTTCTGGTCTCAGGGTCTTGTAGGCTGAAGTTCCCATGGTCCACTAGACCCTTGGACTAATTGTTTCCATGCGTCTTTGATATTCTTTACTCTTCTTTGCTCCAGACGAGACCAACTGTTGTATCTTGATCGCCGCTCACAAATTTTTAAGACCCCAGTCACTACTCACTGAAGTAGAATGTAGAACAATGTTTTTGTGTACTACGTTAGGCCAACTGAGCTTGATGTCCCCTGTGACCATGGTCTCAAGCCTGCAGGCCCAGTGACTTACTCCCTCAAGGTGTTTGCCTGTAGCTAAGAAGTTACCCTAACTTTGCCCTATTATATATATGGATATATTAGCTCTATTGTATATATGGATATTCTTACAGCACATACAAATAAGTATGTGGAAATATTGTCTGCCAAACTTCCATGGATAAACTCCCTTTTGCCTGCATATACCTGATCATTTTGCCTGTCTACCTATGTATCCACCTACAGATTAATGTTTGCCATTACTAATAATAATGCAGTTTTGTGTATGTAATACAGTATTGTGTATGTAACAGTATTCAACCTTTGTGATAATGCAGTATTGTGTATGTGAAAGTATTTACCTTTGTTGTCATTGTGCTGGTCACTCATTTTTGGTATATTGCCTTTCTCTTCACCCAAACCAATACTTGTCTCTTACCTGTCTAGCAATTTTCCCTCCTCTCCCCTCCCCATCCCTGGTAACCAACAAAGAAAGTTCCCTTCCATATGTAAAACCTTTCCTCAACTTTTTACAATAGTGGACTCATACAGTATCTGTCCTTCTGTGATTGACTTATTCCACTCAGCATAATGTCCTCCAGGTTTGTCTGCATTAGGAGGTGTTTTGCAGATTCTTCATTGTTCTTTAGTGTTGCATAGTATTCCATTGTGTGTACATACCATAGTTTGGTTATCCACTCATCCTTTGATGGGAACTTAGGTTGTTTCCATCTCTTTGCTGTTGTAAATAGTGCTGCAATGAACTTGGGTATGCATACATCTATTCATGTTACAGTTCTCACTTCTTTAGAAAATATACCTAGTAGTGGAATTGCTGGATCAAATGGTCTATTTCCAATTTTTAAAAGAAGCACCATACCATTTTCCACAGTGGTTGTATCATTTTACAGTCCCACCAGCAGTGTATGAGAGTTCCAATCTCTCTATATTCCTGCCAGCATTTGTTGTTCTCTGACTTGTTGAAGTTTACTGTTATTGCTGGGGTGAGATGATATCTCATTGTTGTTTTGCTTTGCATCTCTCTAATGTCTAATGATCGTGAACATTTCTTCATGTGTTTGTTGGCTATGCACCAGGCAGTGTTATGCCTCCGTGCCTGTGGCCAATGAGGTTTCTGCTGCAAGAATATCCTCTACTTGCCTCATCTGTCTGCCTGCCACACTGCTAATCCGCTTGTGCAATCAGCCAAGCACTGCCTCCTCTGGGAAGCTGTGGTAGGTTGTATTACCGGTCAAGTGCCCCTCCCCACTGGCCTGACTCTGTGAGAGGATTATACTACCCGCTCTGTTAATGGCAGACTTAATCATGCAACTTGCTTTGGTCAATGAAACGTGAGTAGAAATGACATGTCACTTCTGAGCAGAAGCCTTTATATGGCTCCCTCTGCCATGAGATCAGCTAGTCCTAGGTGGAGACTGTCCATTTATCCTTGGTTCCATAATGAAGAGAGCCTGAAGCAGAACCACGGGAGACATCTGATGAACACAAGTGTAAGAAAGATTAAAAAACAAAACAAAACAACAACAACAAAAAACCTTTGTTGTTTTTAGCCCCTGCGATGCTAGGGTCATTTGTTACTGCAGCATAATGCAGCCCAAGCTGACTGATATGTTCCTTGGGGCAGATTTCAGCAGCTTCTTCCCTTATGTTCTCATTATATTTCATGAGCATTGCAGTTATAGCAATTACCTCACTATGATATCATTTACTGTCTCCTCAGTGGACTCAAAAACTCCCCAACAATGTCATGAAACAAAATGTGTCTGAACTGCTGTATGGAAAATGAATTTGCTCTGTAAACTTTAATCCAAATCACAATAAACATTTTCAAAAACCAAAACAAAATTCTCCAACAGCAGGACCCATGATGTTTTAACTATTATTCCCGGTGCCTTGCACAAGGAAAGAAATGCAATTTAAAAACAGAAACAGTTGTGTGGAGTTGATTCCGACTGATGGTAACTCCTTGTGTGTCAAAGTAAAACTGTACTCCATGGGGTCAATCATGACTAATTTTTTGGAAGTAGATCACCAGGCCTTTCTTCTGAGGTGCCTCTGAGTGGATTCAAACCCTCAGCCTTCTGGTAAGCAGCTGAAAGGTAACCTTTTGCACCACACAAGGACTATGGAACTCAGTAGGCTATCAAAAGCTCTGAGTGACTAAATAAAGGGTCAAAGAATCCTGGATGTCTGCACTGTCCTCTCTCTCTAGAAGAGCACAGCCCTCCTCTGAGAACCTTGGCAAATCTGAACACAAATTCCTCTCTTCAAGGTAACATCAGGTGACAAAATTAAGTCAGAAAATAAGTATGAAACTGCTATCTTGAGTAACAGGCTTTCGAAAAGCCTGGAGTGTGGCCTGGAAGGGAGAGGACTTTCTGAAGGATGGCCTGAAAATTCAGAAGCTGAAGGCCACGAGCTTCAACCTGTCCAATAAGCTATAGCTCTGGAGGGACCAAGGGACACTGACCATCTGTTCAGACTTCTTCTGGGGCTAGAGCTTGTTTGCAAGGCAGTTTTAAGGAGCCTTTCCAAGTCGCTCTCAGAGAGTGGCCATCGCTGGAACCTAGCATTCTCAATGCTTAGGTGCCACTTGGCCACCTAGGGCTCCAGGTCTGTCCACCTGCACTACCTCCCCCAATCTAATAAGCCAAGCTAGAAGGTGGGTGAAACAGCTCTCACCCACACTCCCTCAAGCAATGAACCAACACCCTCTAGTGCAGGGTGTCACCCCCAGAGAGGGCATGAAGTCTGATTTCTGAGTATCTCTTGCTTTTCCTATTTATTTTCTCACCCTAATTTTCTCTCTGTCCAACCCACACGGCCTTATCTCGACCCTACGTCAGAAGCACATTATCCCAGAGGAGAAGGTTCCAGGATAGGCCCTGCTGCCCAGTTACCAAGGGCAGCGAGTACGTCTTCTGGGTGCTAAGCGAACCAAACCACAATATTTACCCCGGGGGCGGACACACGTGCTGGGTGATCAACATGGGGAGGGTGGAAACGAGCTGGTGTTTCAGCTTCATCTCCTCCTCCACAGTTCCTGTTTGTTTTTCCACTGCCCTGTTCCAAAAGGGTCTACACGGGAGGTGCCACGTGGACAGTCTGTATGCAGCCCCTCCCCCACCACGCCCTTCTGCTACCAGCACCCAAAGGAACACCCTAGGCCATGTGGACTCTGGGGGTCGGGTCAAAGTAGTGGTGGCGCTCTCAATGCCCTCAGGGACAATGCCTGCAGTCACCAGGTGCATGATGGAGACCCAAGGGCTGGGAGGATGACCTGGCGCGAGAGGCCAGGTCAATGGGGGAAAAGGCTCAGGTAAGTGGGGTGCCTGGAAGGTTGACAGGCGTGAGGGTGGGCATGTCCAAAGGGCAAGGCTGGAAAGCCAGCCCCCCCACCTCCGCCCCCAAGTGCACGCTGCGGAATTCTGCCAGCACGAAGCAGAGTCACGCGCGGAGCCAGAGCAGCGAAGCGGGCAGGACATCTTCAGCGTCGAGAGAGCACGCGCGCGTGGGTGGATGGGGCTGGGAGCGGGGCTCCTTGGCGTCCACCTGCGCTCCCCATCCCACCAGCCCGCAATTTCTTCTCGCCCCAAACCCAGAACAAAACGGGACGGTTGGGGAGAGTCTGGAGGGACTGGAGAAAGGGGCTTCCCGTAGAGAGACGTCGCGCAGCCCAGGCGCCCGCTCCCCAAACCCCGCCCCTTCTCCGGCTCCCCCGCCTGCCCCCGCACGGGAGCTCTCAGGGCGGGGGCGGCGTGCGCGGCGGCGCGGGGGCGGTGGCACCAGGCGGGGCGGCGCGGGGAACAGGCGCGCGGGCGGGGGCGGACGCCGAGCTCCTACGCAAGCAGCCGCGAGAGGGAATCCTGGGCGCAGGCTCCGCCCCCTCACGTGCCCGCGGCGCAGGGCCGCGTGCCTCCCTCGTGACCGGCGGGCCCCGCACGGCCGCCGCCTACGCCGCAGCGCTGCTTCCACGCGTGGGAGGGAGCTCGTGGGGGCGGCAGGCCTGAGAAGGCTGCAGAAAGTCATCCTTTACAGCCGCCATGCCCCACGACGTGCTCTTTGGGACCCCCTTCCCAGTCCTTCCTGTGCTAGGAAGTGGGTATAGGTTGAGGTTGGAGGGTGCTGAGCTCCGCGGGAGCCCGAATTTGGGGGATGGAGATGCGAGTCACTGAAAAGACCCCCTCTCCTCAAACCTCCTCTGTCCCACCAAACCCCTGCTTTCAGAAATAGCAGAAGGAGGCAGAGAGTAAGGGGATTCTTCTCCAAGGAAAACCTAAGCTTGGAAGGGAGGCTGGAACAGGTCTTGAAGGTAAGGGGCGAGTCTTTACAGCACTCTTAAGCCGCCATTCCTGCACAGATCCCTCGGCAACGCTACATTTGTTGGTCTACATAGGAAGCAAGAAACCAACATCTTCATCTTTGCTGTGTCTCTGACTTCAGTGACTCCGCCAACCCACTCCTGGAAAGAGAGCATTTGGAAAGAACCAGTGAGGAATGGAGGCCAAGGGCAGACCAAGCACCATAGTCAGTGTCCACAGCAACAGAAAAGAAGGAAACATCATCTCTGCCCATTGCAATGTGTCCTTAGGTGATCCATTTGCCTGCAGTGTCAGGTGCTGAGGGAGTCCCACACGCCTTGTCACTACCTTGAAACTTGTGTCTCCACTGGTGGCTATTTCCGATGGCTGGTGAAATGGGAAGATGTGCTGCTTGGGACAAGCCCTTTTGAGCACAAGTCCCTAAATTAAGTAAGGTGCTTCCATGAGAAGTTAAATATGGTGTGGCCTCGGAGCTAGGATCCAGGGAAGTCACCTGCCAACCAAATACCTATTGCAGAGGGACAGGGCTGTGAGGAGGAGAAAGAAGGACACAGAGCCTGAACTATGCTGGTTTCTGTGTCCTTAAGGGAAATCAAGGGCTTGGTGTCTTGTCTTGAATGTGGATCAAATACACAATCCTAAAGCAAGGGTATCTTCTGGGAAGAGGTCTTCTGTAGAAGACACAACCTAAATGTTTCGGTCTCTTAGTGCATTAGTTTCTGAGATGGCTGGGGATGAGGGAATGGCGAAGAGGGATGGGGTAGGGAATGTGTGTTGGTTGTCAGTGTGTCTGGCCAACTGACTTTCCACCTCTGCCTCTCCAGAGGTGGCCCCTTGGCTCTCAACACTCACTTATATTAGCGACAGTCAATTTAATTGAACAGCTATTGAGTGCCAGACACTGGGAAAAACAGTGCTAGGTAAGGTTTCTGAATGAAAGGCATTTATCTCATAGGGAAAGTACTGCATTCTTGAATACATACAGAAATGTGAGTGGGTATATGAGGTTAAGTGGTAAGTGAGTGGTGTAGACAATGCTTTGATAGCTTAAAGAAAGATGAGAACAATGGGGAGGATTTGGACAAGTGGACAGGAGGTGTGGAAAGGGCTCTAGGTGCTGAGAACTTCATGAGCAAAGGCAGGGGGGAAGGGCTGATTGTGTCCAACCCTCTGATCAGGGAGAAGGCTGCTTTGGCTGCCACAAAGCATTCAGAACTGGAGAAGGGCAAAGATCTGCTTGAGCAGTGAGTCCACTGAGGCCCAAAGCAGAAGTACTAGGTTGCCCTGCAGCCGGGAGCTGCCCAGTGCATTCTAAGCTTAGCTCAGATCCCAAAAAACCCTCCTCAGAAGCATGCGGTGACTCGCCATTGCTCAAACTCTACCGTGGCACTGAAAGCCCTTTATAATTTATCCCAAACTTACCTGTTCAGCCTTACCTCCTTTTCCACCCGTTCAAGTCTCCCGTAGGCCACAGGAGTTACCCTTGGTGACTGAACATGCTCTCTGCTTTCTTCCTTTTGTTCCTTTACTCACATGCTCTTTCCTTTCTTTGGAATGTCTTCTCCCTTACCATTTCTGCCCACTCATCCTTGAAGGCACAGCTCAAGTGCCAGCTCATCCCCCAGGCAGATGTAATTTTTATCTGAGTTCCCATAACATCGTGTACTCTCTCTTGGCACCTCACGTTCTACGTTGTGTTACGTATCTGTACAGACATCAACCTTCAAAGCAGGTACTGATAATCCAACCCCTTTTCATTGCCTCTCTCAGCCTAGTCCAAGCTACCACCTTCTCGTGTCTGGACTGCTGTGATGGCCTCAAGGCTGGCTTCATTGCTTCCCGCTTGCCCTCTTCAGTCAGTTGTGCACACACTAGCAAGAGTGATCATTGTACAACATAAACCAGATCATGTCACTCTCCCACTCAAAACCCTACAATGGTTCCCTTTCACATGCAGAATTAAATCAAGATTTACTATGGCTTTCATGGCCCTATGTAATCTGACCCCATCTACTTCAAAGACACTATATCCTACCACTTTCTGCCTTCCTCACTAAACTCCAACCACCCTGGCTTTCTTGATGTTTCTGGAACTTTCCAAGTTCATTTTTGCCTTTGCATTTGTTGACCCCTCTCACTGAAATGTGTTTCTTTTATAATTTACATAGTTCACTTGCTTCATTTATGTCTCTGGTCAAATATCATCTCCTTGGAGAAGCCTTCCCTGACTTCCTTGTCTATAATAGCCCTTCCTACCAGTCCTTTTCCATTTCTTTACTGTTTCTTCAGAGCCATTACCACTATTTGACATGATTTTGTTTGTTTGTTTATTACCTGTCTCTACTACTAGAAGGCAAAAAATTCTGTCCTGTTCACTGGTGTAGATCAGTATTCCTTCACATTGGGCAACTACTTCTGTAGAGATACAGCCTCAGAAACCCAAGGAGGGGTTACTATGAGTCATGATTTACTGGATGGGAGTGAGTTTGGTTTCTGGAGTAGGAGCTCAATAAATCTTTCTTAAATGAGTAAATAAATTTCAACTCTCTTACTAAACTATTGTTGTTGTTGTTGTGTGCCTTTGAGTCAGGCCTGGCTCATAGTGACCCCTCCTTGGGTTTCAGAGGCTGTATCACTACGGATAGTAGATTGCCCAACCTTCCTTCTGAGGAGTGGCTGGTGGATTTGAACTGCCAGCCTTCTGGTTAGCAGTCAAGTACCTCAAGCACAGAGCTCCCTTACTGAACTATAAGCTCCTTGAAGGATAGCATCATGTTTTATACATTTGGACCCCTTTCCCACACTGCTAGTTCTTTTCACATAAGTCCACTAAAATGTTGAGTACATTTCAGATTCTGCAGAGAACACTCCTGTTATGAATTGAACCATTTCTCCAAAAAATGAATTGAACCATTTCTCAAAAAAAAACCCACCAGCCACTCCTCGGAAGGAAGGTTGGGCAGTCCTACTTCCGTAGTGATACTGCCTCAGAAACCCAAGGAGGGGTCGCTATGAGTCGGGTTTGACTCCACCGCACATAACAACAACAACATGTTGTAGTTATAACCACATTTGGGAATGGGTTGCCTTTGTTATGTTAATGAGAGAGGATTAGCTTAGGGTGTGTCTTGAGTCAGTATCTTTTGAGACACAAAGAGATTAAACACAAACTAGCTATGCAGAGATGGGGGAAGAGAAATGCCAAGCCATATTAAGCTGGCCCAGGAGCAGAAGCTCAAAGAGACAAGGACATTCCTCCAGAACCAACACAGAGAGAAAGCCTTCGTCTAGAGCTGCACCTTGAATTTGGGCTTCTAGCCTCCTAAACTATAAGGAAATAAATTTGCTTCTTTTGTTGTTGTTAGGTGCCGTCTAGTCAGTTCCAACTGAGAGACCCTGTGTACGACAGAATAGGACACTGCCTGGTCTTGCACATCCTCACAGTTGTTGCTCTGTTGAGCCTGTTGTTGGCAGCCACTGTGTTACTCCACCTCGTTGAGGGCCTTCCTCTCTTTTACTGACCCTCTTCTTCACTAAGCGTGATGTCCTTCTCCAAGGACTGGTCCTTCCTGATAACGTGTTGAAAGTCTTGTCATCCTCCCTTCTAAGGAGCATTTGTTCATCTTCAGAGACAGATTTTTTTCATTCTCTGGCAGCCCTTGGTTGTTTTCAATATTCTTTGCCAACACCATAATTTAAAGGCATCAATTCTTCTTGGGTCTTTCTTATTCATTGTCCAGCTTTCGCATGCATATGAGGCACCTGGTAACACTATGGCTTGGGTCAGGCACACCTTAGTCCTCAAAGTGATATCTTTGCTTTTTAACACTTAAAAGAGGTCTTTTGCAGCAGATTTGCTAAATGCGACAGTTGTGTTTTTTCAACTGCTGCTTCCATGGGTGTTGATTGTGGATCCAAGTAAAATGAAATCCTTGACAACTTCAATCTTTTCTCTGTTTATCCTGATGTTACTTATTGGCTCAATTGTGAGGATTTTTATTTTCTTTTTGTTGAGGTGTAATACATGCTGAAGGCTGTAGTCTCTGATATTCATCAATAAGTGCTTCAAGTCCTCCTCACTTTTAGCAAGCAAGGTGTGTCCATCTGGCTATCTCAGGTTGTTGATGAGTCTTCCTCCAAACCTGATGTCACGTTCTTCTTAATACAATCCATCTTCTCCAATTATTTGCTCAGCATAGAGATTGAATAAATGTGGTTAAAGGACGCAACCCAGACTCACACCTTTCCTGATTCTAAACCACATAGTATCCTCTTGTTCTATTTGAACAACTGCCTCTTGATCTATGTTCCTCACGAGCACAATAAAGTGTTTGAGGGTCCTCATTCTTCAAAATGTTGACCATAATTTATGATCCATACAGTTGAACACCTTGGCAGAGTCAAAGAAACACAAGTAAACATCTTGTGTTCTCTGCCAAGATCCATCTGATGTTAGCAACGATAGCCATTGTTTCACATTTCAACCTAAATCTGGCTTGAATCTAGCAGTTCCCTGTTTGTTAAAGACACCTATTCATGGTTTTTCTGTTAAAACATCACTAGATAAGTAAGACAACCCCCATCTGAATTTTTGTCTTTCCATCCATGTGGCTACACATATTTAGAAGAGATCAAGCAATGGTCTTTACATATTCTGTCACCTCCAAGGATGACCCAGTCCTCATCACATTGACCCCTGGAGGATTCACTGTTTCTCCAGCTGTGATCTGGGTCCACATATGGGTGGTAACCTGTATTTATTTATTTATTTTAATCAAATAAAACAAATGAAGAAATATCAGAATGCATCACAGAATATAAAGCTACATATTATTTTTGTTTCAGTTGTGTGTGTGTGTGTGTTCAAGATATACATGTCCAAGATATAAAATTAGTATCTTACTGTTGGCCATGGTCCAAAAACTTTGAATGTCCTAGATGTTCCATAGATAGTTTGTAGAATGCATGCTTATGTATTCTTAATAGCTAAATAGCTAGGTGCGTTCACTCTATGCCAAGCACTGTATAAAATAATTCTATTTTGTCCCTGTCCCCAATCCCAAGGAATATGCACTTGGGAGTGGGAAACCAGTAATCCCAAATCAGGTTGTGGTGGACCGGGAAGTCTGTCTCTCTGAATTCAGAACATTTTTTTCTGTCTCATTCAGAGTCCCAACAGGACACGGATGGCACTCAAATGGGGAGCACAGTCTAATGAAGGGACTATTTACAAAGGTGTGGGAAGTGTTAAGAGAAACTAGTAAGAGAGAGTGAAGCACTGCTGGGCTAGCAATAGCGAGGAGTCATTACCAGGTCTAGGTGACAAGGAGAGAGAGTAGTTGCAGAATTTGAGAGAGCTGTACCTGTAGCTGTCCAGAGGACCACCTGACAGGAGCTGTGGTTTTCAGTAGGGGGACACAGCCACATGTGACCCATAGCTTGGCAGGGAGGGAGACCCAAAAACAAAACAAACAAAAAAACGCACTGCCATTGACTCATAGCAACCCCTCCTTGGGTTTCCGAAGCAGTATTGATGGGGCAATCTACTTCCATAGTGATACTGCCTCGGAAACCCAAGGAGGGGTCACTGAGTCGGGTCCGACTCGATGGTACATAACAACAACAACAACAACATCTCTACGGAAGTAGATTGCCCAATTTTCCTTCTGAGGAGTGGCTGGTGGGTTTGAACCGCCAGTCTTCTGGTTAGCAGTCAAATGCCTTAGGCACTAGGCCACCAGAGCTCCCCAGGGAGGGAGACAGAGGAATAAATACCCTACCATCTTCTCCTCCTGCACTCATGTTTCCCTGCCAGAGCCCCCATTGGCTGAACCAGAGGTCAAGAGAACTGTTAAGGTAGTTCATAGAAGCCAACCCTTCAGGTGCAGAACAGAATGGCAAGAGTGCAGAGTGGGTCTGGAAGGGTACGTGCAGAATGTCCAGCTCACCATTTTTGATGTACTGACAGTTTGGTGTCCTTAGCACCAATGCAGACCAACAAGAATTCTCAAGACCTTGGAAAGCCAAGTCTTGGCTCCTACAGCACTTGACAGCTCACCGAAACTGTCATTTCAACCTCCTTTCACCTCTCTCCAGAGGACAAGATCTGAACGGGCCAAGTGGGGCATTGTGCAGTCTTGGGCCACACTGCAATCCCCTCCCTTGGCCCTTTCTTTAGTCACTGGGCTGCCAAGGGAGAAAAACGACGCCAGAAGAAGAACTACGCCTTCCCCCACTTCACCTAGGCTTTTGCAGCTCTGCCAACACTTGGGCATCTTGTCTATGAGCTAATCATGGACGAGGTCAGTGGGTTTTTATACAGGCTGAGGATTTAACTGTCTAAATGGCAGAAATTTATTCCTGCCAGAATTTTGTACTTGTCAGAACTGAAACCCCCTGGGGAAAGAAGCAGGGCAAAGAGTGATTAAATGTGCGCGCGCACATATGTGTGTGCGTGTGTGTGTGTGTGTGTGTGTGTAAGGGGGAGGGGTGGAATGCAGCCTTCTAGAGGTCTATTCCTGCTGTACACATGTACACACTTGCCCAGCTTTTGCAGGGGAATGTGTGACAGTAGTTGTGGCTAAAATATGAATGAATGTGGTGGTGTGCAGGTGCATGAATGACTGTAAGTTTCTGTGAATGAATGCATTTATGACGAAGGGTGTATGGGAGCCCGTGCAAGCCAGGGTAGTGATTTGCAGGTGCCTGGCTGGCTGGAAGCATCCACTGATCACTCTCTTTATCAGAGTATTTGAGTGCTGGGCCCAGGCTTGAGGGGAGGGCAATGCTTGGGTTTCTCATAGCATCTCCCTTTTGTGCTGCTGCTTCTGTGGCTGCATGAACCATTGGCAGGCAATTGCCTTGTCCTCCCTGGAGCCTTGGAGAGGAAAGGACAGAAAGACAAGGGATAACACATGGTTGGTCTGGGAGCTCTGGTAGCGTAGTGCCTAAGGCACTTGACTGCTAACCAGACAGATGGCAGTTCAAACCCACCAGCCACTCCTTGGAAGGAAGGTTGGGCAATCTACTTCTGTAGTGATACTGCCTTGGAAACCCAAGGAGGGGTCCCTATGAGTTGGGTCCGACTCAATGGCACATAACAACAACAACAACAACAACATCTTCAGGGGAAGACTCCTCCAGCCACCAGGAACTGTCCTTAGATAAACTCTAGTCCTCCTGACAGGATGCTGGTCCTCAGTGCTTCTCCTTGGGGCTGAGCAAGGGGCAGATGGGTAGCAGCTGGCGCATGATTTGCCTGGACCCCCACCCCCAATAGCCTGGCACAGTAGCATTATGCATATTTGGTTCTTGTCTCCAAATGTTGAGGCCAGCAAAAATCTTTCTTCTCTCTCCCATCCAGATTTTAGGGAATTTAAAAGGAGAGACCTCATTCTTTCAGGATATAATGATAAGCAAAAATGATTGAACCTGAACCTATGGATATGTGTGTGTGTGTGTGTGTGTATGCACATATAGTCGAGGCCCATTTAATTTTAAGTTATGATTTAAATACATCTTGGGCTCTCCTCCACCCAAGCTTCCCCATGGCCCCCCACGCAAGTCCCTTGTCATCCAAGTGGCCTTTGCAAGGGCCACCACACACAATGGCCCTTTAGTCTCCTCATTAACAGTCTCAGCAGAGGCCAAAGACTGAATGGGTCAGAGAAACCAATTTCTTTTATCACCCTAAGCACAAGTACAGCTCATTTGAGGAGGGTGGGTCAGAAAGAGAGGGTGGAAAGCAAGTAATGTGAGAAATGAAGACTTCGCAAAACTATTGTAAACTGCCTTCTCTGAAAATAGAAAAATCCAATCTGCTTCCCAAAAATCAAAGCTTTGAAAGTTGCATATCTCACCCATCTTGCTCCTATGAGAGAGACACTCTATATTCACATATATAATTCATGTTGTTGTTGTTGTTTGCCGTCGAGTTGGCCCCGACTCATAGCGACCCCTCCTTGGGTTTCCGAGGCAGTATTACTACGGAAGTAGGATTGTCCAACCTTCCTTCCGAGGAGTGGTTGGTGGGTTTGAACCGCCAGCCTTCTGGTGAGCAGTCAAGTGCCTTAGGCACTATGCTACCAGAGCTCCTATATAATTCATAGGTATATAAAAAAATGGTTGTAAAACGGCACAATTGAAATGATATTGCAGCAATGTGAAGGGGTGAATGGACCCTCTCTATACAAATAAAAAAAAAGATTTTTAATAAATGCAGATTTAAATAATGCAATCTAATTACCAGATTGCATACTTAAATCCCCAGATTGAATTGAATCCTGTTCTGGTGGACTGCTGTGCCTTTCCTGCCAAGCAGCCAGGGAAGGAAGGCGCTTCGCTGAGCCCTTGCTATGAATGTACTGTCTCTGCTAAGTGTGAATGTGCCTGTGCTTTGTTTGTATGAATGGGGGTTGCATGTGCTGGTCAGAGGCCACGTGAGCCACTGGGGTGGGAATTATCCCTTAAAAAATGAATTGAAAAGAATGAAATGGCAAAGTGTGAATGGCACGCATCTCCCCATAGCGCCCCCTCTTTTTTCTTACCCACCACCACAATAAGGCATGCTTGTTTTATGCAAATTAATTTCTGGCTTTGCAAGTATCTATAGATCGGTATCTGTACTTGTGTTCCACCCTTCCTCGGGACCAGACTGCTAAAAACAGAGAGCTGCAACACAAAAGGTACCGCAGTCAGCTCAAGCAGGGGGTTATTTTTAGATCGGGGGGGGGGGGAAAAAGAGGCAGTTCTGGGTTTTGCAATCTAATTTAGTCCTTTTTCTTAAGGAAAAAGAAAAAAAATCCTATCAATGGCATTTTCCATACAATCTGATGATTTCTATTTGGCTCCTAGAAAAAGAAGAAGAGATCTAGGGCTGAAAATTCTGGAGTTTTATGGCTGATTCCAGCTAGTAGCCTTTCTTCACCAGGCTCCAACTGAATTAATTTGATACTATTTTTGAAAGTCAGTGTTTCTAAGGGAGACCTAATGACGCACTGACGTCAATGCAGGTCAATAGCACACACTGCTGGAACTGGGCGTGCTACACCGAGCCAGAGCTGGAGCCCTTTCAAACAGCCCCAACTCTGCAAATATCCCAGCTTTGCAGGGGAAAAGAAAAAAAAAAAAAAGCCGAGGTTTTGCAGTCATTGAGACCCCCACCATTTTCCCCAAACACCTTCAAAATCGATGTGTGGTGTTTTTTTAATGCAAAAAAAGAAAGAAGAAAATCCAAACAGGTATCATCAGACGCACTGCAGTGCAAAAAGAAAAATAAATAAATGTTTCATACCTGTCAAAGGAACCGTATGTAATCACTCTACCTCTCTCACACACACACATTTACGTTCAGCATGCAGTGCATAGCTTTAAGGTCTATTTATAGACCCCCCCCCTTCCTCCCCAAGAGTGTGTGCATTGCGACTTAGTCCCCAAACGGGGTTTTCGAACGTGGGTGATGAGGTCTTTGCTCTGATCAGTTACTCAGGAGGTGCCTGAATGTGTGGGGGCGGGCGTGTGGGAGGGGGGCTGCCTCTTCTCTCTCTTCTTCCCGCTGACTCTCCCCCCTCCTTTCTTCTCTCCCTCTCCCCCTCCCTCTCCCCTCACCTTCCCTCTCTTCTCCCTCTCTCCCTCTCATTTCCTCTTTCTCTTCTTCTCCCTCTCTCCCTCAGCGTCCCCCTACCCTCTTTCTTTCTCTCCCCCTTCCTCTCTCCCTCCCTCCACCTCTCCCCTCCCTCTCCCCACTCTCGCTCTCTCTCTCTCTCTCTCTAAGTCTGGCACTGAACGCGAACTGTTTTGCTTTGCTCCGAGAAGAGTGCACATACGTGAAATCCCGAGCTTTTTGCGTGGTGCATTTAAAACGCTTCCTTATTTATATTACCCTCGTTCCCTCACCTCTCCCACCCCCTCACCAGTCCTTCCAAATTTCCCTAGAAATCTATGTAAGGCGTGCGGAGGGGAAAACATTTGCACAAAAAGTGAAGGAGCTCGCCAAGGTAGGTGATACCATGCACTGTCTTGTGTTTGGCTTGTGCAAAGTTTATGATGTCAGTTGGTGGATGTTTGGAGGAGCAGACCTGTGTGACTGGCCACGATTACTGCCTTTTTCATTGAACAATTATATTTGTACAAATTGCCTAGACTTCTTGAGCAGGCTTTCCTGGGATCTTATGTGTGTGGTTTTGCAGGAGGCATGCCAGTTGGAAGATAAATCCTGTGGTGTTAAACTGGGGAGAAGATGCTGGCTTGCCCCCCCTCCAGTGTTGGGTGGAGGGGTGTGGAGGGCAAGAGAGTGGGTGGAGGGGTGGGTAAGTGCTTCTTCCACTTTGCCATGTTTTGGGTTCTCATTCACTAAATGTCTTCATTCTTGTCATTATTTTGCACATGAAAATTTAGTTCCAAAAAGGCTTCATGAAGTCAGAGCAAAGTGGGGGTGTGTGGGGCATGGTGGTGGCGGTCATGGTAACATTTCTTGCATAGAGAATTTTCTCGTCTCCCTTCCCCACTATTTAGTAAAAATGCTGTCTTGAGTGGGTGTAAGAAAAAAATTTAAAAGCCTATTAGTGGGTAAAATGAAATTTAAAAAAAAAAAAAAAAAAAAAAGCATTTCCATTGCAAGTGCAAAAACTGCTACAGCCCAGAACCACCTGTAGAGGGAAATCTTTATGCATGATTTCGTAGGGCTGGTACTGGAGAGGAGAGCCGCCTGAAAAGGCGCCTGGCAAACTTTGCAGCCTGGAAACAAGAGAGGCTCCTTTCTGTACGGGGGAGGGTTAAATGGAGGGGGTGGCTGAGAAGGAGGGAAAGGCTGGCGCCCAGCCAGGCTGTCTTAGTCTGGGAAGCAGGTTGGCCTCCCTGCTTTGGGGAGCTGGTGGTCAAAGGGGGGCTGCTTGAGGGGGAGAAATTAAACGGGGGTGGGTTGTAGCAGAGTATATCTGGAAGGCGGGTTAAGAAGTCAGAATTGCACAGTGCCTGGTGCCATATGGAGATGGGTGGATCACTGGCCAGTTTCTTTTCTGAGGGCTCTGCTCTTCCCTGCGGCTTGCAAAGTGAGGTGGTTATCAACAAGTGTTTCTCCTGAGAAGATTAGTTTTGACAGAGACTTCAAGGGGCTTTCTAATCTGGGCAAATCCACCAGAGTGTTATTGTGTGTAGCAAAAAGAGTCATTTCTGTTAGGAAGGAGCTTGGGGAAGAGTGGTGGAGGGATGGAGAGAGGGGATATTTGAATATCAGCCATTTGACCTTGGGGACCAGAGTTGAAATCCACCAGAAGGATAAAAAGGCTGTGACCTTACCAAACTCCACCCTACTCTGTATTTTCATCCTGAACTATGTTTAATGGGGAAATTCAGCACCTGCTGTCGGCCAGACCTCAACAGCGGGAATTCCTTGTGTCGAAGAGCAGGATTTTTTTTTTTTTTTTTTTAAACTAGGAAAGCAAGCAGCACTCTCAGTAGTACTGTATTTTGCCCTGCGAGTGATCTTCTGGGAAAGCTGAATCACAAGCACTCTGAAGAGCAGCCACTTTGGGGAGGTGAACACAAGTCTATTGGGGGGGGGTACCTCGTCATGATCTGTAAATATAGATGTGGGGACGCCTTTGGAATGCCTGGTGGAAATGCGCTGGAAATATTAGGAAGATGAAAGACCTTTTTACCATCTTTGGACTGGGTTGGTGGTAGCATAGACCACCTGGTTAGGGATGTGCTTCTGAAAGAGGGCATAAAGAGAGTGGCTCTTTTCCCCTGGGGGGCTTGCTGAGTCACCAAATTAACATAGGAAGTGCCTCTCTTTCAGCTAAGTGATGGGAGAGGTTGGAAGGGTGCTTGGAAGTTAGAATTGGCATGTCATTCTCAAGGCAATGTGTACAGACATGCAAATGGGATTCAAGGTGAGATGGGAGCACTAGGCCTGTTGTTGGTATGATGCATTGTCCAGCTAAAGAAAGCATCCCTCCAAATGTTTTGAGGATATACAAAGAGGATGGTGATTCCATTTTTATCGGTCTTTTGATGTGGAGTAAAACCAGGCCAGCATGTTTGACTCCCAACATCTACATCACTTAAAATCCCAGGGCAGAGGACTGTCCCATTCCTTTTGGCCAGTGAGGGGAGGGGAGTGGTCTTCTACAACGTTAGGGGTGGTAAGGTCACTTGTTTCACCCCTCCATCCCTTTCTTAAGTCAACAAATGTCTCCCTTTTGCATGCAGGGAGAGGAAAGAGATTACCAGAAATAGCTGGTTCTGGGGCTATAGCCATGTATCCTCCATATTCCCCCAAGCCCGTCAATATCTTTCTCTACTCTTGGCTGTGATCTCCTGAGGACCACATTCCAGAAGGACACCAGGCTGATGGCTATTTCTTGTCACCTTTTCCACCCCACCTTTAAAGATGTTTCACGTCTATCAGCCACCACCACAAGGTCCAAGGTCCGTGTGAGAGAGGTCCATGTGAGAGAGTGGACCTCTCTCACTCGTGATTTGCACATTGTCACATGAGGTTCTACCAGATGCCCAAGCGCACATCACATGCAGACATGTCCATGCACTGTACATGCATACATGTTTGCAAAGACCACAACAATACGCATGTGCATGCGCAGAGTTCTCTCCACACATGACCTCGCACAGAAGGGAGAAGAACTCCTTTGTCTCTGTCAAGTCTGCAGATGCCAGTGGAGAAATGCCACATCCAGTTCAGAGGTGGATCTGACGTCCCTGAGTGTATGTGGTGAACCTGAATTTGCCTTGGGTTTCCTCATGCTCATTCAGGAGTGTCAGTTCCCCCTTCACTCGACGTTGGAGAGCATTACTGCAAGATGTCTGCCGTTTACCAGAAGAACGAAGCCCAACTTTTCTCCTTTGTCACCTGGGATGAGCTCTGGTCTTCTAACCCTGTTTCTTAAGAGAAAAATAAGGGCAGGAGCAGGACCGGCTAAATAACTTGTGGGGTCCCAGACAAAATGGAAATGCAGGGCCCCTTGTTCAAAAAGCGGAAAAAAGGGCTGTCAAAGTCCTAGAGTATAAGGCTTCTTCCTTTCTTCCGCAGCCTCTCCCTCAACTGGCGTGATGTTTCTAATTTATTGTTTAATGTTATGTAAAATAAAGAAAAATTAAAATTTTAAATTATGAACCTGAATTTCACCATTCTTCTTTATGTTGAGTGATTCTAGTTTTATATGCAAATATAAGAGCATTTCACTCAAACACAGAACTACCGAAATTACTGTTTGTATTTTAGAGCTCATACTTGCCTATGTATTTCGCTCTTACCAGAACAGTGCAGACGCTAGACAAAATGAACTGTTTTTATTTCACTTCGCGTACGCATGCTCTCTGCCTTCGGCTTACTGATGAATAAGGAAGGACTGAAAGGAAAAGGAACGAAGTCATCATTTCCTTCCGGGTCATCATTCTCAGGATAAGTGGTTGGCAGATATAGGGAAGGAGTACAAGAAAGGATGTGGTAGAGTTCTCTGGTCATTAGTGCTTCTTAGAACGCCTCTGCCGCCTTTCGGCATTTGAAGCAAGTTTGGGTTCGAACAGAAAGCATGACCTCTTGAGGCTGACAGTACCACTGCTTCCTCAGTCATGTTGTTGTTGTTGTTAGCTGCCTGGAGTCAACTCCAAGGCAGGGTGATCCCATACACAACAGAACAAGACATCACCTGGTCCTGCACCACCTTCACACTCAAGTCCATTGTTGTGGCCATTGGGTAGTTCCTTCCAATCTAACGGGCTCATCTTCCAGCACTGTATCAAGCAAGAGTCTGTTGTGAACCATTGGGTTTTCACTGGCTAATTCTCAGAAGTAGATCACCAAGCCTTTCCTTCTAGTTTCTGTTTGTCTGAAGCTCTGCTGAAACCTATCCCCCATTGGGTGACCCTGCTGGTATCTGAAATACTAGTGGCATAGTTTCTAGCATCACAGTAAAATGTAAGCCACTGCAGTGCAACCAACTGACAGACAGACAGTGGTACTCAGGCACAGATTTACCTTATGCTTGCTTTGATTCTCAGTGAACTCGTATTGGAATTCTTGGCTCATAGGGCCTGGCCAATGCTTTCTGCGATGGGGCAGCAAGAAATGGCAGTAGTCATACAGCCCGTTTCCTCTACTCATGTACATGCTCCATTGTCCCGTCAAACTTCACTTACAAAGCACAAGTTCAAAGTTAAATTTATTAAGAATTTCAAGATGACAGCAGAGTATTAAACCAAACCCTTACTAGTGTGGAACCCATGTGACTACACAGGTCACATGCCCATGAAGCCAGCTTGTGCAGAAGTAGAAAAGAACTAGTCTAGGTCCCAGACTAAGAACTCTGTTCCCCATCTTCCTTCATCAAGGGCATAATCCCATCTGCCACAGAAAACTTCAGGAGCCTCCATTTTTTATTCGTTAGGCTTTCTTCTCCTCTAACCAAGTCCTACTCTGTGAAAGGTCCACCAGCTCCTGGTGATGGTGTCACAGCTTTGAAGAGAGACTTCTGCTGATCACTTCCAGTCTCCTCCAGCTCCAAGAAAGACTTGAGTTAGAGCCTAGGCCTCAGAAATAAAAGCATCCACTCCAATCCCCACCCACCACTTCCCAGCTTGGCTCCATTAAGCAGATCCCCTGCCTGATCTGTGTTTAGGTCTCACCATCTACAAATGAACAAAATAATACTCCGCTTGCTTCATGAATAATTGTGGTAATTACCTAGTGCTTATTAATTATTATTTATCTCACCACTGTTCTGAAGTCTGCCCAGGGATCTCCTAGTCAAGCGTGGCAGGTTCTCAGAAGTGACTCTGGCAGTGAATTCAACTGGTGTGGATACGGAGGACGTAGTGCTTGTGGGTCAGATGGTCAAGAGGAAGACAGCCTTAATTCCCAACAGACCCCAGCAGAAAGTGGCTTTGTCACCTGCCTTTCTTCTCCTTACTCCCTAATGAGCAAAGCTACAGAGCACCTTAGAGATGTGAAATGGACATGAGCAGAAATAAGTGGCGCATCCAACCTAGACAATGAAGACACTATTGACCCACCATCACTAGTGCAGGGATTTCAGAGTTGTGTTTTCCAGCTTAATCTAGCTTTTCTTTCTTGTGTGGTCCTTTGGGAGAAAGCAACACCCTTTCATGAAATATTTAGCCTGGCCTAAGCTTCTGAGAGTTCCTAGAGAAAAGAGGAAAAGGAATTGCTCTTGTTTAGTTTTTCTATTAACTTTAACAAACTTTGAGGGTGCAGTGGCAGCCCAGTTAGTGAACAGGAAGACCAATCAGTGAATAATTATTTACTATTGTCAGTGAGCCTAGCACAGCTGGGCCCATGGTGGATGCTTAATAAATGTTTACTAGCTCTTGAATATGCAGCATTATTGTAATGGATTTGGCATCAAGATACATAGGTTCAAGCAATTGAGTGGATGTATGATCTTGGGAAATTTATTTAACTTCTTTGTGACCTACTTGCCTCACCTGAAAAATGGGAGTATTCACATTATATACCTACCTCACAGGTAGGAATGAGATGGCTTACCCCAAAGCACTCTGAAATGTAATACATATGTAATAACTTGTGTTTGTCCCTGTTTGTACACAGAGGCAGATACTAAAAATTATAAAAATCTTGCCTTCCTCTCTTTCCTATCTCATTAAGCAATGGAGGAAGGCATAGTTTAGACTTGAGTTCAAAGTTTAGTTCGTTATGTGACTTTTAGCAAGTTATTTAAACTCTCTAAGTCTCAGTTTCTTCACATTTACAATGGGAGTAATAATAGTACATACCTCAAAGAGTTATTCTGATGATTCATTGAGTTGATAGTTGCAAAGGGCTGGCACAGTGCCTAGGACATAACAAGTGTCTAATCTCTGGTGGCATAGTGCCTAAGGCATTTTCTTGCTAACCAGAAGGCTGGCAGTTCAAACCCACCAGCCACTACTTGGAAGGAAGAATGGGCAATCTACTTCTGTAGAAGTACTGCTTTGGAAATCCAAGGAGAGGTAGCTATGAGTCGAAAATCGACTCGACGGCAGTGAGTTTTTGTTTTTAATATATATTACTGTTATTGATATATTGTTTATATTAATGTACCTTTGACTATTGATGGGCCCAGCGAAACATCAGTAAAGTGCTTTGGGTACATCTTCTCACAAGGCATGTTGTGAGGTGGCATTTCCAACCATATGCCTTTCTCACCTTCCTTTCTGAAGCCGGCAAGGTCATTCTAAGATATTTCCACATCTCAAGGTGCTGGATAAAATCTGTCTTCTCCTTCCCTCTCCAGCTGAAGACCAAATTAACTGTTTTTTGCTGACCCTGTCAAGCAAAGGACAGGTATGGGCATCTTCCATGGAGCTTTCACTTCAGCTAAGACCCCATTAACTATTTTCCCCAAGAAGCCTTCAGTCTTGAAAATGGAGGCATTTAGGCAAGGAGAGAGGGACCCAGTCAATGCTTGGCACAGGTCTGGACCCTAAGAGGAACAGTGTGAGAAGAATATGTGTTTGACTCACTGGAGCCTAGAGGCAAGACTCAAGTTTCCTCTCCTTCACTGAAGCAGATGACCCAAGTCCTCCTCGGACATTATGACAGTCCCTCAGTGATTCCTTGGAGGCAAGTATGACTATTTACTCCTCACCCAGAATTTGTCTCAATTACCTCATTCCTTAATGGAGAACAGAAGTAATCTCTTACCTGGTTCCCGTGACCTCAAAAAAATCGATAACTCAACAAAAACGTATGGATGGTCTACTAGATAGAAGATCGTATACTAGGGTCTGATGATCCAGAGATAATTAAGACATGACTCCTGCTTGCCACCAAGGTGCTCATAGCCCAGAAGGTGAAGGAGGCCTTTAGCAGCCCATGTTCTTTCGGTGAGACCCTTACCAACTTCCTGTAGCCCAGTGGTTCTCAGGTTCTTATGCACTTATAAGACCTTCTCCTGAGCAACAAACTACTGTAAACTTCCTTTCCTGTTCCAAACTTATCTGTCCTGTGTCCTATTCTATCAGGAATCTTTTTATTCATAAGTTTATGTGAGCATGTTAATTGCTGTGTGTGTATTGTTTAGGAAAGAAAAAGATGGTGAGATTTTTAGTTGCAGAAACCCTTGGTAATAGCTGGTGAGGAGGCCAGGCTTTTATGGTAATTTATCCTTTTGGAAACCTATGAGCTGTTAGGAGTTATAGGTCCCAGGACTATAGGACTTAGCCTGACCGTATCTTGGGTATTAGGAACCACAGACCCTGAGAAGACTTGCTTTGCAGGGAGTCGTCTCAACCTGGCCTCAGTACAGGGCAGGGCTTATGGTTCCCATCATTACAAGGGTTATTTTCTTCTACTGACTTTTCTGTGTTGAAGTCACACAAATTTGGAAAACAGAAATGCCTCAGGGAGGTGACGTAATGAAAAAGGGAAGAGCAAAATAGCCAATATCCTTTCCTGAAAACTTTAGCCACTTCCACTAAGGCAAAACGATCTTTGCTACACTGCATTAATCTACTGTGTTATAAGCCCTCAGACTACTAAAAGCTTAACCACCCGCATCGGGTCCAGGGGTTCTGGTGAGCTGGACGCTTGGGAACAGAAATCCCTGAGGTCATTCCTAACAGGCTATGTCCTGGGGTAAGCTAACTCTTCTTCCAGGCTTCCGTTCCCCTAAACAGAGATTAGAAGACCACTCCCTTCTCTTTTTCTAGAAGGTACAGTCTTCATTACAGTTGGGCCCTCTCATCAGCAACTATTATATTCTCTTATCTCTCTGCAGTCTTCAGAAACCTTGTAATTAAGGAGAAGGTTAACTGAACCAGGAGTCAAACTGGGGTTCTAGTCCAGTCTCTGCTGCTCTAAACTTGTGAACTTAGATAATTTGCTTGGCCTCTCTTGACCTCATGTCTAAAGCAAAGGAGTCAATCAACTAGCTCTTTAATTTATTCAGTCTCATGGCTTTTTCTCAGAGTGAGTTGAATAATTCTTGTCCTTACGAGGCTCCTAAGGTACTTGCAAAGGAGGCCCTGGGTGATGCAAACAGTTAACATGCTCAGCTACTAACCAAAAGGTTAGAGGCTCAAGTCCAGCCAGAGGCACGACGAAAGGCCTGGGGATCTATTTCTGAAAAATCAGCCTACGAAAATCCTATGGAGCACAGTTCACTCTGAAACACATGGGGTCACCATGAATTGGAATCGACTGATGGCAACTGGATTGGTTTTGGTTTGGTAAGGTGCCTGGAATAGTAGGTATGGATGAGTTGAAGGTCATGTCTGTTATCATACTGATATCAATCTTCTCCTATGGCCCTGGAGTGGAGTTGTCAGTGGTAGCTCAGGGCTCAGACAACAGATTTCTCTGAACCCATTAGTACAGATGATGTCTGTCATTGCACAGACTGTCCACAGCAAATACAGCACCATTCAGAGTCAGCACATGCCCCGACCCCTGCCAGCATCTGGGAGACTATTTCCATCCAGAGAAAAAAAGGATAAACTGGTTCATAATGTAAACAGGCAGTGTGGGTAAGAATCCTCCTGCATCTCCTACTTAAATAGTTCTGAGACAAGTTTACTAATCATTGTGTTTCTCATCTATATGGTGGGAATAATATTAGTACCCACCTCCTTAGGTTACTGTGAGTAAATGAATATATATAAAGTCCTTAGAACACCCCCTGGTGAACAGTAAGTGCTCAATAAATGCTTGCTATTATTAGTGTCTTATTCATTCATAAGATTTCTCTGTCCCTAATACTAAACCCCTTTGGGTGCCTCTTGGGAGACTGTCATGGATTTGAAACGGATTTCAAGGAAAACTGAAATATTTTCTAAGCAGTTTGGCTCTGGAGGGCTCTAAGCAGGACGCTGGTGAAGCAAGTTGCAGCAAGAGGACAGCTGGTCCCTGCTGAGGCCTTGGTCCAATCCTGTCAGGACCTGGAAGTAACTGAACCACAAATCTCTAGTCAAAATGAAGCCCTTGCAGCATGAGCCTAAAGGCGGAGCACCAGGAAGCAAGGCAAGCTAGGGCTTACTTTACTTAACAGTTTCACCAGAAAAATGTGAAACCGTTCAGTGAAAACTAGTAAGCAAGCACAAGTAAGCCCGTGTTTACCTTGCTTACTGGGCAAACCCGTCCTGTCAGGGATTGTAACTTTGAAAAGAGACTTTGATTCTGTAAGTAGGTGTTGGGGAGTTGGGAGGCAGACAGATGCCAGCCAGCCACACCTGGAGCAGAATCTTTGATATGGTGAAAAAATGTGAAATTGTTCACTACAGATTGGAAGTAAGCACAAGTAAGTTCATGCTTACTTTGCTCATTGGGTAATCTGCGCCTGCACTGGCCCAAGGCCCAATCAAACAGTAATACTTCTCCTGAGTTGCAATCTAGAACTAAGTTGTGCTTTTATTTGTAACCTAACTAACCATTTCAAACCAAGTGGAACTACATAAAGAGCTCTGGTGGTAGTGTGGTTAAAGTATTGGGCCACTAACCCAAAGGTCAGCAGTCAAACCTACTAGTTGCTCTGCGGGAGAGAGATGAGGCAGTAACAGCCTTGGAAACTCTACGAAACACTTCTACTCTGTTCAATAGGCTCACTATGTGTCAGAATTGGGGGAACCCATCTATTTTCTGGTATTGGTGGACCAAAGCAGCAAATTATTCCAGAACATTTGGTACCAGCCCTAGAGGTGAGGGGCTGAAAGCAAAGGCTGGGAAGGGCATGATGAGTCTGAATCCTCTCTTCTTCCTGTATGTGGTGGTTCTCAGGATCTTCAAGGCAGCAGTTCCTCCACTTTTTCTCCTCCAGGTCATCAGAATCCTACCTTCTCCGAGGGCAGCTTCCGTCTGTTGACTTCACTTTGACAAGTAGGAGCAGTCAAGCTTGGGAGGTGACTGGAGGCAGGGTCTTTGTCCTTTACGAGTAAGAAGACATGCCTTCCATCTTCTGTTCATGATCATAGTTGTTCCTTCTCTCTGCTCTCCCACCATTCACACCTCACCAGTCAGTCAGAGGGGAAATGCCACAGAGGGTAAGAAAGTGTGAACCAAAGTCATGAACCCAAGAACTAGAAATCAAATTCCCAAAACTTATTCAGAGAGTGCCCTGATGTTTGTGAAATAGCCTCTGTATCCCATAGCTTGTCTAAGCCCCAATGTCAAAGGAGCTAGTACTGACCCTTGACCAGAGGTGGGTGAACAGAGTCCAGCAAAGTCACAAATAAGGGAAGATGGGATGATGGCTTAATAGCTGCTGATAAAATCCATTACCCACCTCCAGATTATTCTTAATGACAGTTCTAAAGAGTGTCTGTTCTTCTCAGGCATGGAACCTAAAGAATTCTACTCTTGATCTAGGTCCCCAACTGTCTCAGACCTCCAGCTCATCCCAAAATTATGGAAGGCCAACGCATATTCCAAAGATGTAACAAGTCTATTTCATTCTGTATGGCTTGATCAGTTACAGGACCAGCTTAGAGAGGAAAAAGGAGGTAACCTGTTTCACTTACCTGGTGGTAATTTTTCCTCCTGAGACAGGTTGCATTTGCCCAAGTGCCTCTGAGGCAATGGAATGAGAAGGAACATCAGACATTTCCATTGGTTTCCTGGTTGGACTGTAAAGAGGTGTGCCCCACTGCTCAGCTTCACCTGACCCTCGGAAAGTTCTTCCAATACTACTACTCCCTGTTCTGGAGAACCCAACTAGGATCTAAAGAGGGCTGTTCTTTGTTTCAGGCTACCAGCTACTGCACTTATCAGCTGTTTGACTTTGGGCAAGGTATTTAATTTCTTTAAGACCCAGTGTTTTTAACTCTAAAATGATAAATATGATAGGAACTGTTTCAGTTGGTTATTTTAAGGATTGAATGAGATAAAGTATGTAGTCCCCTTAGCACAGTACTTTCAGTAAATAATATTAGCCATTGTTAGTCTTGATATTTTCCTAACTGAAAGGGAGACACTGTTAACTTTCCTGGATGGCAAATCTTCACCTTATTCTGGTTTCCTTCTGAGCTATGTATCATCTTGTAAGTAGGTGAGGCTAAGAGCCCCTTGGGTGCACTAAACGAAATGAGGCCACTGCTAATCAAAATCAGGCTGTGGGCAAATGTTAATTATAAGAAAGACAGGAAAGATAGGAAAGATCTCCCATCATCTCCTGGGGCTCCTAGGATTGCATTGATTAAGAGTGAGCCAGTGTGTGTGTGTGTGTGTGTGTGTGTGTGTGATAAGTACCTACTCTGATGGGCTGGGCTCCTGGCTTGACTTGAAGAATCTGTGCAGGAAAGGAACTGAGGGAAAGCTTGACTCAGAGCGTCCATAGAACCCGTCTTGCTACTGGTGGCCATTTTAGGACTTTCATCTCAGAAATTCTATGTCTGTCATTTAGTTTCTCAGATATGTGCTTTTAAAAAGCTTTAGAGAGCAGGCAAGGATTATTTGCTTCACCCTGCTGCTGTTAAGCAGATACACAACTACCTGATGCCCCCTCATCGTGGAAGACGAGGGATGCCTAGGCTCTCTGACTCCCCTTATAAAAAGCTTATAATGATCCTTTAGTGGCTCTGAATCTACAGCCTAGCTATTTAGGGGGTGGGAGAAGGGGGAAAAGATGACTAAAAACATACTATATTCAAAACTCCAAGGGCCAGAACCTTGCAGCTTCAAAGGCTCAGCCCCAGATCTCCTGGGATTAGCCCCAGTAGGAACCATTCTTTTTATTCCAAGTTGCAAATGGAGTCCAGAGGTTGAACCTTAGCATGAACTCAGGCCGTCTTCAAAGTTCGAGAACCCATATGTTCTCAGAAAGCAGGACTGTGTCCAGGTGACAGGCCAGGTAAGAACTCCAGTTTTCTGTAAGGAAAGGGGTTTTGGTGGAGAAAAAGCCCTTGGCCAATGAAATGAAGGGACCAAAGAAGAGCAGTTTTACTCAAGAGCTCCCTCTATTGGCTCTTTGGTAGAAATTCCACACCAGTTATTCCACCCTGCCCTGTGGGTATCAATTTGAAGTATCTGAGCATCTTAATAGTTTGAAGCAAAAGGAAAATGAGGCACCAAAGGAAATGAAACTCCAGAGATTAGTTTCTTCTTCTTCCTTAATAATTCCATTTAATGTATACTGAGTGCCAATACAGTGTTAAGCATTTTACTTACACTATTTCATTTAATAGGAGCTCTGGTAGCATAGTGCCTAAGGCATTTGACTGCTAACCAGAAGGATGGTGGTTCAAACCCACCATCCACTCCTTGGAAGGAAGGTTGGGCAATCTACTTCCATAGTGATACCACCTCGGAAATCCAAGGAGGGATCATTATGAGTTGGGTTCCACTCCATGGCAGTGAGTTTGGTTTTATGGTTTGGTATCTCATTTAATACTTACCACAATTCAATGAGAATTGGCAATGTTCAACCATTTCAGGAGGTAGCATAAGATCAAGAACGAGTGGTACTGAAGGAAAAAGTCCAAGCTGCACTGAAGCCAAAAAAACAAAGCTTCAGGAATTGATGCAATACACATTGAGATGTTTCAACAAACAGATGCAGTGGGGGAGGTACCCACTCATTTACGCCAAGAAATTTGGAAGACAGCTACCTGGCCAACTGACTGGAAGAGATCCATATTTATGCCCATTGCAAAGAAAGGTGATCCCACAGAATGTGGAAATTATCGAACAGTATCATTAACATCACACACAAGTAAAGTTTTGCTGAAGGCCATTCAAAAATTGTTGCAGCAGTATATTGACAGGGAACTTCCAGAAATGTAAGCTGACTCCAGAAGAGGACATGGACAAGGGATATCATTACTAATATCAGATGGATTTTGCTGAAAGCAGAAAATACCAGAAAGATATTTATCTGTGTTTTATTGACTATGCAAAGGCATTCAACTGTGTGGATCATAACAAATTATGAATAACATTGGAAAGAATGGGAATTCCAGAACACTTAATCGTGTTCATGAGGAATCTATACATAGACCAAGAGGCAGTCATTTGAACAGAACAAGGGCATACTACATGGTTTAAAATCTGGAAAGGTGTGTGTCAGTGTTGTATCTTTTCACCATACTTATTCAATCTGTATAATGAGCAAATAATCCAGAAACTGGACTATATGAAAAATGCAGCATCAGGGTTGGGACACAACTTCCCTTGCTGAAAGTGAAGAGGACTTGAAGCACTTAATGAAGATCAGAGACTTCAGACTTCAGTATGGACTGTACCTCAACATGAAGAAAACAAAAGTTCTCACAACTGGGCCCATAAGCAGCATCATGATGTATGAAGAAAAGGTTGAAGTTTGTCAAGGATTTCATTTTACTTAGATCCACAATCAATGCCCATGGAAGCAGAAGTCAAGAAATCAAATGACATACTGCATTGGGGAAATCTGCTGAAAGAACCTCTTTAAAGTGTTAAAGAGCAAAGATGTCACTTTGAAGACTAAGGGGCACTTGACCCAAGCTATGGTATTTTCAATTGCCTCATGTGAAGGCAATCTACTTTTGTAGTGATACTGCCTCAGAAGCCCAAGGAGGGGTCGCCATGAGTCGGATCTGACTCGACAGCACATAACAACAACAAACATATGCTTGTGAGTACTGAGCAATGAATAAGGGACACCACAGAACCCATGCACTTGAGTTGTGGTGTTGGTGAAGAATACTGAATGTTCTGTGGACTGCTAGAAGAACAAACAAATCTGTCTTGGAGAAAGTGCAGCAAGAATGCTCTGTAGAAGTGAGAATGGCCAGACTTTGTCTCTCATAGTTTAGTCGTGTTGTCAGAAGGGACCATTCCCTGGAGAAGGATATCGTGCTTGGTAAAAGTAGAAGGTCAATAAAAAAGGGGAAGACCCTCAACCAGATTGACTGCACAGTGGCTTACACAACAGGCCCAAGTGTGGCATCAATTGTGAGGATGGTGCACATCGGGTCGCTGCGAGTTGGAACTGACTTGACGGCACCTAACCACCACCACCACCCAACCCAACATGGCAAGGTTTTACAAATGAGGTGCTTAGACTAAAGAGATTAAGTAAATTCCTGGCATCACCAAAAGCTAGCAGACATCCTCAGTGATCCTCGCCTCTCTTAGGACTCAACTGAACAAGAAATCAGGAGAATCAAGAAGCAAGGGAAACTTGTTCTCCTTACCTAATATAAATGGGTTGTACCTAGCTCTGGGATTGCCCCATAAAGTTCCTGCTTTCTTTTGAATTCAGCCAATGGCGCAATTCATTTCATGGCAATGCTTGTCCAATCTGGGCTCTCACTGTGATGCCCAAGCTGAAGAAAGCAGAGCAACTCTCACAATGACTAAGAGGAATTTCTGTTATTGGTATGAGGCCTTTTTAAAATTGTGAACCATGTTCACACCTATTTTTTAAATACTGTCTTATGATGTAGGTAGGGCAAGTAGCAGTACATATATTTTATAGATGGGAATTTAAGACATTCAGTGACTTGTTCTAGGCTTGGTATGTAGCAAACGGCAAGATCAAGGCCAGAACCATGACTCAGTTTAGGCCTTCACTTACTAGTTCGTTGGAACTGAGGTTCAGGTTGGGCTTTATTAACTGCATATAATAAAATATTTTTAAACCAACTCTTTGATTTACATACAGAGCTTTCCCTGTTTTTGGATGGTTCATGATTGATCTCCCTTGGTAATGAGACAGTTGGAAGCTAGGAAGTGTACAAGCCTCTCAGTGTCTTTTTAAGGTCGGTCTCTGATGGCCCCACATTTTAAAGGTATCTAAGTCCCTGGGAGAATCCCCAATTTATCTCAGCTCTCCTTCATCTTGCCAAGATGTAATCTTCTCACCTCATGCAGGAGAATTTCAATGCATTTCTACCTTGATTCTTCCTGGGAATTGGAGATATGGGTAAGTAATAGGTTTCCCATTCCTGCTTTAGGTGAGGTGCTGGTTTCCACTTTCATTGCCTGTGTGTAAATCTACACAGTGGAACATAGTGACTATAGTGGATATCACCCAGTTCCTCTACCCTTGACTCAGGACCTACCACTAGCTACCCCTTCTCCTACAGGCAGGGTGATGTCATAATGGGATCAGAATGATGTGTGCTGATAATAGCACAGCAGATAGAAGAGTGGGGTCTCTGCAGTGCTTCCAGAGCGACTAGATTTTCACTGTCCTGAGTCGAGTGGATGGATTAAAAATCTTTGATCATGATGTAACCTCCTGGCCCTAAGCTACTGGTGGAAGCAGCACTCTCTCTGCATTGACTGGTTAATAACCACATATTCCAGTTTGCCAGAAATGTGACTTCTTGATGAATAATCAGCCCAGATCTGCCGATCTGGAGTGAACTCGTATCAGGCCACTTGCTGGTAAGGCACCAGCTACAGCCTTGAGCATCTGCTCCGTGTGTCCCTGCCACTCCCAGGGAATGATCCCACAGAAGGAAGGGAGGGGAGAACCTGAAACTTAACACTCCCAAGGAACTGTGAGTGATGGAGTGTAGATTGCTGATACCGTGTCCCTTTCATTCTTGCTTGTTGTAGGAGCACCAAGGACCAAGAGGAGACCAGATGAGTTTTCAGAGCAATGCTCACACACCCAGGACACAACTCATCCTCTGCTTCGTGCTTTCTGAAATGTTGCTGTTCATGTTCATCTTCCTATTGACCCTTGCCATCATAACCCCTTACTGACCACCATCTTTCCTCCATTCACCACCCTCACTCAGCTCTTTCTCTGGGATGCCCCTTTTAGGGACAGTGGCTTTGGTCTCTGGAAAGTTCCCCTTTGAGTTATATCCAGATGGCTAACATTAGTTGCCCTATCTCCTGCCCTCACCTCAGGCCAAACTCAGCCCAGCACTCAGTCTCCCAGTTAGGGAAACCAAGCACATCCTGCTTACTTCAAGATGAAGTCGCAAGATCCTCTACCAGAGCAGTCACAGGCAATGAAGGGACCTACGGTATCTGAGTTGTGATGTAACTGAAACCAGACGGAAAGAGCAGAAATCCCTTAATCCCGCTCAGATATTGTGAAAGAGCTTACTTGTGGACTGACTGAGAAGGTAGAAGAGGGGTGGCAAAGGGCAGAGGGGAAGGAGAAAGCTTCTCAGAATTGGATTACCCCTGAATTCCAGATGGAATCATCTCATTTGTTTGTTTATTTCCCCCAATTAAATCTGCATTTCATTCTACCATATTGCAATGGCTTCACTCCAGACAGTTTCATTTGAGACCCAAGACTTTTTCCTCATGGGTCCTAAGCCACAGGTTCCTCAGTAGTGCGGTAAGTAACATTCGCCAGCACTGCTTAGGGTGATTTGCAGGGATCTCAGAAACCCAGTGCTGATGAGTCAGAGTCACCCTGTTAGGTTGTAAGATCTCTCCCAAGGTCTCCGTTGCCCTGAATACCCTTCAGGAAATGCCCTAAGGCTAGGAACCCAGCTATAGATGATAATCCAACCTCACAAGGTGAATCTTAAAAACCGGTTGCCCTTGAGTTGACTCCCACGCATGGCCATGCTATTCGTGTCAGAGTCAAACTGTGCTCTGGAGGATCTTCAATGGCTGGATTTTTTGAAAGTAGATCTCCAGGCCTTTCTTCTGAGGTGCCTCTGATGGGACTCGAATTGCCACAATTTTGGTTAGCAGCTGAGCATATTAACTGTTAACACCACCCAGACCTCTACTAACCAACACAGATCCCCACAACTGACCAGATAAGAATTTGTTGAGATTGTATTACTTTCTTTCCTTAAGAAAACTATTACAGAAAGTGATGGCTCTCTGGAACCCCACTGTACCTAGAAAGTGTATTTTCTCCCTCTTTCTCTTTTCTTTCCACTTTTAGGGGTAAGCTAGCACTGATATAAAATGCCAGGTTTCCACCATGTGAGCTCTTTTCTCATGATAAGATTCAGATCCAGTTCATTATTTCACCCAGGAGACTTTAACATAGTTTTGCCAATATGTAGAAAAAACCGGCCAATCCAGCAGACAAGTCCATTCTTGGTCCATGTTCCACAACCTACATATACTGGACTAGGAACTGAAGGAAGGCAATCCTCGTTCTTTATCATTGGCCTATCAGACATAATTATCCAAGCTTAGTAGGCCAATAGCTAATTGCAAGGCTGCTTTAATAGTGAATGGATAAAAAATTCAGGTCTATCAAATCCACTAGGCCCCCATGAATTTGTGACCAAGCTCTGCCCATTGAATTCAGGTGGGGTGGACATTTGTCCATCAAACATAAGATTAATGCTAAACTCATGCAGCAATTGAAGCATCCCTAAGACTGTTCTCCACCACCGCCCCTACCCTGGGTGCCATGTTTTCCAAGCTCTAATACCTCTGTCTTTAGTCTCTGCTGAAGTGTGCTGGCATCCTGAGCTCCATACCACCCTACTTCTTTAGCTTCAGCCCCCAGTCATATGCTTGCTCTGGCTTCCTTGTCTTTGCTTAGATCCTCACCATAAAACTACTCTAGATGTTTCCGGGTGTTGCAGTAAGTCTTCACTCTTCCAAGTTGCCTTTTATCAATCAGGCAAGGCATGGGAACATCTATCATCTGGTTTTCCAAAGTGTCCAAGCACTTAGAGTGGCCTAGGGAGGAAAAGAAGGTATTTGGAAGAGCTTGCTCCTTAATGAAGGAGTTGTGCAGAGAACAGATAATGTCTTAACTGTTCTGAAGGTGAACTATGCAGCTGCTTTCACCTGGATATAGGCTTTTGAGTGATGATGGCAAGAAAAAAGGGGGGTGGGATTCCCAGTCACTTTCCCCAGCATCCAAGTGGTCCTTAAAAATATCTTCCTCAAACCTCCAAATATGCAGGCTTCTAAGAAGTGTTTCCCAAGACTGAATGTACCTCTTGATCAGGGTAAGTGTGCTTGTATTTAACAGGGGAAGGGGATCCTGGAATAGTCTGTATTGTGCTCACTGTGCTAGTGGCTTAGCCTCTGAAGTTTTCAGAATGAGGAAAATTATCAGGGATTCCACTTTCCAAAGGGGTGAAGGAGGACTAGGATGACGAGCCACTCCAAGGTGCAGATTTGCAGCTGCTATCACCTTAAGACAGGAGGTCTGGTAGCATAGTGCCTAAGGCATTTGACTGCTAACCAGAAGGCTGGCAGTTCAAACCCATCAGCCACTCCTTGGAAGGAAGGTTGGGCAATCTACTTCCGTAGTGATACTGCCTCAGAAACCCAAGGAGGGGTCGCTGTGAGTCAGGTCCAACTTGATGCCACATAACAACAACAACAATAACATCATCTTAAGACAGTTTTCTTGGAAGATTGGCCTGAGGAGTTCCTAACTCCTCCCTAGTGCCACCAAGGGGCTTCCTCAGTGGTGGTGAAAGTGTGGTTGGCAGCGGCAGCTGGAAGCCACCTGAATGGACATAAAGTTCATTGCATCCTCACCCCAAAATGGCCACTTTCAGACAAATCTAATATCTGGATTTTAGATGAGGCTGAACCAATTGGCGCTTCCATTGGAATGTGATGGAGGGGCCTCTTCTCACAGGTAGCCTTTCAGAGGAGGGGGCTCTATTGGCTAAGGGCTCTTTAGGAGAAATAGATCAATTTGATTATTCAGGTCAAGAAAGTCCGAGACACCTCTAACACAAATGGTGGGAGCCTAGAACTAGAATATTAAAGGCCAGAGACTGGAATTATGGCATTGGATAGGTATGAGTGTTGGAGCCAGACAGACATGAATTTGATACCTAAGTTACAACTTCAAACTGTAAGGCTTGTAGACAAGTCACTCAAACTTTCTTGTCTTCATTTCCTCACCTTTAAAGTGGGAAAAGTAGTAAGTAACTAATATTTTATGAGTTATTTCTATGCTCAACACCTCTATGGGGTTGTTGGTGTTGTTATGTGCCATCAAGTCGGACCTGACTCATAGCAACCCCTCCTTGAGTTTCCGAGGCATTATCACTACAGAAGCAGATTGCCCAACCTTCCTTCCGAGGAGTGGCTGGTGGGTTTGAACCAACAGCCTTCTGGTTAGCAGTCAAGTGCCTTAGGCATGAAGCCATTCTTATGATGACAATTATAGAGCTGCCCTAAGGATTACATAAGGTCGTTTATGCAAAAGCACCCAGCACAGAGTCTGGTGCTAGTAGGTGCTCAAAGACACTTTCCTCTCCCCCTCTCCCCTTCCTTAGCCTGGAGTAGGTCTGCTCCCTGGTTTTAGGCAAAGAGGAATTACTTTCCTGGATATCTTCCCTAGTAGACTCCCCTTGGTTGATTTTCTGGGCACTGTTTCCCACCCCACCCCCCACCCCCAAACCCAATGCCTTACCTACTGGAATTTCCCTTGATGCTTGGAGAGGAGACAAGAGACACAGGCAGAACATTTCTGGGTTCCACTGACCCTGAAAGAGAGGAGACTCAGTTCTTTCAAGGGCTGTGTGACAGCAGCCTGCCCCCAAAGGCTCTCTGGGGGAGCATTGGAGGAAAGAGTCCTCTTCGTGCTTGGAATGCCTGGAGAAGGGTTGGCAAGGCAGAAGATGGTTTTCATCTTGGACAGGCTCCAAGTCTATCAATTTCCTGGGTCCATAGTTTTATTACTCAGGCAGGAATTGGGTACTATAACCCATAGCAAAGGATTGTGGGTCAGCTCAGGGAGCCAAGGTCACCAGCTCCATTCTAGGCATGCTCCATAGAACCAGACTGAGGAGTAGGGAAGATGGAGATGGTGGCTGTAGAGGACTAGCTGTCTGCAAATGGTTCTGCTGAGCTTCCGAGCCTCACTCAACGAGTCAGCCCACTTGATCACATTAACAAGACTGGGAGGAGGCAGAAAGGTGCCCTCTCCTGGGAGAGAGAAGCAAAGATGCTGAGGCCAAAAGGAGGCCAGGCATTCACGTTCTTTTGGTTGCTGCATTCAAAGATCTGAGCTGCTGAGCTTGAGCACATTTCCTTAATTTCCAGCCACCTCATTTGTTAGGGCTAGGTTCAGGATTGTCTGGAAGCTATTAGGGGACTCCCAAAGTGACCTTAAATGAATCTGCATTGGTGATAACATGAGATGTAACGGCACCCCACCATAGGTACATGGAAAGCAGGTCATGTTCTAAATTGCTTCTCTAAAAAGTTTATTGTTTGTGGAGCTGATACAGAAATGATACCACTTGTGAATGTGCTCACATGTATGAAATTATGCTTATAAATGCTTAGTCTCATACCTCTAAATGCATACCTACTCTGTGCCTTTAAAAAGATGCTCAGCCTGACATTTTCATGAATCAATAAGACTTCGCTGAAACACTGCCACTGGCGATGTGGTGGGTTGGCTTTCCTGTCCATCTGGCCGTATCTGATGACCCCATGTGATAACCTATCTTCAATTCAAGAACCAGGGCCACCCTCCTTTCATTGATATTTCTCCTGCCTGCACGCCTGCCACTGCAGTAGCACTCTCACATGCACACATAGGTGCATTCAAGGAGCTAAAAATAAACACCTGCTGATGGGCTGCTGAGGGTGTCCTCCATACTGACCAGACAACCTCTGTCTCCCTTTAGTAGGCAAGGCTTAAGCCACAGACAGGAACTGGGAGTACAGCAGGGGCTTATTGCCTAAAGCAAAATCCCTAAGGCAAGTTACAAGGCTAGGAGGGCCTAAAGGAGATGAGAAAGTATCAAATATCACAAGGTGTAAGGCCCCATGGTCAGTTGCTCCCAGGCCTTGCACCCCAAATGCTAGTGTTAACCTTGGAAGATGGTTTATTGGATCAAGGAAAGCCACTGTCTGAGAAAGTGAATAATTAGGATTAATAAAGGAGATGACCCATGTAAATAGCTGTAAATAGCTCTCTGCTTTTGGTCCCCCATCTCTAAGTGCAGACAGAGGTCATGCCAAGTGGATCTGGGGTGCCTGTGGCCGAGGGGAGGGTGATCTCTGTGTATGTGATTTGGTTCACATCTTCAGATCTGCAAGAATTCTCACCTCCATCAATCAATAAAACCTTTGTCATGCTGAGGTGTGGCATCTCTTGCTGAAAACCTCAGATTCATGCACACACACACACACACAGTCACCCTCCTGAAACACACTCCATTCAAATTGGTTTAAAAATAACACTAATCCATTGAGCTCATTTTTCAGGGGTGTTATTTTTAAGAACAAATATAAGATTCCCTGGCCTTTGAGAGGAAGAAAGAGTAAGTCCTCACCTCGCCTTAAAAAGTCCTGATAATGTCGCTGGAGACTAAGCGTTTGGAGTCTTGGTTGCATTTTCTTCTCTACTGTTCACCAAAAGTTGTTTATTTGCTAATACCCTGCCATGTGTGTATTTATAGAGGTGGGTTTCCTTTTCCCGTGGTGAGGAGAAGGAAAAGCTGCAGCAGCCCAGTCCCTGCCTCTCGCTGCTCCCCACCCCCAGGACTACTCCTAGGAGGCAGGTGGATTTGTGAATCAGCTCCCCCCTGCCCCCAAAGGGGAGCCCCTAAACGGCTGCTGGCCATTTGCAAAGGGAGGTGTGTGTGTGTGTGTGTGTGTGTGTGTATGTTTAACTGCAGGTTTATTTGTTACTGCTCTGGAAGTCAGTCTGTCTCTCTGTCTGTAACTTGGATTATTGCTCTCTGGGAAGCTGTAGCTGGCTGATTCCGTGGGAGATCAAGCAAGATGCGTGGGCGCAGGAAACAGAAAAGAGGAAAGAAGGAGCGAGGGAGAAAAAGGGAACAGTGGAGAGAGAGCGGGAGCCGTAGACTCTGTTATTTGCGTCACTCGAAGAATCAGGGCTATCTGCCTGACAAACACAGAATTAATCCGAGTTATATAGCCATAGCTGTCTCTGCTACAGTGACCAGATGCGAAAGGGCGGGGAGAGGACGCGCGCCGGAGTCTGTGCAGATCCGGGCTCGCACTGGCTGGTGGGGGGCGTTTGAGGAGGGGGCTGTCCTGCTGGGCACGCCCTCTGGCCCCGCACGCCTGTGCCGACGCGCCTGCCGCCGCCTCTGCAGCTGCCCAGCCCCAGCCTGGGGTGGCGCCCGCCTCGGCCGCCTCGCCAGCTCAGTGGCTGCGCCGAACACAAAGCGCTGTCTCCGAGCAGAAGCCTCTTCCCCGCTGAACCCGACCCACCAAAGAGGAGAATCTGCACGTGACGTCAGTCGCTGATGACTGACGCAGGCTGGCAAAGGAGACTCAAGGCGGCTGCTCCGCGCTGCCTTCACGAGTCTATTTTCTCCTCCAACCCTCTCGTAGTGAATTACTAGAACGCAAAACACACAGATACAGACACACATATGCAGCTTTCAAAATATACATTTCCAAAGGCGGTGTGTAACAAACACAACGCTATTTTGCAAAGCATGGGTGGGAAACGTGGGAAGGGTACGGAAGATTTTTTGTTGTTCATTTGGGAATCACTATCGTGGGTAGCATTAGACTCTAGAGCTTTCCCGGGAAGCTCATCAGGGGAAGGGGCGTAAGCACCCCTCTCCCGCAGTATGTGTTCTGTTCAATGAAGACATGCAGCTGTAAAAGAGAAGGCTGCCACTCCAAAGTCTCCTGCTTAGCGAGACTGCGAGGAGCTTGCAACAGGCAGAGAGGCAGACCCGAGTTAAGGGGAGGGAGAACAGAGGGAATATTTAGCTATTTTATTCTGCTTTGTAAAACACCCTCTGCAGTAATGCAAGTGAGACTGGTGGTGCAGAAAAAAGTGGGGAGGGGGCGCTTAATGCACATTTAATGTTTTGGACGTAACGTTCCAGCGAAATGCCTTTGTGTGTGGAGGGTTTTTTTTTTTTTTTTTTTTTTGGTACTTGCTAAAAATAGCATCAGGGTTTGATCGTGTTCCAGAAATAGACTGAGGGCTGTACTGGGATAAAAAGCCAACGCGGGTGGAAGAAAACCTGGACATCACCGCATTTTCCCCCAACTATGTCTGGAAATTAATTGTTGGATTTTTCCTCTCCTCTCTTCTCTCTCACTCTCTCCACTTTCTCTTCCTCCGCCTATGTTTCTCTCTCTCTCTCTTAAGGAGTTCCTGGATGGGTAAGTAAGACTGTGTCGTGTGCATGCCGCAGACTGTGAGTATGAGCTGGCGCTGACTGTGTGCATGCCCCGGGGTTCTTTTTTGGCTGCCTTTTGCCCCCTTTCTAAAGAGGAGGGTGGGGCTGAGTGGGGAGTGAGGGGTGTAGCTGTGTGTGTGCATAATGAATTTGGGGCTGCATGCAAAGAAACTGAGAGAGGGAATTCTTGCAGAGCCGGGAATCACCCTGACGAATCTCTGAATCGATAGCAGCTGCAATTCTCTCTCGCGCTCTGGGTCGGCGCTGTTGAGTCTTGTTCTCTCGACCGCCCCCTCCCCTCTCGATTTTCTGTCTTAAAGGGTAGCCAGACACGACTTAATAGGCCATTTCTATGTGAGATTAATGGAGACGGTCCAATATAGATGAAAATTGCACGGATGGGGCTGGGAAGAGGGAGAAATCCCTATTTTGACAAACTTCCTCTCTCGCTCCAGTCCGGGTGCTGAAAGACCCCCAGCCCCGGCCTAGGGCGCGGTAGCTATCCACGCACAGAAGGTGCTGAAAACTCCTTGGTCCTCAGCGGGTTTAGCTGTGAGCGCCAGGGGGCGGGGTTGGTTGGCTCCAGCTGCAGATAGCCCCGCCCTGGATACAAAGAGGGATGCGGAGAGGAGGGGGTTAAGGATGTTCAAAAGGGATAGTCGTGACTTCGGTGAGCGCTTTGGGGAAAGGAGGGGCGAATGGGAAGGAAAAGGAAAAAAAAAATTAAAGGAGGGGGAGCGAGGTGTCAGATTCGAGGATGAGCCGAGGCCCAGCGCTCCAGGAAACCAAGACCGGTGGCTCGCTGGCTTCCCCGCAGAGGCTGGGCATTATCTGGGTCTCCATTCCCAGGTCCCCACACCTCCCCGCCAGTGGGTTTGAAAGATTTCTCCCCGGTGACGGTGACTCTCAAAATAAGAGGCTATAGACTGCTTTATTCGGACCCTCCTCTCGTCCCACTTCATGCCCCCCACACTCCACTATTCTGCAATTCTTGAAAGAGGTATAAGGGTTTGTGGTGCGTTATTATAGCATTTTTTTTTTCTTATTATTCCCCTTTCCTTCGTATCCTAGTCGTAAGAGCCCCAGATGAGTTGGTGGAATGAGTGAAAAAAGCACAGGAGTTGCTGGCGCGATGCGCAGAGAATCCAGGCTTGAGGACCGTGGCGCGGAGCCTTAAAGCCAAAAACCAAGGGTTTCTGCAAATCAGCTTTAAGAGAAATTGGGGAGATGGGTTAATCTCCAAGTTATCAAATGTTATTGGGCGGGACCATCAACTCCCTGGGCTCGACCCAGAGTGAAATTCATTGCAATTAGCTCCAGACACTTTGGACGAACCTGCAGCCAGACAGGTGAGAAGGGAGGAAGGTTATCAGAGGCGAGTGGGGAGCTGAATATCACGCGCGCACAAACACATTCATACTGATTAACTCATCGGAGAGGGATAGCAAAGATGCATCTTCAAAGTGGTCCACGGGGCTGTAGACTGTGGAGGAACCGAAGCGTTCCTGCAGATCTGCAATAAGCTTGTGTGTATGTAAGGATATTGTCTACATAATGTAAAAAAAAAAAAAAAAAAATCAAAACACTCAACACGGTGAGGTAAGTGTCTGAGGGGGGGCTAGCCTTCAGGAGAGAGAGACGAGCCCAGGCAATCTCTGCTCTCCCAATTCCATGCCTCTGCGGCAACGGCCTCTGGCTTCAGTGACCTGGCCCTCAAGCAGGGCACCCCGGGTGCAGCCTCAAGAAGAAAAAGAGGGTGGGCTGAGTTATTTTTAGCTCAGAACCAGTTCCTCTCTGGGAAGGTTCCCTGGCTGAGACTGAGTATTCGTCAACTCATAATAGTAACAAGGGCTGTTACTGATGTTGTGGAGAATAACACAAATATCGCTGCAACCCACACTTTGTCTTGAAAATTCAGCTCAAAAGCTGCTTGCAGCCTCTCAGCCTACCCCTCATTCCCTTTCCCAAGCCTCGCCCCTCTCAGCCCCGCAAGTTGCGTGGTTGTGTTTACAAATTTTGCCACATTTACAGAGGAAAAAAAACCGGGAGGTGGGGGAACGGGCGGGCCAGGAGGGGTGGTAGTGCAACAAAGTACTTGGAACACGTGGAGCAGTGGAGTGAGGGGATCCAAGAGTCGAGAAGGGGCGGGGAGGGGGACGCCGCTCGTCCACATCTCCCCCCACATCTCTTCTCCTCCCCCTCCCCATTGCTTGGCACAATG
>NW_006921752.1:1287209-1318345 GCF_000298275.1 Orycteropus afer afer
ACCAGAGGGGACTGGGGTGGGGGGGCAGACCCATCCAATGAAAACCGCTGCCGGGGGGCATCTGAACTCCGCCGCTCGCCGTCTCGATCTCCCCTCTCTGCCCCGCGCACCTCTCTTCCCCTCCCGGCCGGCGCGCTCTCAGGCGCGCTCGCTCGCTCTCCCGCTCCCCGACGAGTCAACAAGTTGGAGGAAGGCAGGAACGCAGGGGTTAAGCTCCGCAAGCCGCAATTACCAAGATCGTGACCCTCCCACACAGTACAGTAACTTATATACTTACCTGGAGAAGCCCGCTCGGCCACCAGGCAAACACCGTGGGGGGCGGGGAGGGGCGGGTGCGGAGCCGGTCGGCCGAAGAAGGGCTTCATCACGCTGGCTGCAGTGCGGACGGGACGGCGCGCCACTGGGCCCGGAACCCAGGTAAGGAGAAGGGGGTGGTACATTGGTCGGCGCTGGTCGGTCGGCTCACTGGTCGGAGGAACAGAACTTTTTTTTCCCAGTTGCCCTGCGCCGCAGTCGCGGCGGGCGCGGACTGTGGAGCCCCCTCGGGCGCGGCGGACGCGCCGACGCTCGGAGGCTGTGTGCGTGCGTCCGTCAGTCGCCGAGCCGGGGGGATGCCGAGAGAGAGTGGGTGGGTCGCAGAACTGCTGGAGGGTGATGGATGGGCGGAGGGGGTGGGTCGACAAGGACTTGGAGACGGTGACTCCACCCGTCTAGAGACGTTTTCTCCGGACGTGCCAGGCGAGGGTGTGTGTGCGCGCGCGCCCGCCCGCCCGCACATCCATTTCAGATGGCAACTTTCCCCCCAAGTTCTTGCAGTATTTGCAGTATCCTACCCTAGCTGAGGTTGTCCCCACTGGGGAACTACCGGGGGGGGGGCGAGAAAGGTGGTCAGAGTGTCCCTTTGCCCTCCTTAAACACCCTTCTTAAACACTGATGGAGGGGGAGACCAGAGAGCGGGAGAAAGGTGGCGCTGCTCTGGGAAGAGGAAGAGCAACCCTCAAAGTTCAGGGTAGGGAGCTAGAGGGAAGGCGGAGAGAAGGAGAGAGAGCCAGGGGAAGAGATGTCCTCTTCTCCTTCCTCTCGGATCTCCCTTCTCCGCCCTTCTCCTTCCTCGAGCAGTTGCGGGTATCTCTCGTCATTGTGGGAACCGGCGGTCGTTGAGGCCTCGCCCCTTGGTCTTCGCTCCAACATTCTGCAGAATGGGTGTGATGTGTGTGTGTGCAGCAAGGAAAGGGCACCTGAGGCTAACGGGCAATTAGACACCCAACGTGTAGACGGGTTTGGGGGAGGGTGCAGAGAGAGGAGTTTCTCGCTTCAAACAGACCTTTAGAAACTTTTTTTTTTTTTTTTTTGGTATGGTGAGTTGAGACATTCCCATTTTTCTAGAATAGGCTGACTAGCGTGTACTTTGGGCTTATTATATGTTCCTATTTGCTCTGCTGTCATTTTCCTTCTGGATCTTCTGGCTTGGGTGCCATTGGGAGAAGTATGTCTCTTGAACCCCCCCTTCCACAATGTCTTACCCCCCTCTCTGCTGGACTAGTATGGGAGGGAGGTGTCTGGCCAATTTTTTTTTTTTTTGCAACAATAATATTTTAGCGTGTTGCAGACTAGGTTTTGTTGAATAATTAGAAATGGAAATATTTTTTTTCCTCCCTCTACCTTCTGAAAAAGAGAGAGAGAGAAAGAGAGAGGGAGAGGGAGAGGGAGAGAAAGAGAGACATGGGAGCTCTCTCCTGATTGGTGGGTGACGATTTTAGTCCACACCAATGAGCTGACGACCTCGTCTGTATTTATTTAGTGCTCTGGGGGAGTTTTTCTCTTTACGCAGCGCCTGTAGTCACGGCTGGAACCTCTGCTGGGGGACTAAGAGAGACGAGAGGGGTTTGGGGGTGGAATCCTAACTGTGTCTGTTCAGAGATCCGCGACCCTGCAGCTGGGGCTGGTGGAACCCTGATGGGAGAATGAGGGTGATAGGACAGACAGGCGGGAGGCTCGCGGTACTGGGGAGACGGGAGAGGGGTGGAGGCTGGGCTCCAGGATCCCTAATCCCCCTCGGCGCTCCCCTTCTCGCCCGCCACACACCTCTTTAGCGGCTGTGCCGGCCTGAGTTGAGGGACCGCGGACGGCCAGGAGAATTGGAGGGACAGGTCGGGGGCGCGGGGAGGGGCGGGCGGGCGGCGCGCCGGGCGGGGAGGCTGAGCGGCTCTGGAGCGCGCTTGGGAGACCCAGCCCGCGCGGCTCCGAGCTTCGGAGACGTCTGGGCAGAAGGCGGCGGCGACAGCGGACTCCAGAAGCCGGGGACTCTGCCCTTTGCGAATCTTTTTGCGGTCTGGGCTTGCTGTATATAACTCAGTAGCCGGAAGCCCTTACCCCAAAAAGCATTCGCGGAGGGCGCACTCGTCGACAAGACGGCTGCCACCAGCGATCGCCGAAGCCTGCACCTTCCGAAGCGGCTCCGGCCGAGCCTTCCCCAGCCCCGTTATCCACCGAAGACTTAGTCCTCTCTTGTGTCCTTTCCACTGTCCCCAGGCTTTGGTGACCCGCCTTCCCTCTGCGCGGGTGCCCCCGCCCCCAACTTTTTAATCGACTTTGTATCACAAGGGGAATTGGAGCGGGCGGGTGCCGGTGTTTTCGGAGAAGTGGGGAGAAGCTAAAATACAATAAAAGTTTACAGAAGTTGTGTCTCCCACCCCCGCCCACATCCCGAATAACCCCATTCACCCATTGCCAAAAAAAAAAAAAAAAAAAAGGTTCTGGTCTTAGGGCCAGTCAGTCAGTACCTGCAATATGAATCAGTTTGAGGGCGTTTTATGGTCAGTTTTGACCCTGATGATCAGACTCTGCAAAATGGGGGTAGGGAGGCCCTTGAAGGGGGGGGCGGAAGGCCCTTAGCACCCTCGGTCCCTGCGCGGGACGCGGAGGTGAGGCCAGCCGTGGTGAATTGGGGAGCTCCGAAAAAGAGGGGAAACACCCAGCCACCGCCCGCTCCCTGGAGTCTCTTCTAGCCCCCGCGCCTGCTTCCAACCTGATCTGGGGCTCTCTACAGCCTCGGGCTCCCCAGATCTTTTCTTTTCCCAAACTAAGTCTCACAGAAGGGTGTAGAACAGGGAAAAGCCCCCACAGAGAAGGCGCTTTGGAGAGCTGCGCTTGCATCCGACTGAGGAGCTGAGCAGCGAGCAACAGCATCCCCATCCCGGCCTCTCTGGAGGCACCCGGTCCTGGGGAGGGAGACAGGGCTGCCCGCGTGGGGAGCGGCTGTGGGTCCCCCTCCTCCTCCTCCACTCATTGCAGTCGTGACCATTTCGGTTACAAGTGGCACAAATCAGGCCTTCACCATGCCCTGCGCCCGATGCCCTTCGCCGACTAGGAACACTGCTAGATGCCCTTAGGGACTGGGCCAGGACCACAGACACACACGAGCGCCCACAGGGATGGACCCGAAAGAAGGCTGGGTGTAGAGATGAGAGAGTCCAAGCCCCGAGGGTTGTGAAGCTTCCCATTTTCGGGGAGGGCCTGGATTTTCCCCGCATCCTGCCCACTGTTTTTCCAACAAACTAAACGCCCCCCATCACGCCCCCTATCCCTTAGCTGAGCACCCGGACTCTGCCCTCTCCTGGCAGAAGGAAAGGGCTATGGAGTCGGGGAGTGCTGGGCAGACTCCACTTTTCATAGCTCAGCCTGCGTGGAGGCACCGAAGGCGAGGACTCCAAGCCCAAGGGCTAAATCCGAGTCCTCCTCCCGAGATAAAGGAGATTTCTCCTCGTTGAATGCGCTTTTGGAAAGAGTAAAAGGGTCCTTAAGATCTGTAAAGAAGACGGAGGAAAAGCAAAAGCCCGGGGGGGTTCCTTCTGGCCTCCCACCTGGGGCCGTCTGTGGAGCGATAGCTTTGCGGAGGGAGAGGCGAGGGAGAGGCATAAGAGTCACGTTGGATTAAAAATAGCTTCACCCTGAGTCCCTGCGGCTAGTCTTTTGTCTTCTGCTCCTTACATCCCCCTTCTCTCCTCGAGAGCCCTCTTGTCTCCAAAAGCCTGGACCTCCACCAGATCTGGGAGAGAGGTGACCTAGGAGAAGTGAACTTGCAGAGAAGGGGTTGAGCAAGGAAGCCCAGGCGGCTGCGGGTTGCCAACCCCGACCCTCCTGACTCCTCTCACCGAGGCTGGTTTTGGGCTTGGGGCTCCAGGGCCTGGAGCGCACCGGCCGAGGCCGGCGTCGTGCAGCCCTGGAGCGAGTCCTCGCCTCGCCTCAGCTAGACAACTGTTGCTGCCTTGAAGCTGCTGCTGCCGCTGGGGCGGCCGCGCTGGGGCGGCTGCACGCCCGGGGCTGTGGCTGCTCGCTGGGGACGGGGCGAGGGCTTGCAGAGAGGGGTCTCTTGTTCCGACTAGGAAAAGGGCAAAGGACCCTATCCCCTTCCCCTACCCAGGAGGTTCAAATTAGCGACTTTTTCTGCGTCTTTCCTTCCTTCCTTAGGGCGGTTACGTCAGCCTGCGGCCAGTGGGAGCTGATCTCCCTCTTTCTCCCGGCTTAGTCTTTGCTGAGGAAGGCGAACAAAGTGTGTGTGGGGGTCTCTTTGAACCCCAAAACTGCTAATGTGCACCCCCTCCGAAAAAACAGCCACCTCACCTAGTGAGCCAGGGGCCTGGTGGAAACTTCCAGGCGTTTGCATCTGATGCCAACTTCTGGAACACTTATGGGGGAAGGGGCAGCGCCTGGGCGACCCCTGCCCACCCCAGTCTACTTCTCCCTGGGGAGTGAAAAGTGTCTTGGAAGCCACTGGGGAAACTTGGTCTCTCCTGCCATAACCTGCTAACTTACCTTTTGCCTTTTTATAAAGTCAAGACCAGAGTGGTCTCTGGTGCAAGGGAAGCAGTGAAGGGGTCCTGGAGCCCCCTCCCATGACTTCTGACACAGTCCAGCAGAGGCTAACAGCTCAGTCAGGTGGTTCTGCAAGTCCTTGGCCTCCACTTCTCCCTCAGGCCGGCTTCTAACTGCTCCCTGTCTGTCTTGATCCCAGCCTTCCTTGTGGGGTTAGAACTAGGTTCTCTGCCTTTGCTTGGCCAGCCATGTCTTCTACCCTCCCTCTAAGAGTTTCTCTGCCTTGTGTGCCTCTGGTTGGAGGCAAAAGCGGGAATTAGTTCAAAGGTTCTGGGCAGACTTGCTGTAATTTCAGATCTCTCTCTGACCCAGGGTCTTCTCAAACTGGGGGCTTCTTGGGCATTTTCTTCCTTTTGCATCGTTCACCCCACGCCTTGGTAGCTCTTGGCCTAGATGTGCCCCTCTCCCCTTTTCCTTTCCTTCTGCCTCCCTACTCCCTGGTTTCTGCACCATGGGCCAGCCCTCTGTCTCGTCCTGAGCCTGCGGTTAACACTGCCCATCTTTTGCCCTTTCAGTTGGTCAAGCTTATCCTGATGCTCAGGGGCCTGAAGAGGGATGGCCACTGAAGGAAGAGGTCTCAGAAGCCGCAGGAGCTTGGGAGTCTGGACAAATGAGCCCTGGAGTCTCAGGTGAGTGCTGATACTTCAACCCTTGGCCCTTTTGCTTGGGCTGTCCCTAGGGGCCTCCATGCACACTCCCAGCTTGCATTAGACACAGGGAATCCAGGGATCCAGGGTTTCAGAGCTGTCATCAACTAGCCCTTGGTGAAAAAAAGTGCCCATCACAGACTTTGTAAGGAAGAACACAACACCCCATGAGGTAGGCCACTTCCCATCCTATCTCCTAGACAGGATGGGGGCCTGGGTGTTTGGAGACTTCTAAACCCCTAGTATTGATAGGCACAGGCTTTGCTCTGTGAGGTACCCTGTTCCCTTTCCATCCCCATTCACTGGGCTGTTTTGGGCTTCTTGGGGGCCCAGGAGAGGTACACAGTTGAAGAGTCATTTGCTGAGCTCAGAGTCTGAGGAAGCCATAAGGTTCTGTCCCCTTAACTGGAATTCAGCATAGGATGGACGGGAAAGTTTTAGGTTTTTGATTTTTTTTTTTTTTCTAAATACATTTATTTTTCCTGTTAACCAGCAAAATCCCCTGCTACAGAGCTTTTGTTTGGCTGCCTTTCTGAGCATCAGAGTCATACTGTGATTCTTATTGGGGAATTTAGTTTAGAGCTTGGCAGAGAATTTTGAAACCCCAGGGCTGTTAGATTTGTGAGGAAGGGAGAAACTGAGCTACCTGGATAATCCTTGAACATTATGTGAGCAAAATGTAGGAAGCTGGCAGAAATCTTAGAGGGAAACTTGAGGCACGTGGCAGAACAGAAGCACCTTACATGGAAGACCTTTAGATCATGTGTTAGTGAAACGATTGTTATATAGATCTTTGGAGAATTTCGCATTTTGAGAATGAAACTCGGGTAATAAATAAAGGGGCTGAAATCACCTATAGTTATTAACTGCGTAAAGTGGGGAAGAGCTATCACATCTTTGGCTGAAGGCCATCTCAGCCTAACTTAGAGTACAGAGGTCTGAACTTTGCAGCATTCTGCCTTTGAGAAATAAAGTTGTTGTTAATTCCGAGAAGTTAACCTCTCTCTCTCTCTCCTTAACTAATATTTGAAGTGCACTGTGGAGGGGATTTGCTTGCCTGAAGGGTAACCTCTCTTAATCATGTTTGAAACAATCTATTTGTGAGCTAAGCCTCAAACTTAGAATATAATATGTAGCATACAAAACCTGGAAAGAACTATAGAGGATATATAGGCCAATACCTGCATTTTATAAATCAAGAAACAGAGGTTCAGAGAGGTTTAGTGCTTTTACCAAGGTCACACAGCTGGGGCATAAACCTGGCTTGTTTATTGTCTGATCTAGGTTCTTTCTTTTCTACTAAATACTTCCTATCACAACCAAATCCTACTGATAATCCATAAACACTCTCCAGAGCCTCGTAAGGTTCCCTTCCAAAATGACTTGCATTTTTGATGCCAGGGTTCAAAGAAGAATTTATAGAAAGTTTCTTCTGCTATCAATTAGCATTCTGTGGACACTGCTAGAAGGCATGGCTCTCGTCTGTGACGTGGCTTAGACTTCAGAGCCGCCATCTTGGCTTCAGTAGGCTGTGGAAGTTATCAACACAGAAAATGTGCTGTGTCATAGAATCTGAGAATTCGTCTCTTTCAAAAGCTGCTTCAGCTCCATGAGGACCAGGCCCTTTGCCCTTATTTCTCCTTTCTGGTTATCGGTTTGATTCTCATTATTCTGGTTTTCTAGACTCTTGGAGGCCCAGTTTGAATCCCCCAGGCTCTCATAATCACTTTAGAAGCAAGGAAGGCCCTCAAAAGGGGCATTCAAACCAAGAAGGGATCTACTTGATCCTTATAACTCTGATGCTTTCTGGAGTGCTGCAGATCACTTGCTTGTAGGACAGCTGCTTGTCTGGGTCATTTTTAAGCTTAATGAAATATTAGTGCAAGATGTACTACCAACCCCTAGATCCAACTTCACTATTTCAGCTTTGCATACTTCTACCAATGACAGCCATTTAGATGCCAAATTAATCATGTCCTCAGCACATAGGAATAGTAAGTGGCCACGGAGGTGCACTATCACAGACACACTCTTATGGTGCCCATTGTCATAAACTGTCCCTGCCATTTTCTCTCCCCTCTCCTCTTTGGGGTACCCTTACTGGCAGTTTCTAACTATCCTAGGAAATAAGATTCATTTCTCTGCTTTGAAAGCAATGCATCTGGAAGAAGGAAAGTGGAACAGAGTGAAAGATACAGTTAGGTTAAAAAGCAAAATAACACTAGCAGTGGGAAATATTAAAAGAGCTAATTCTATCTGGTCCTGCTTGTCTAGACTAAGTGTTCCTGGTGAAGTTTGGTGGTTTGGTGAAGGGAAGAGAAGTCCCTGTTGGAATTGGACAGTAAGGTGACAGGGTCAGGTTTGTGGCAAAGATGGCTTTCTTCTGGTGCTCTTGACCACCAGGGAAAATGACAGCTAAACAGGTAGGGAGTCCTCAAGAAGGAAAGGGAGAATCCATTTCTGGCCCTGTTGGGTTGGTAGACGGCTTCCATATAGCAGAGCAAGGAGCTTTACGGCAGGCAATTCTGCTAAGGTCTTTAGTGAAGGAAAAATTGGAGGTCTTAAAGGCTCAAAGGGAGCTCTGGTAGCATAGTGCCTAAGGCACTTGACTGCTAACTAGAAGGCTGGCCGTTCAAACCCACCAGCCACTCCTCGGAAGGAAGGTTGGGCAATCTACTTCCATGGAGATACTGCCTCAGAAACCCAAGGAGGGGTTGCTATGAGTAGGGGCCGACTCGACAGCACACAACAACAACAACAACAAAGGCTCAAAATGTACATGGAGAGGTCAAGGGCTGTAGGTGTCACCCTAGTTCAGACTCTTTCAGAGCTTCTTTCTTCCCAGTCCTCACTGCCTCAGAATTCTCCCTTGCAATGAGGAAGGCCTAAGCTTCCTTCGTTTAGGGCAAAGGGGCATTTACTGACTTCAGTACTGATCCAAGACTGATGCAAACTTTATTTTGGGAAGAATTACACACTCCTTGGACGCTCCCAGGGTGAACAGCCAGTGAAGGTCACTGCCGGGAAATGACCCTGATAGTGAAGTGATGGGTCTTTAAAAAGACTTTGTGGTAGATTGTGAGAAGATAGTGAAGTAAGTGAATTTGTCCTTAAACAGGAAAGGAGTGGATTGTGATCACTGAAGCTAACGTATGGGAAAACGCATCTAAATACAAATGGGTCCTTTCCATTTTCTCAATGTTCTCATCTGTAAATTGGAGATAATTGTGGCATCCTCTATCATACAGTTCTGGTGAGGAGTCAGTCAGACAATGCACGTAAAATGCTTGGCACCTGCTCAGTGCTCATACGTGTTAGCTATTACTATTTACGTTCGTTTATTTGTTTGATTTTTGCCCTGCCTGATGCATCTAGCATCATACAGAGATTAGGTTGTAGAATCAGCAGCCATAGGACTAGAGTTATTCTCTGAGTGACGGCTAAAAGATAATCTTTTCTGGAAGCATCTGTCCATTTGCTCCATAGCCTGCCAGTGTAGGATTACTGCCTGAGAACAAATCAGAAGGGCTGGTGGGAAAATCTTTTTCTCTACTTTGTATCTCTCTACATGAAGATTATCTCTTTCAAGTTTCATTTCCTCTTTAATTCCTTGCTTTCAAATTCTTTTTCAAATCTATTGAATTTCATCACAGTTGGTTTTGCAAATCACTCTTTTGATTTGTTGACCAGGAATGAAACTGATTCACTTAGGCTCCTTGCCATTCACCTGCTACTTCAGCTTCTCTCCAGTCGCAGGTTTTCCTGGCTTAGGCCATTTCCACCTAGGAAATGAGTAAAGGAGCAATAGAAGGGCAACGAGAGGTAACACAATTTGCGGCCGTATATGAAGTTTTCCCTTTTCTTTTCACATGTATTTTATCTTTAATTTTTCCTTCTTCCAAATTCTTTTTTTTCTCACTGTTTTATAAATCTTTTTATATCTTCTTGCTCCCCTCCCCAAGACAGAAATAATCTTCAGTCTCTTCCTTTTGATCCACTAAACTTGATTTCTTGTCCTATCAAACATTTCTTTTTCATCTTGGCTGAAAACTGCAGGGATGATTGTAGGAAGATTCTGATGAGGTCTCTACGTTTTCTGAGTAGCACCAGAAAAAAAGGGGTCAAGGCCAACATTTGTTCCTTCAAACCTGTTGAGCACATCTGAAGCCATTCCAAAGAGAAAGAAAAGAATTTTTTGTTTATTTTTTAAATTTTTATTTCTTTAAATTTTATTTTTAAAATTTTATTTTAGTACACATTGGAGCTTTCTCCAGAGACTTTTTTTTTTTTTTAACAGAACTTACCCATTGCTTCTACTCAGTGACTCAATGACCTTTTTCTTTTTTCTTTTTAATTGAAAGGCTCAGGGACATGTCAAACATACCCTAGCCAGTGGTCCTTACCATCTTTTCTTTGCAATCTTTTAAAGGGGCAGGAGTAGAGGGATGAAGTGAGGGTAGTAAAACCTAATGGTCAAGAACCACGAACTATGAGATCAGCACATGGTTGGTTCCCAGACTCTTTGCCCCCCGTTCTGCCCTTGTTAGCTGCATGCCTCGAATAAGCAATATCTGAGTGAGACTCCTCATCTGTAAAATGGAGATATTAAAGATACTTGCTCCAGGAGACGGTTGGCGAGATGAAATGTCAGTAAACACCCCGTCCGGTGCTTTAGGCATGTAGTTTGTATTCGATTAGTAAATAACTTATTATTGTGAAGACCAATCCCTGCAGACCCAGGACTATGTGGAGTTCTGGAATAGTTGGAATTATTGAAATAGGAATAAGGAAGCATAAAGATATATATGAAGTCACTAGGAGTCATGAAGGAGCTCTGGTGGCATAGTGCCTAAGGCACTTGACTGCTAACCAGAAGGCTGGCGGTTCAAACCCACCAGCCACTCCTCAGAAGGAAGGTTGGGCAATCTACTTCTGTAGTGATACCACCTCAGAAACCCAAGGAAGGGTCGCTATGAGTCAGGTCTGACTCGATGGCACATAACAACAACAACAACATCAGGAGTCGTGACGCATCAGATGAATCTAAAATCTAGGAGTCCCCACAAGTGTCTGGATCTTACCAAGATCTTCCAGATGTTGGGATTTGGGCAGGGAAACCATCTGGAGCTAATGGTTAGTGATAACATGCAGGGGAGCTTGCTCAGGGTTTTGGGCCTCCAAGAAGAGCTGGTCGTGTAACCTGCAATGATTTACTCCATGTTGACCCTATAGTACCTCAACTGGCAAAATAATTAGGTTAACTTTGTACAGGGGTCATGATCCCCACAGTTAACTCATCTTGAAGGTCCAGATACCAGATTTAGTAAGAGAAAATATCAAGAAAGGAAATTGATTCACCATTTATTTTGAGGGGGAGTGAGTGTGCTTTTTTCCCCCCTCCTTTATTTCCCTTTAATTAAGGAGCTCTGGTGGCGTAGTGGGTAAGACATTTGGCTGCTAACTACAAGGGCAGCAGTTCAAACCTACCACCAGCTGCCCTGTGGGAGGAAGATGAAGCAATGTACTTCCACAGAGATTTACCGCCTTGGAAACCCAATGGGGGTTGCTATGAGTTGGAATCAGCTCGATGGCAGTGGGTAGGTGGTGTAGTGATTAAAGCATTTGGCTACCGACCAAAAGGTTGGAGGCTCGAACCCAGCAGCCGCTCTGTGGGAAAAAGATGAAGCAGTCAGCTTCTGTAAAGATTTACAGCCTTAGAAACCCTTTGGGGCAGTTCTGCTCTGTCCTGAAGGGTCTCTGTGAGTTGGAATTGACTTGATGGCAGTGGATTTTCCTTTAATTAAGGGATCTCCTTCAGCCTTGGATTTGTGGCAGGAACACTGGGCCAGGGATAGGAAAAAGAGAGCAGGAAACTCACTTTCTAGAGGTGGGATTCTATGTGTGGGAAATGTTTTAATTCTTAGCTGATTAAGGGACTCTCAACTCTCATAGCCGTTGATTCTCAGATTCGACTCATAACGACCCCTCCTTGGGTTTCACTGTGGAAGTAGATTGCTCAACCTTCCTTCCGAGGAGTGGCTGGAGGAGTGAACTGGCAGTCTTCTGGTGAGCAGTCTTAGGAACTATGCCACCAGAGCTCCCTGATAAAGGGACAGTGCGTAAAATGTTTTTAAAGGGACAACTGGACTAGATCTAGCCCTCCAAACTTTGTCCTTTAGATTTCCACTGCCTCCAAACCTTAACACTACATTTTTTTTTAACCTTAACACTACATTTAGTGAAATATTTAAATGAAAGGGGAAAATAATTTCCCCTCCTATTGCATGTTATTATGCCTCATTTAAAAAAAAAATTGAAAATATACTCACGTTATAGAACACAAGCTGTCTTTTATGATAACAATTTTAAGAAAGATTTTTTTTTTTTTTTTTTTACTGATAGTCTCCAGGACAAAAATTTGTTTAGTGATATTAAGAAACAAATATTTTTTTAAAATTTTAGTCTGTGATAGAAATAGCTTTCTAATTTGATATTTTCATGTATCTGCAGGCTTAAATAACCCTCCAGTTCAGAGATATTTCCCTCTCAATGTTACCCTTTGGGAAGTTTGTTTTAAAAACCCCAAAAACCTGCTGCAGGTAATTTTGTACAAGAATTCTTTGTACTTAAATATGAAATGGTCATGAAAACAGTGGCTGTTGCTTCAGATAACAGACAAATGATATTTTTAAAATCCAGAATTCAAATACAACCTCATTGCCTTTTGGAGAAGAAGCTATTAGCTTTTTAATTTATTTTTAAATGAACCTTTAGGATTTTGAGAGAAAGGAAAAAACTGTTCTTTTTTTTTTTTTAATAGGGGAAATCTTTTTAAAATAAACCACATAATTTTTTTCACTGTACTGCTTTTAAATCTTGTTTCTCAATGAGCTACCTCTCAGCCAATCTTAGACTGAAAATGAAATTTTGCATTCTATTTTTTTGTGTTTGTTTTCTAAATGACCAATTTGTAGAACACTGAAGACAATTTAGGCTAATACTATCATCATTTAACCAAAAAAGTTATTTTACTTATGAATATAAAATACTCACTTTTCATATGGTACCAGGAGAATAGGAACTATAACTGTCCCCAGAGAGCTGTGTGATAATTCATTAAGATGCTTGTTTTTTGGGGGTGGGCCACTGCCTTCTACTAATCATAAATTCATTCCTGATATTTGAAAATAACATCTCTTTTTGGGTTAATCTTTTTTAGTTAGAAATACAATTTTTAGCCAAAACATTTTTCTAGATACAGTTTTAAACTAAGAGCATTTTTTTTTTTTCCTAGCATAATTTTTAAGAGTTCATGTGTTAATACTAGGTTGATTTCATCTCTATTTTTCTTTTCTGTATGTTTATAGCTTATAAAATTTATTCATTTTACTATATAACTTTAAAAAAGATTGTTTTATTTACAACATTTATACTTCTATACAGATTATATATCACACTGAGGAATGACTGTGATTTATTTACTGCTTTATTTTTTGGCAAGAATTTTTTTGTTGTAGTTTTTTTAATTAAGGAAGGTCTAATAATAAGTTAAAGTAGTAGATTCAGACTATTACTTGAGGAGTCATGTTACAGGATTAAATGGCACTTAGAAAAATTTCTAGAAATGCTTATAATTCAAACAATCAAATATCAGAAAACAGAATAGCTCCAAATTGATTTAATTAAAATATTTTAAAACAACAATCTCACAGATGTTGAATTGTTTTTTATACTTTGCATCAGGATCCCCAACCTGTTGCACTGAAACATTTTATATCTGCCATGGAAAAGGGAAGGTGAGACGTGATGAAAATGATGAAATTCTCTGCATAATCATTCACCTCCTCTTTATCCTGCACAGACCGACATAGCTGTATGGAGAATCTTTCCAGACATACAAGCTTTTTCTCCGTTCTTTTTGGTGGCTGTTAATATGACCCCTTACGGGGAAAATATGGCTTATAGAGCTCTGTTTTATATGGAGGTTTTATGATGGTCAGGAAGAGAAGTCAGTGCCTGCTAATTCTTTCTCTTCAAGGGGATAGGAATTCTGTCTTTGATGTCATGTGCTTCTTGGAGTTTAACATACATTTCCTAAGAATAAGGAAGGCTGTGATCGCAAAGAATGAGGGAGAAATATGTCATCAACTAGGAAGTGACTCAGAGGAGAGGGTAAAAAGAGATATAGGGCGCTTATGCCAATATCTTACCTCATTGATGTAAAAAACCCTGAAATTATGCTCAACATCCACCCATATGTTGTTAATTGGATTATGGCTCTTTTGTTTGCACACACGTGTGCACACACACGTACACACACATGTGTACATGCACACTCCCAAGCAGAGGCACTCACTCATCTTTCTCATCTAAAAGGCAGAGTAACCATTTGTATCTGAAGTTACTCTAATGTTAAAACATAGTCTTCTGCTGCCTTAAGCTGACCTTTATACTAGAAGATACAAATTCCTCAAAATTTCATTTAAAATCAAAATGGAGTCTGTCTGCTACATAAATAAGCTAAATATTAACATAAATTTTGTCATATGAAAGTCTTTTCTTAAAAAATGGCTTACCCTGAAGTCTGAATTAAACCTCAGAACCCTTTGGCCTCTTTAGAAAGACCAGAATTGTGCCATTATCAGTTTCTGATATTGCTAAGTAAGAATTTAAAGTAACATTAAATCACCAGCCTTGAATATGGGGGAAATACCAAATGTAAGGCAGGGGAGGCACTATCTAGAATAGTTTACCATCAGTATATTATGTTAAAAAAAAAGAATTCTCAAATTTCCAAATCCAGTGAAGAGAAAAAGAAGACTGATTTATTGTGTCTTTGTAAACTACTTTGGGATCCTTAGAAGAAAACAACAGATAATATAGTTATAACCTTTAATGTTGCTTTAATCATTATTTACAGATGATTTTGTTATTAAAAAGTATATACTAAAGAGAAAAAAAGGAGAAAATACATAGCAGGATAATTAAAGAAAGAAAAATTAAAATACATAAAAAAAGAAAGATATGAGCTTAGGAAATTAAATTGAGAGGCTACTTGAGTTAGGTTTAAACACATGAAAATCAGTGAAATTCCTCTTTGTACCACCCTTCTCCTTCTGAGACACACTTGCCTAAACCCAAAATTTATACACATTTTTTTTTTTTAAATTGATATATCAAGCTTATTTTAAACTGTGCTGCTGTTAAATTTACCACCATATTTAAGTAAATATAGAAATTACTACTGTCTTTGAAATTTTTCTTTTTTTAAAAGAAAGAACAGGATAAAAACGGGGAAAGGATCAATGTACCCTTCTAATTGAATTAAGGGCTTTCTGAGTCATAAAGATGGTTAACTTTTAAAATTCTTAATTACTCCATGTCTTAGTTCTTTAGTGCTGCTATAACTTGATATACCATCAGTGGGTGGTTTTAGCAAACAGAAGTTTGTTTTCTCACAGACTCGAAGGCTAGAAGTCCAGAGGCAGCACAGTGACTCTTGGGGAAGGCATTCTCTCTCTGTCAGCTCTGGAGGGAGGGCCTCATCCCTCTTGAGCTTCTGCTTCTGGGTGATCTCCATGTGGCTTGGCATCTCTCTTCCCCCATTTCTGCTGCTTTCACTTGCTTGTATAATTTCTTTTATATCTTAAAAGAGATTGATTTAAGACATACTCTATATTAATCCTGTCTTATTAACATAATAAAGATTACCCATTCCCAAGTGGGATTATAGCCACAGGAGTAGAGGTTAGGATTTACAACAAATATTTTTGGGAACACAAATCAACCCATAACATTTCACCCTTTGGTCCCTCAAAATCCATGTGCCATGTGAAAAACACATTCACCTCATCACATCATCCCAAACCAACTCTAAATCCAAAATCTCGTCTTCTGAATCATCTAAACAAAATATGAATGACAGTCTACATGTGTTCCATTCTGGGGAAAAATTCCTCTTCGTTTGTGAACCTGTGAAATCGAGACTACAAGTTATCTGTTTTCAAAGTACTATGATGGAACAGGCACAAGGTAGAAATAATAAATGAATATTTATATTTATAGAAATATAAATGAGAGAAATTGGAGGAAAAGAGGGGATAACAGACACCTATCAAGGTCAAAATCCAGCAGAACAATTTACATTAGTTTTCAAGGCTTGAAAATAATCTTCTCTTCTCTGAGACCATCTAGGCAGTGGCCCCACCCTTCACACTCTGGATGTTGCCCGTGACTCTCTGAATTCTATGTCGAGGTCCCTCGTCCCTAGGTTTTAGCTCTGCCTTCTAGGCCTACTAGGATGGCAGCTCTTCTCCCTCAGCCTTGAATGGCCCCATTTTTCTAGTCCATCTGAGTGGCTACCTTACCCCCTTAGCCCCAGCAGGACCCACTTTTCTACTCCTTGGGCATGGTAGCCCCATCCCCTAAGCTTTGGACAGAAGCCCCATCCCTCTGGCACACCTTAACCATAGCCCCACACTCTGGAATCGAGTCCGTAAAGATCTGACTCTTGGAAACCTAGGGGGATGTGTCCCACCCTTTGAGATCCAGCAGACCATGGCCCCACCCTTTGAAACTGAGGAGGCCTTGCTTCCTGTGCTCCTTCTAACAGTTCTGCTGCTTTCCAGGATGCTCCAGGGATGGTCCTTTTATGTTCTTGGAGGACGTAACATAACAGATGTAGCTCTTTTGACCTGCCTCCTGCCTGTAGAATTCTATGAAGAATTCTTTTTCTGCCCCATTCAGTCTAAGCAGGTAGGTTCTTGGTTAGATCCATCAGTCACAGGCTTAATCTCTTTGACAGAAGTTTTTGTAGCCAGGTCCTTGGTGAAGATTCTAGGACACACGTCCTTAGTTTGTGCAACATAATATTCCATATCTTTGATTTTTGTCTTCATTTTACACAGCTCATTTTTAAGTCTATAGCTCTCTCTCTTCACTTCCTTCTGATCCCTCACCAGAATTGCCTGTGACGTCCACAGTTCTACCAACAGTCTCTTCAAGGTAATCTAGGCTTTTACTATTAAACCAAAACCAAACCAAACTCATTGCCGTCGAGTCAGATCTGACTCATAGCGATCCCTCCTTGGGTTTCCGAGGTGATATCCTATGGAAGTGGATCACCCAGTCTTTCTTCTGAGGAGTGCTGGTGGGTTTGAACCACCCACCTTCTGGTTAGCAATCAAGTGCCTTAGGCACAACTCTTTAAGCTTGTATCCATTACCCAATTCCAAAACTAATTCCACATTTTATGTATCTGCTATAGTTGCACCCCAATCTTGTTACCAAATTCTGTCTTAATTTTCCAGTGCTGCTGTGACAGAAATACCACAGGTTGGTGGCTTTAACAAACAGAAATTGATTTGCTCACAATTTAGAAAGCTAGATGTCCAAACTAAGGCTGCTGACTCTGGGGGAGGCGTTCTCCCTCTGTCAGCTCTAGAGGAAGGGCCTGTCTCTCTTGAGCTTTCTCTTCTGGGTGATCTCCATGTGGCCCCCCCCATCTCTGCTATCTGTCTGCCTGGTTGTTTAATCTTTTTTATATCTCAAAAGAGATTGATTTAAAACACACTCTACACTAATCTGTCTCGTTAACATAACAAAAACAACCCATTCCCAAATGAAATTATAACCTTAGGCATGTTGTTGTTGTTTGCCCTCAAGTTGAGACTCATAGCAACCCCTCCTCGGGTTTCCTAGGCAGTATCACTACGGAAGTAGATTGCCCAACTTTCCTTCAGAGGAGTGGCTGGTGGGTTTGAACCACCAGCCTTCTGGTTAGCAGTCAAGTGCCTTAGCCACTACGCTACCAGAACCTTAGGCATAGAGGTTAGATTTACAATACATATTTTTTGGGACACAAGTCAATGGATAACACTCCATAATGACACAATCCTTGAAAAAGTAGTAATCAGTTTTAAGTATCTTGAATAAAAATAGTACAACTTTGGGGAAGGATCTTCTTTCAAGGGGAGGGGGGTAAAAAAAAAGGTAACATCTGCCAAAACAAACAAGAAGGATAAATCTAATATATTAGAAATTAGATTTGGAGGGAAATGATTTTTTTGGGGAAATTCTCAGTGAGTAAAAAAATGCATATTTGATTTTAGGAATCATTCAATGCAGTGAAAGAGTACTCTTAAAAGAATACTGAAATATATGAAGAAACTGAATCTTGAAAATATTGTATTGAAGTTTTCCTTACAATGTTATTAATTGATTTGGTTTTATTTTCTTCTTTCTTTCTTATTTTTCGTGTTGCTGTAACAACACTGATCTCAAAGCCACTCCTGGTAGACCAGCTATACTTTGGCCTTCTAAGAGCTAATGAGCTGGTTGGGTTTAGCTGGATGGTTCCTATTTCAGAAGAGTCCTCATGCTTCTCCTCTGCATGAAAAATATCTTTTACCCTATAGAGTCCATTAGTCACTTGTTTTTATTTTCCCTTTTTTTCTGGGTATTTTCTTTTTCTTCAGAATTTTGTATTATGCTGCCATAACAAAAACTTAGTCAGTCCCCCACTCCATCGAAAATACCCAAACAACAAAAAAATTTTTTTAATGATCTTTTTTTCCTTTTTTTGTATGTATGTGTTCTTTTCTCTTCTTCTTCTTCTTCTTTTTTTTTAAGTTCCTGAAAAGTAAAGTCCTTTTATTTATTCCAAACCAATAATTCTTCTGCAGTTAGGGCCTTTCTACTGGAAGCACTGCTGTACGTCTAACTCGAGACCCATTCTTATGTAGCTTTGGGTAAAACAATTTTGGTGAAATATCAGAACTCTATGAAATAAACACTCAGAATAAACAAGGGTGTGAGCCTGGCAGTGACCCTTGCAGCTCTGAAGCCCCTATTTATTCTTGCTTTCCTATGACAGCAGACCACTCTGCGCGTCCTTGGGCAGGCAGGCTCTGTGGTGCTCTCTACCAAAATCAAGCTGAAGGTTCTTACATTTTTGTTGAGGCACGTAAAGCAGAGTTTATGCTGAGATGCATATATGCATAGACCTTGTGTGTAAGCTGTGTCTTTCCAACCAAACCTGTTTGAGGGGTGGTTTAGTCCCATATGTGGGGCCCGGGTGGTGCAGTGGTTAAGCACTTGTCTGTTAACCGAAAGGTTGGCTGTTTGAACCTACCAAACTGCTCTGTGGGAGAAAGATGTTGCAGTCTGCTTCCGTAAAGATTATAGCTTTGGAAAACTTATGGGGCCGTTATACTCTGTCCTATAGGATTGCTATGAGTCAGAATCAATTTGCCAGCTATGGGTTTTTTAGTCTAGTCTAATTGACAGTTTTGAAAACAGTAGTTAAATTCAGATCAACTAGTTATTAATCAGTGACTGCTTTCTTCGATTATCTGACTAAAATGTATTGTTTCATGCTCTCTGTCCTCTGCAGAAGTTGAGTTATTCATTCGTTTATTTAACAGAAGTTTCTTGTGGATGATTAGCTAGCTAGATATTAGGTAGAAATGAATGACTTGACTTGCATGTCAATGTTGATCACTGGATTCTGTATAGGTCTGTGGATTTCTTAAAAATGATCCTTACCTGTAAGGTTAACCAATAGTCCTTCTGTAGTTAGGGCCTTTATTTGGAGTTAATTTGCTATTTAAAATTATTTAGTATTTAGAATTGATCTTCATTAATTTCCTATGAACAACAACAACAACAAAATGATAACTCTTAGTGGAGCATAACTAAGCCATGTTTTTATAATTTATGTCTTCATTTGAATAAATAGAAAAAATAGCCTTGGAAATAAGCACTTATGATGGGCAGCTTTCCACCTCATCCCATGATACACTCACACATACACACATAGAGATGTCTATTGCCCTGTTTCCATAGTCCTCCATTTTTCATGGTTTGTAGGTTGGATTGAATGAGCCAATTCTGAAGCCATTCAGCATAGAATCTTGAGATTTTTATGGAGTTGATAGGGTATAGTGCATCTATCCAACCTAAACTCCCCATTTCACACAGGGAGAAACTGAGTCAGAGTGAGATACATCAACTTGCTTAATTTCCACAGAGCATTTGTGGTTGATCTGCAGTTAGAAACTTCTAGTCTGATTAGGTCTGGCTCTGGACAGAGTAAAGATGGGGTACTGAGTAGGATAAAGAAAGACAAGATAAAAAAGTACCTAATTCACTGCTGTTGAGTTGGATCCGACTCATAGCAACCCCTCCTTGGGTTTTTGAGGTGGTATCTCTACGAAGCAGATTGCCCAATCTTCCTTCTGAGGAGTGGCTGGTGGGTTTGAACCGCTAGCCTCTGGTTAGCAGTCAGATGCCTTGATACAAAGACAACAGAAGAAAAAAAAGATAATGTGTTCTGGCTCAGACATTTCTCTAAGGCAGATGTATTAAAGATTAAGTATTCCCTTTTCTCTATGTCATCCAACTGGGTGGATCAGCCTAACTCTTTTTCTCATTTCTTTTATCTAGTCTCCCCATATAAATATTTTAATGATCTCCCATCTGAAAAAGCCCAGAAATCAGACCATTCCTCTTCTCTGCATAGAATAACACAACAAGTATTTATAGACATCTGAAACGTGTGAAGATCCTGTTACATGTTAGGAACACAAGGGTAAGTTAGATGACATCTATGAAAGTGCCTGGCACCCACAGTAGATGTTCAATAAATGCTGATTCACTTACTACCTAAAAGGACAGATTTAAATCAAGACAGATTTAAACAGCAACTAGTACAGGGCAAATGAATTACGTACCAAATAGAGGTCGAAACCAAGTACTGTGGCACCTGAAACAAAGGGATGCTTAATTCCGACTGATGTCAGGGAGTGGGTAGCATGTGAGCTGTGTCTTGTAAGCTGAGTAGGATTTTGATAGAAAGATAATGAATAAGGGCACGCTCAGCTGTGGGAACTCCACAGTAACAGTCTAGAGGGGTGGTGTATGATATATCCTGGAAATTTTGGGTAATGTATTGTGATTGGAATGCTGAGTGATTGGAATAATGAGGAGGAAAAAGAAGCTACAAAGATAGGGGCCAGATTGTGGAGGACCAACCAAAACCTGTTGCTGTGGCGGTGATTGTGACTCATAGTGACCCTATTGAACTACTCCCATGGGTTTCCAAGGCTGTAAACCTTTACAGAAGCAGACTATCACATCAGAGTCCTGAGAACTGGTTTGTGGGTTCAAAACTCCAGCCTTCTGGTTAGTAGCTGAGCACTTTAACCACGGTACCACCAGGCCTCCCTTTGTAGAGGATATGGAGTATTAAATTCCAGAGGTATTGGGGAGCCACTGAAGGATTTTGACTAGAGACGTTGATCTCTGGTGATCATATTAGAAATTGGTTTGGAAGAGCAAGAAAATGGAAACAGATCCTGAAGGTGGCTTAAAAAACTTCTGGTCATTAAGAAAGACCTTTTGCTTTTCTGTATATTGCTTCAAAGGAAAGTAAGACATTTGTGACCGTGCTTGAAAGAAACTTGAGTAGGATGACACCATTCATGTGGTCACTGAGACTGGTGGTCTGAGGAGCCTAACCAGTGCCCTCCACGGAGCAGCCACATTACTGGGTATCCTGTGGTATTAGGAAATGCTCCTTCTTGGGGGAATGCTTAATGGTTTGGGTGGAAGAATAGAGTATGGCCTGTGTTCTTCACTTGGAGTCAAGTGTTTATGTTTCTGGTCTCCTGGACCACTTGCAGTCTTTGTGACTGCTAACCAGAAGGCTGGCTGTTCAAACCCACTAGCCACTCTTCGGAGACCCAAGGAGGGGTTGCTATGAGTTGAATCCACTCGACGGCAGTGAGTCCCCCTTCCCCCACATAAAGTAGTTCCTCTTCCCCCAGGATGAGGAAACTTGAGCTTCCTCTAGGAGTGCTGTTCCTTTGGGTCAAGCAGGTGAACCTGTTGGGTACCTGTGCACCATCTTGCCCAGGCTGTATTAGATGTAGGCCTCTATGGTAAAAGCTGCCTATTAATCTTGTTGACCCTCTGTTTACCAGTGAGGTGCTCTGGTGGTGCAGTGGTTAAAGCATTTGGCTGTTAACCAAAAGTTAGTGGTTTGAACCCAGCGGCTGCTCTGCAGTAGAAAGATGAGGCAGTCTGCTGCCATAAAGATCTACAGCCTTGGAAACCCTATGAGGCAGTTCTGTTCTGTCCTATAGGATCACTGTGAGTCGGAACAACTTGATGGCAGTTGTTGGGTTTTCCAGTGGGTCAAGTTCTAGAGCTGGTTCTATTTTCCCTGCCACACTTGACTTCAGTGAAGTTTTGTTCCTCTCAAACTTGCCGCCCACCCTACCTTCTTTCCATGGCAGTCCATGCCAGAGGAAAGCGGTTCTTTGTGGGCCTTAGCGTGGAGAACCAGAGCCTTCATTCACTCTGTGCCATCCTTAGCCCTGTTCCTTCTTGCTGGGGTTTGTTTGTGCTCCATTCCTTCCCATTTTCACCTTCCACCCCTTAATACTCACATCGTTGTCCTTGGGCCGCCTTTCTCTTAATCCTCTTAATTTCAGCTCCTGTCCTTTTGGAACCTTTCTCATATGTTCCCTCAGGTCTCTGTTCAGATGTCCTGGTATCATGGGGTGTACTAACCAGGCAAAGGGAATCCTTTCTGTGGGTGCAGGCAAGGCTCAGCCAGCCCTCAGGATGATGCAGGATCACCGGGGGGTAGGCCACTTGTACGTGTGATGAGGTGGGACTGTGATGTCACGTTTACCCATTGGTGTGTGGCTCTTAGAGAAGCAAGTATACTACAGGGGATAGATCCTATAGTGAACATTTAAAAATCTGGGTCTTCTGACCAGTTCTGCCACTGATTTGTTTACATTCCATGGTTGAGGAATTAAATGAAATATTTTTGTCAGTAAATAGCATGTATAATCTGAATCCATGTTTATGATATTATTTCTATCTACCTGTTCATCTGTCTACCCAGCCATCCACTCATAATTATGTCTGGATAAAAATATAAACAAATATGGAATGATGTTCACCTAATGGTAAAGATGATGCTTATATCTGAATGCAGATGTCCTGGTGATACAGTGGTTAAGCGCTTAGCTGCTAACCTAAAGGTCAGCAGTTCAAACCCACCAGATGCTCCATGGGAGAAAGATGTGGCGGTCTGCTTCCATAAAGATTTCAGCCTTGGAACCCTTATGGGCCAGTTCTACTCTGTCCTATAGGGTAGCTGTGAATTAGAATGCCACCAGGGCAACAGGTTTGGCTTTGGGTTTATATCTGGATGGTGAGCCTTGATGTTATTTTTATTTTTTTAATTTTCTTTTAATGCTTTTTTTTGGCACTGCTAAGATTCTTAATAGAATACCTGGAAAGGAATGAATTGGCTCAGATTAAAATAGTCTGTGTGACCCTTAGCATTTAATCCTTTTGGGTATTTTTTACCATATAAAAGAGGAGCAGATTGTAAAAGTCCCATCCAGTTCCCCAAATCATAATTCTATTTATTTATATAAAGAATTAAAGTTATTTTTGCTTTTAAAGGTAGTACACACTTTTTAAAAAAAAAGTAGCTTATGATTTTAAAGGTTTTCTAGGCATATATGAATAGAACAATGGATGGATAAATGGATGGGAAAGGTGAATGGATGGACAGATTCAGGCATTCAAGGTATTACTACCCTTATAAAAATGGGGTTGTACTCTACCTGAAATTGTTTTTTAAAGAAATGGAAGGAATTACTAAACTTTAAGTAGTTATTTATCACAGGAAATATGATTTCTTAAAATTTCCATTCTGATGTAAAGACAAGATTATGAAATATCTCAAGATATTCCTTACTGTAAATGATTCCATTTTAGACACTGTTGATTTATTCCCTGCTATGCCTAAGGCACTGGACTGCTAACCAGAGGGCTGGCGGTTCAAATCCACCAGCAAGTACGCAGAAGGAAGATGGGACAATCTACTTCCGTAGTGGTACTGCCTCAGAAACCCAAGGAGGGGTCGTTATGAGTTGGGTCCAACTCCACGGCACATAACAACAACAACAACATGCAAATCATTGACTTGGAATTTTTTACCTCCTCCCACCTCATTCTCCCTCATCCAGATTTTTGTTGTTGTAATACTTACATTGTTTTTTTATTGATGTTTAATTATATTATTAGTATTAGTTTTACGTTATCAAATTCTCTATCATTTATATTGCCATAATGCCTAACTATTATTGTCTATTCATTCCCTTTACTGCATTTTTTTTTTTTTTATACCACAAATCCTCTATGTTTGAGTTCTTTACTTGGATTTGTTGTTTAATTGGTTGTTTTTTATTGTAAACTTTTTTTTTTCCTTCTAAAACAAACCCACTGATGCTGTTTCATTGAGTTCTTTGACATGTGTTGCCTTTCTCTTTCAATAGGCTGTTCTTGAGTCACACTGTGTTTTTGAGGAGTCGTGTTCTTATTGCTCCATTGTCTTCTGGTATTGAAAGTTTTTTTCTGGAGAAAGCTGATGTCAATGTGATTATTTCCCATTGTTGATTTATTTCCCCAACTGGATATCTAAAAAGTTATGATTTTTTAAAAATTACTAATTATTTTGGACTGGTGAGTTTCATGTTCAGCATTTCTAGAACCCAGAGTGCACTTTTCAACAGGCAGATTTAGTACCGACTTGCTTATTATTACTGACTGTAAGACCTTAGCAAGTTACAGGATGTCTTTATGTCTCAGTTTCTACATTTGAAAAACGTTAATCATCATGATATCTACGTCATAGAGTTGTTGGGATGATTGGAGTTGATAGCAGTAAAGCGTTTAGAACAGAGCCTGGCGTATAATGGCCACTATTTAAAAGGTTGGTATTTTTAAGGGGACTTTTCTTGTGTTATCCCTTTGATACTGTTTCTGTTTTATTTGTTGAGTTTTGTGCTACAAATATACCTATTATTTTATTGTTACTGATCATCTTTATCTTCCAGGTCTATTGACTTCTCCCTGATTTACTTGAACTTGTCTTTTTCATAATGCACATACCATGAGTTTGAATCTACTCAGTGGCAACTAACAACACATTTATTCCAATCTCTTGTCTTATAATTTATTTCAGCTGTGTCTATTCTCTTTCATGGTGTTTTATTTATTTATTTTTAATGATATTGTTTTGGTATGTCTTTGTTTCCTTAGATCTGCTATTTTTCTTTATCTCATTTTGTTTTATGATCTCATGTTCTTATTAGGTTGGTTGTTCTTGAGTTAAAAACACATGTAGGGAATTCCCTTGTGTTCCCTGAGTTATCCTGGGATGGTTATTTATGCATCATTTGCTCCTGGATGTGTGTGTGTGTGTATGTGCACGTGTGAGGGGTCCATGCACATATATATGTGTATCTTGTATATTCTTGCATTGGTGCCATTCTGTTTCTCTTTGTCTTGACATGCTTTGGCAGTTCTACTCATATTATATATATAAGCATAGACATAAACATTGATGGAGCCCTGGGGGCACAAATGCTTACGCACTCTTCTGCAGTTTGTAGCCATTCAGCTGCTCTGTGGGGAAAAAAACCTGGCAATCTGTTTGTGTAAATGAAACCTCTACAGGGCAGTTCTAGTCTGTTACGTGAGGTCACTGTGAGTATGAACCAACCCACTGGCACCCAACAACAATACAACATAGATATAGAGATACTATTTTTTATTGTGGTGAAATACATTTGCTAACTCAACAATTTTTACTTGTATAATTCAGTGATTATTTCATCATATTGTACAACCAGTACCATTATCCTTCTCCAAATTATTCAACCACACACATAAGAAAAACTCAGTGCCCGCCTAAGCAATGATTCCTTCTTTACCCCCCTCTCTCCTGTACCCCTATTAACCAAGTTTTGGTTGCTATACACTTGCCTGTTTCATATAAGTGGGATCATACAATATTTGTCCTTTTGTGACTGACTTATTTCATTCAGCATAATAGTTTCAAGGTTCACCCATGTTATAGCATGTATTAGGACTTAATTTGTCTGTGGTGAATAATTTTCTATTGTTTATATGCTACATTTTGTTTATCCATTCATCTACTGATGGACATTTTGGTTGTTTTTGCCTTTTGGCTGTTGTCAAATATGGATGCTGTTTGTATTGTTGAAAAAAAGGTATTTGCAATGAGTAAGTCATTTGCAAAATTCATGCATTTTGTGATGTCATTTCTATCACCAAGGCCATATTTTCTAAGTTACTGATCCTTGTTCATTTTCAGCTTTCAAATTCCAATCACCAATAATTATCAATGCATCTTGATTGCATGTTTGATCAATTTCAGACTGCAGAAGTTGGTAAAATCTTCGGTTTCTTCATCTTTGGCATTAGTGGTTGGTGCATAAATTTGAATAATGGTTGTGTTATTCTGTCTGCCTTGTAGGGATGTAGATATTATCCTATCAGTGACAGCACTGGACTTCAGGATAAATCGTGAAATATTCTTTTGACAATGCATGTGATGCCATTCCTCTTCAATTTGTCATTCCCAGTGTAGTAGACCATATGATTGTCTGATTCAAAATGGATGATACCAGTCCGTTTCGGCTTAGTAATGCCTTAGATATTAATCTTTATGCATTCTATTTCATTTCTGATTACTTCCATTCTTAATGGATGTTTACAGCTGTTCCTTGTCATTTTGAGTTATGCCAAATCAACAAATGCAGGTCCCAAAAGCTTTACTCCATCCGTATCATTTAGGTCAACTCTACTTTGAGGAGGTAGCTCTCCCCTAGTTGTGTATTGAGGGTCTTCCCACCTGAGAGACTCATCTTCTGGCACCATATCAGACAGTGTTTTGTTGCTATTCATAAGGTTTTACTGGACAATTTTTTTTCACAAGTAGATGGCCAGGTACTCTTTCCTATTCTGTCTTAGTCTAGATGCTCCACTTGAAACCTGTTCACCATGGATGTCCCTGTTGGTCCCTGAAATTCCTGTGGCATAGTTTCTAGCATCACAGCAACACACAAGCCACCATAGTATGACAAACTGACAGGCAAGTGGGGATCCCATTCGTGAAGATTACTGGGTTCACCACCTGTAAAGATTACAGCCTAAGAAGGTCTACTCAGTTCTACTCTGTCATGTAGGGTCACTATGAGTTGGAGTCAACTCAATGGCAAACAATAACACCAAAATTCACACTACCTGGTTTGAGTGAGAGGTGTATGTCAGGTGGATAGATAATACCTGCCTTCAGATCCATGCCCACTGCGTAGTCCTAGTATCTCGCTTCTGTCGGTAAGAGTCAGCCTCTTTGTATCTTCTCTTTCTCTCAAGTAGCTGTTTGCAGCTGTTTCCCCTGCTTCCCAGCTGGGGGCGGGTGGTGGTGGTGGTGGTGGAATTCTCTCAGTTTGCGTCTCACTGGGTTTGGAATTTTAAGTGAGAGTTCTCAGGATTGGCTTGACTTCCAGCAGAGCTTTTGAGCAGTCAGGGTGTAGTTTAGAAGCCTTGCCACCCAACTTCACCCCAGAATCTGTTTCTTTTCTCAACTACCAATTTTTGAGCCTTATAGTTAGTATTGGCTGTGCCCTTTTTCCTGTCAGTTACTATTAGTGGCCATTTTTGTTATTTCCTTAGTTATCGGGGAAGGAGTTTCTGTGAGGCAATTCTACTCTTTTCTCTTAACTTGGTGTCTTTCTTTGAGGCTCATTTATCTCCATCTGTCTTACTTCAGTCATTTGGGAATATTGTGGTGCTTAAAGAATGAAAGGATGCTCACTGTAACCCGTTAAATAATTTAAAAATTCAACAAACAGTTGTCATTGCGTCAGTTCTAACTCTTGGCAACCCCGTCCCATTAGAGTAGAACTATAGTTTTTCAGAAGGTGATTGCCAGGTTGTTCTTCAGAGGTTCCTTCAGGTGGACTTAAGCCTCCATCCTTTGGGTACCCAGTCACCCATTGCCATCGAGTTGGTCCTGACATAGTGATTCTGTAAGACAGGGTGGAACTGCCTCATAGCATTTCCAAGGCTTTAAATCTTTGCAGAAGCAGATTACCTCGTCTTTCTTCCATGAAGAATTCGCTGGATTCTAACTACTGACCTCTGGTTAGCAGCAAAATACTTTAACCACTATGCCACCAGAGTTGCTACCTTTTGGTACAAGGGTATATAAATACCAAGTTTCTATTTTTCCCCTAGCAAGTGCTTCATTTCCATCTCTCTGAGATAACACCTTGGTGTGGGAGGGAATATCTTCAAAAAGATAAGAACTCTTTAGAATCAAGGTACAGTGTGAATTCATGGTATCATTAATATGCACACACAAATTTGGTCCTTTTGTACAACTAGTTAATTTGGTGGGGTGTTTACACATGTGCTCCTGGGAGATGGTAATTTGAGGATGAATGTAAGCTCCATGCAAGCAGGAATTTTGGCTTTTTTTTTTTTTAAATCATTGCTGTATTGTTAATAAGGAGTTCTAGTGGCATAGTGGTTAAAGCATTCAGCTGCTAACCAAAAGATCGGCAGGTAGAACCCACCAACTTCTCCACAGGAGAAAGAAGAGGCAATCTGCTTCCATAAAAATTTGCAGTCTTGGAAACCCTATGGGGCAGTTCTAGTCTGTCCTATAGGATCGTTAAGAATTGGAATAATTCAGTGGCAGTGGGTTTGGTTGGTTGGTATCATTAATGTCTATAACAATACCTGACACACAGCAGCATGCAGTACATTTTTATTGAGTAAATGAGCAAATGAATAACAGGTCTCAGGTGTTTTTGTTTTGAAAGGCATTTATACTGCTGATGGTGGTAGGTGGGGACTGGAAAATATGAACAGTTCAAGGCTATTTGAGGTAATGTACATAATCCAGCTGTGATCATCTTGTTCTAACTGTAGGTTTATGCACCAGAGATGAATGGGAAGAAGCTGAGGAACATGGGTTGAAGTAGAGGTTTAACTTTGGGCCTGGGTTTCCCTTTGTCAAGCACAACGGATCATTTCCTCGTCTAGCCTTTAGGTTCGTTGTGTTTCAATACTAGTCTGAAGGGTCAGGATTACAGAAGCAACCCTGGATAGTTTGTTTAGTTTCAGAGATAAGGCTTTCATCATCAGAGACTCCAGGAAGCTGTTTTGCAGGTACAGTGAGGCTGGATGTGGGATTGTGAATGTCTTTTTGCCCATCCAGCTCCACTCATGGAAAAATGACACGGGAAAGTTCCACGCATCAAGACTGGCAAGATACAAGGAGGTGCAGCTGTAATTTACTCCGTTTAATGTTTTCTGCTGTGCATTTTATTTTTGAATGTTTGGTCCAGAAGGACAATAATATCTAAAGTGTACTTTTGCTGTTAATCAGATTCCATATTTCCTCTGCAGGGAAGAATACACATCAGTAATGAATGAAGCAAATCTTAGTTTGGTGAACTTTGAAATATTGTTGAATGGAAAGTGCTATACAAATGCAATATTATATTTATTAGCCTTATTATTTAAACAAACAAACAAACAAAGATTGTGATTTTATTTGCTTGCGCAATTTACAAGCACCTTGCCCTGATAGGGTGCTGTGTCTTTTGCTCTCTTTTTAAAAACATAAAGAAATTATACTAATTTGAAAAAAAAAATTATTGCAAATAGAAGAACTGAGTCAGAGGGTCAGGAGGATTTGCTAGGATACCTAAGGCAAATATGTGTGAGCCTCCTGAAAGAAACATATTGTAAGTGAAGATTGATAGAAATGAATTTGAAATAAATATTATTTATATTTTGAAGTTCCAAGGGTTATTTTGTTTATATTTCATTTTTGTTGTTTGGTCATTGAAGTTTTGGTTTTTTGATCATATACAACCTTTGCCCCAATTGTGCTATATTATGTTTATGTAAAACTTTATTTAACATCTTATTTCTAATAAGAAAAAAAGTTCCTGCAAAGAATTGGACCAATTTTTCCATATTTATTCTTAGCTCACTAGTAAAGTTATATAAGAATTTAATCCAAATTTACCTCTAAAAATGTAGATATAATCAAACATTTGTTAACACAGAGTGATGCATATAATCAATGTACTAACCTGGTGATTTTGTGGCCAATTTTTGAAAAAAATCATGATGTTGTTTGAGGAATTTTTTAAATAAATGAAATAACATGGAGCTTTTGTGTTTAAAATTCATTATTATGTAACATAGCCTGATTTTGAATTGTAATATTTCAACTACATGTTTTATTCTCCTTATTAATTCCCAGATATATCTTATTTTAAAATATACACTGTGCTTGAAAAAAATATATGTGTTCTTTTAAAATAAACTACAATTTTGAATTTTGAATATTTTCTTATTTCTCTTCTTTCAAATATTGAAAATTTGTGATCCTATTCAGATATATATTTATTTTGGCCAGACTGGTTGAATTTTGTAATGTTCAAATTTTCTGGGCAAATAATCTTCAATTAAACTAGATATCCTTTCTTCTACAAAGGAAAACAATATTAAAATAGCATTAATGAATTTTTATTGGAAAAGGTTCATTTCATTTAGGAAGTTAGTCTTGAAATTTTGCTATTTTGTCAATATAAACCTATCTGGAAAATGTGTACTTTAGCTTGTTTTTGTAAATTTTAATGTGTTTTTATAGGCAGCTACTGATATTAATAAAATAATACTGTCAAAAACTTGAAACACACAATGGGCAAACAATAATTAAAGCTAAGGTTTGTATCATCATCCATTACTTGCAGCAAATCACAGGATTCTCCTAATGAGTTAGTCTGATGTCTAATTTGACAGACCCTTGGATCTGGGATATATATCCATTCACATTGCAATAAGACGCCCAGATTTCTATTTTGAATGTAATTATGTGACCTTCCTTCTAGCTTTTAAATGTGATTTGAAAATTTGTTAAACTTGAGAACTTTCTCAGCCACATCTTAGTCATTACGATATACTCTACAATGATACAATTTTATATTTTCTATCTGTTACAACTGCCCTTCTGCAACTTTATTTATTTTATTTTTTTGTAACTTTAGTAGGCTGCTCATTCTTTGAGTACTAAGGCAGGTAGGTCCTTCTTCTAGGGGTGATGTTCTTAGAAGGTTCCAGGATTTTGTTGGGAACTGTTGGGTATGGGAGATCCCCAGTGCAAGAGGAAAGTGCAAGGGGAATGCTTGGCCAGGTTTCCTTTGGTCAGAATGGGTAGAATGTCTTACTACAGGAAAGCAGGTCTAGGTCCATGATAATTATCTGAGATTTCTGGTGACTGGAAGGACTGACAGTCCTGTGAACAGTGGCTTGGAAATTCCTTATCTCTTGTCGACTCATCCCTCTCTTAGGTGGTGCGTAGGATGAAAGTTGTTTTGTTTTGGTTTGGTTTTTTTCACTGAGAGTGATACAAAGAGCTCTGGATCCAGGCGTCAGTGAAGTTACTAACTGTGTTGCTTCAAGCAGCATTCAAGACTTCTTTGTCTCAGTTTTGTCTTTCGTAGAATAAGAACCATAATAATTGCCTATCCATATCACAACAGTTGCTCTGAAATCTAACAAAATAGAGTATACTGGAAGATGTAAAGCACTAAATTAATATAAGATAGTTACATACTGTCTTCGTAATAAAGACTTTTCTAGAGAAATTGAATGCCACAGTTCCTTGCATATATAAGTGAACATGTGTTT
>NW_006921752.1:1318746-1319971 GCF_000298275.1 Orycteropus afer afer
TCATAGCAACCCCCTCCTTGGGTTTCCAAGGCAGTATCACTACAGAAGTAGATTGCCCTATCTTCCTTCCGAGGAGTGGCTGGTGGGTTTGAACCGCCAGCCTTCTGGTTAGCAGTCAAGTGCCTTAGGCACTATGCTACCGGAGCTCCTATATATATGTATGTATTTTTTTTTTCTTCCCAATCTGTCTAGGAATTTAGCCTCCCCTCCCCTCTCACCCCTGGTAACCAACAAAGAAAGTTTCCTTCCATGAATAAACATTTCCTTGACTTTTTGCAATACTGGACTAATACAATATTTGCCCTTCTGTGATTGACTTATTTCACTCAGCATTATGTCCTCCAGGTTCATCCATATTATACAATATTTTGCAGATTCTACATTATTTTTCATGGTTGCATAGTGTTCCACTGTGTGTATGTACCACAGTTTGTTTATCCATTCCTCAGTTCATGGATGCTTAGGTAGTTTCCATCTCTTTGCTATTATGAATAGTGCTGCAATGAACATGGGTGTGCATATATCTGTTGGTATCCTGCCACTTACTTCTTTAGGATATTTACCTAGTAATGGGATTGCTGAATCAAATGGTATTTCTATTTCCATCTCTTTAAGGAATCATCTCTCTGATTTCCACAGCGGTTGTATCATTTTACAGTCCCGCCAGCAGTGTATGAGAGTCCCAATCCCTCTATGTCCTCACCAGCATTTGTTATATTCTGTCCTGTTGAACTTTGCTACTAATGCTGTGGTGAGATGATACCTCGTTTTGATTTCCATCTCTCTAATGGCTAATGATCACGAACATTTCTTCATGTGCTTGTTGGCTTCCTGAATGTCTTCTTTGGTGAAGTTCATTTCCTTGACCCATTTTTAAATTGCATTTTTTGTCTTTTTTGATATTGAGGTGTTGACGTTTTCTATAAATTTTAGAGATAAGTTCTATGTCTGATATGTTATTGCCAAATATTTTCCCCCATTCTGTAGATTCTCTTTTCACTCTTTTGGAGAAGTCTTTCAATGCATGAAAGAATTCAATTTATAGAAGGTCCCAATCATCTAGTTTATCTTCTGCTGTTTGTGCATCTTGGGTTATGGTTCACAGTCTATTTATATATAAATTAGGGCCCCTAAATTTGCCCCTATCTTTTCTTTGATGAACTTTATAATTTTAGGTTTCACATTTAAGTCTTTGATCCATCTAGAGTTTGTTTTGGTGTATGGT
>NW_006921752.1:1321046-1322935 GCF_000298275.1 Orycteropus afer afer
TTTTATCAAATGCCTTTTCTGCATCTATTGATATGATCATATGATTCATTTCCTTTATTTTACTTATGTGATGGATCACGTTGATTGTTTTTCTAATGTTGAGCTATCCTTGCATGCATGCTATGAATCCCACTTGGTCATGATGTATTATTTTTTGATATGTTGTTAGAATCTCTTGGCTAGCATTTTGTTGAAGATTTTTGCATCTATATTCATGAGAGATACTGGTCTGTAGTTTTCCTTTCTAGTGATGTTTTTGCCTGGTTTTGGTATCAGAGGTAGGCTTGCTTCATAAAATAAATTTGGGAGGATTCCATCTTTTTTATGTTCTGGAATAGTTTGAATAGGATTGGTGTCAGATCTTCTCTGAATGTTTGGTAGAATTCTCCAGTAAAACCATCTGGGCCAGGATTTTTTTTTGTTGGCACTTTTTTTGTTTTTAATCTGATCTATTTCTTCTTTCATTATGGGTCTGTTCAAGTTTTCTACCTTAGGCTTTGTTAGTTTAGGTAAGTAGTGTGTTTCTAGAAATCTATCTACTTCTTCTAGGTTTTCAAATTTGTTGGAGTCCAGTTCTTTATCGTGTCCTGATATTATTATTTTTATTTGTGTTCGCTCTATTGTGACATCACCCCTCTCATTTCTTATTCATGTTATTTGCGTCTTCTTCTTCTTCTGTAAGTTTGCCAGTGGTTTGTCAATTTCATTAATCTTTTCAAAGAACCAACTTCTAGCCTTGTTGATTTTTTCTATTGTCTTTCTATGTTTTGTTTCATTTGTTTCTCCTCAAATCTTTATTATTTCTTTTCTTCTGGTGACTGTAGGCTTTTTTTGCTGCTCTTTTTCTAATTGTTGGAGATGTTGGATTAAGGTGTTGATTTTGGCTCTTTCTTCTTTTTTTGATGTGTGCATCTATCGCTATAAATTGCCCTCTGATCCCAGCTTTTGCTGTGTCCCAAAGATTTTGGTATGTTGTGTTTTCATTCTCATTTGATTCAAGGAATTTTTTTAATTTCATTTTTTATTTCTACTCTTACCCAGTTGTTCTTGAGGAGGATGATGTTCAGTTTCTGTGCATTTATTCTTCTTCTGTTGGTCTTCCTAGTGTTGATTTCTAATTTTATAGCATTGTGATCTGAGAAGATACTGTTGTGGTTACCTAGTACCACTCTGGCAGAAAATATACCACAAATGGGATGGCCTTATCAAACAGGAGTTTATTTTCTTATGGTTTGGAGGCTTTAAGTCCAAGTTCAAACTGCCAGGCTCTAAGGGCTGTCTGAAAGCCCCTTGATCTTGGGCTTCAGCTCTGCCTCTTGCTCCTGGCCCAATGAAGCTAGAGGCATCTCTTTACTCAGGCAGCTACTGGCTGCTCAGGCGGACAAGCCCAAGGTCAACAAATAAGATGGCACAGTCCCAATGTTACCAAACCACACAGCAAGCCATTAATTCAAGTCTGTTGAAAGTCCCAAGGTCGGTAGACCATGGCAGGCTGCTGAACAATGACATGGCTACATGCAGGGTTCAAGCACTCCATAAGCTAGAGACCATTCCCAAAGCTGCTGCTTATATACAGGAAGTAGACCACATCCCTAAGACAGCTACTCAGCTGCTTGTCATAGATCCCACCATGGAGTTGATTGCCAGTCTCGTCATGGGGAATAACTACCACCAGCTGCCCAGCCACTCAACTAGGCCCAACTAGGTTGACATACAACTTTAACTACCACAGATGCTGTGATAGTTGGAGCTGTGTGTCAACTTGGCTGGACCACAATTCTGTGTGGTTTAAGCAATTATGATGTGGGTTGTTACAATGATGGGACCAGATGTATATATTTTGAGCACCCAATCCTTGGAAAGGGAGTTTCCCTAGGGGTGTGGCCTGC
>NW_006921752.1:1323816-1392343 GCF_000298275.1 Orycteropus afer afer
TAAGGTGTGTCTCTTGTAGACAGCATATTGATGGATCATGTTTTCTTATCCAGTCTGCAACTCTCTGTCTCTTGAGTGGTACATTTAATCATTTTACCTTCAGTGCAATTATTAACAAGTATAAATTTATTGATGTCATTTTATTTTGTGTTTTTTTGTGTGATGTTTCTGATTTCTTTGTTCCATATAATTTTCTGTGCTGAGCTCATTTTGTTTATGAGTCGTGTTATCATTTCCTTCATTGCTATTGTTTTAGTATTTGCTAAGTATTTGTACTTGTTATCTTTTCATTTTGATGAGAAGGTTTATTATATTTCTTTGAGGTTGCTGTGTAATTTATAATTTTCTTCCCAAGTTTAAAATAGTATGGTCTATCTCTCAATTGTCTTGACTTCCTCACCATTTAGAAGTTCTGTAGCTGCACTATTTATTCCCTCTTTTTGGTGTATAGTTGCCCTCATTTACCAATTCATGTCTCTGCTTCCCTGTTTACAGTCTTGTAAGCTTATTTTTCTTAGGATACTTCTATAACTGGGTTGGTTTTTGGGTTATGTCTTCATGTGTGTTAATGGTTAGTTGTTTTTTGCTGTTACTGGTTTTCTGTCTGAAAGACTCCCTTTAGCATCTTTTTAAAAGTTGGTCTGGTTTTAAAAAATTCCCTTAATTTCTGCTTACCTGGAAATCTCCTAATTCCACCTTCATATTTGATAGACAGTTTTGCTGGGTGTATAATTCTTGGTTGGAAATATTTTTCTTTCAGGGTTTTATAAGTATCATCCCAATGCCTTCTCACTTGCATGGTTTCTGCCAAGAAATCAGAGCTCAGTCTTATTGGTTGCCCTTTGTAGGTAACTTTTCATTTTTCCTGTGCTGCTTTCAGGATTCTCTCTTTGTCTTTGGTTTTGGTGAATGTTTGATGATATGTCATGGTGTTTTTCTTTTGGGGTCTATCCTGTTTGGGCTTGTTGCACTTCTTGAATGGATATATTCTTGTCTTTCATCATATGAGGGATATTCGCTGCCAACAAATCTTTGACAATTTTCTCTGTGGTTTTATCTGTCTCTTTCTATTCTGGAATTCCGATTACATATAGGTATTCCTCTTGATGGTATCCCATATGAATCTTAGAGTTCCTTCATTTTGTTTTGATATTTTGTCTGATTGATCCCTTAGCAAAGTGGTATTGAGGTATTTATCTTCAATCTCATTAATTCTGTCTTCCATTGATCCTTTTCTACACCTTTGCCCTTTCAATGTGTTATCTTCTTCTGAAATATTAGTATTAATCTTCTGAATTTCCGTTTGCCATTTTTGTGTTATTTCTAACTTTTTGTTTATTTTCTCAATTTGTTCTTATATCATATTCCTAAATTGTTCTAGAGTTTTGTCTGTGTTTTCCTTAATTTTTTCAGTGTTTTCTTTGATCTGTCTCTCAATCCTTCTAAGGTACCCATATATAATTCATCTGAATTCCTTATCAAAGAGTTCCAATGCTACTGGTTCCTCAGGGATGTATTCTGGGTTTGTATCCTTGCCCTTTGTTTCTACTACTTTATCTTTATCTTATACTGAACTGTGATGGTCTATTGTCTCCAAGACATTGTGGTGGTATTGTACTTATGTTTAATTGTGGATGTATGTTGGTGTGATTCATGCAAGATTTTTTTTCTTTTGTTTTCATGTATCTGTATGAGCAGGGTACTGTGCTCCTCTATTCACTAGTTGTTTGCATTTAGGCATTCACCACCTGTCTCCTGGTGGCTGTAATAGAGTATGAAAGTGTGTGCACAGCTCTCCATGAGCTGTTCATAAAGAACAGTTTAGGGTGTGTTGAGCTGGTATTGGCTGCCATCTATCATTGGTCGGTTGGTGCAAAAGCAAGTGTTGGTCCTCACTCAGTGGGACAGGCTGCAGGAGGTGCAAATATGGTTGAGTCATGTGGGAAAGGTTGCTGTCTCCCACTCAGTTAGACAGGAAAAAAAATCACCAAAAAAGCAAAAACAAGAGAACAAAAAACTCAAACCACATAAACAGGAAGAATAATAAAAAGGAAAGAAAAGAAATGCAATAAATAAGAAAAAAATTCAAAATATATTTAAAAATGATAAAAGAAAGATAATGTGAAAAGGAGAAAGAGAAAAAAAAGCCACAATAGTTTGGAAAGTAGGAATGAGAGAAAAGAGCAAGAGCAAAAGAAAAGGGAAAACTGCAAGAGGAAAAACAAGGGGTGGGAAGAACCAAAAGAAAGAGAAGAAAAAGGAACTAGGAAAAGACAAGGGGGAAAAAAAACCCCACAAACCAGGAATGGGAAAGAGAAAAAAAAAAAGGAAGAAAGGAGGAACACAAAAATAATTTTAAAACAAAACTGTAGGAGGGAGGGCATGGCACCCAGGCTCTGACAAGGCATGGACTGGGATGGAACCCCTGCAGATCAAGAAGGTGGGTGGAGGCAGGGGGATAGCCTCAACCCTGTTCACCAAGAGGAAATGGGACACAAGAATAACAAGGGGAATATTGCACCTCTCTAGTCATTGGTCTCCAGTGCGGTTGCCTGTGCTGTCCTCAGCAGGTGGAACCCACTCCCAGTTCTCAGTCCAAGCAAGAATGCCATCTCCACACACTCAAAAGGGCTGTGCCAGCTGCTTGCAAACATCCAAAATGTCTGCACCCTCAGGACAGCTGCCCACAGTCCATAGGTCCACCTGTTCCCTTTCTTGCTGTTCTCCCTTCTGGTCATCAGGCACCAATGCAGTCCTTACCCATGCAGCCTTGGTGAGCAGAGCCAATTCTTAGGTTGCTATCAGGAAATATTCAAAATGGCTGTGCCCTCAGGACAGCCAGCAGTCTGCAACTCCATTTGTCTCCTTACTCACTGTTTCCTTCAGGTTCTTCTTCTACTAGTTGGTATTATTAGTCTGCTTCTTTATCCTTTCCTTCAAAGTTCAGGGTTCCAGGATCATATTCTGTACTGGTTTCAGTTGGTTTCTCATTGCTTTGTTGCAGAGGGTAGCTTCTCTGCCTGTTCTGCCATCTTGCCAGAACTCTGAACATGAGTTTCTTTAGAGACTGTGTGTGTTTGAATACACAGTAAAGAAATTTGAGTCTCAATGAGTTGTCTTTGGTGTTGTGAATGCAGCTGATAGAAAGGAGAAGGAGCCCAGTGGATCTAATGAGGATGATTGGCAACACTGAGCAAAGAACTTTCATGCCAGAGCGTTATAGCAATACAGACTTAGGAAAGATCCTAGGAGGTCTTTCATCCAAGCCTCTGCCTCTGGTCAGGTCAATTTCTGAAGCATTCAAGGAGGAAGGACCATTTGATTCTTAAATATCTCCAGGAAGGCAGTTTTCAGAGTCTCTGTTTAATCAACTTAATCTACATGCTCCAGAAGTTCTTCCTGATGTCTGACTATAACCATTCTCGTTACACTTCAGGCACATTTCTGCAGACGAGGTGCTTTGAAGATTTGTAAGATAATTTAGCTACATTCTGATAGAATGGCTTTGGCATGTCATTCCCAAAGCAGCCCAACTCAAGTGTTCTCTAGAAGCACATGAATGACCAAGGCCACCAATGTGTGGACCCCATTTGTGGGGCCAATGAGTATCATAAGTGGGGCCACTGAGTACTGTGCATTTATGACTGAGGATCATCCTACCTTTTGTTTATATAGTTCTTTAGGGACTATTACACACTTTCCCAAACACTGGTGCATTTAGCCCTCACCACAAACTCAACTGTCACTCTCTCTACCTTAGATATAAGGAAACTGATGCTTCAAGAGTTTCAATCAAGTTACAGTATTCACCCAGCAGAAAAGGACCAGGAGACAAGAATCAGACACAGAACTTCTTCCTCAAAGCGCCGTGCTTTGCATAGTACACTCAACAGGGGTCTCTGGAGAAGCTTCCCATGTCCCCAGTGATTCCTCAACCAAATAAGGATAGCTAGTGCCCTAGGCCACAGGAAGAGGAAACCAAACTGGGGGCACCAAAGCCTTCTAATGTGAGGCCAAGTAATTAATACTCATTCTTGCCCTTGTCTCTTCTAGAGCATTACATGAACTCACATAAACAATAGGATGACAAGAGACTTATTTCCTTTCCAAACATTGTATAGGAAGTCAGTATGAATAGTGCTGTGAGACTGTGGGCAAGATGTTTTAATTCTCTAGGCCTTGTTTAGGGAGTTCTGGTAGCATAATGCCTAAGGCATCTGACTGCTAACCAGAAGGCTGGTGGTTCAAACCCACCAGCCACTCCCCAGAAGGAAGATCGGGCAATCTACTTCTGTAGTGATACTGCCTCAGAAACTCAAGGAGTGGTCGCTATGAGTCAGATCCACTCCATGGCAGTGAGTGAGAATCCATTTGGGAGCTCTGGTAGCATAGTGCCTAAGGCACTTGACTGCTAACCAGAAAGCTGGCGGTTCAAACCCAACAGCCACTCCTCAGAAGGAAGGTTGGGCAATCTACTTCCATAGTGATACTGCCTTGGAAACCCAAGGAAGGGTCGCTGTGAGTCAGGTCCGACTCGATGCCACATAACAACAACACCAACAACAGCAAAGGCCTTGTTTTCTGTACCTGTAAAATAGGAATCAAGTAGTCCCTGCTTCAGATGAGTGTTGTGGAAGTTAAATGAATTAATATATGTAAAATGCTTAACTCCAGTAGGATTGTTGTTGTCATTAGGTTCCATTAAGTCATCTCTGACTCACAGCGACCCTATGTACAACAGAACAAAACACTGCCCGGTCCTGTGCCAACCCCACGATCCTTGCAATATGTGAGCCCATCATTGTAGCCACTGTGTCAATCCATCTTATTGAGGGCCTTCCCCTTTTTTGTTGACCCTCCACTTTACCAAGCATGATATCTTTCTCCAGCGAATGGTCCCTGGAGATGGGACTGTGTATGCTAAATGAAAAAACCCAAACCCACTGCCATCAAGTAGATTCCAACTCATAGCAACCCCCACAGGGTTTCCAAGGCTATAAATCTTTACAGACGTAGATTGGCTCATCTTCCTCCCACAGAGCAGTTGGTGGGTTTGAACCACTGACCTGCTGGTTAGCAGCCAAATGCCTTACCCACTGCAGCACCAGAGCTCCTTGTATCTGTTATCTCAGTTAAAACTGTGTTGAGACATGTTGCATTATAGAAACATCCTAGCTATGATATATCCTAAATTGTCTTCCTTCCTTTTGTGAAGTGTTGACTTTGAGAGCACAGGGGACCATAGAAGAGAGAGAATGGGAAGGACTCTGGCATTTGTGTCTATTTGTGCGTGTAATGTGTAGCATCACCTTAGGTATAAAAGACCTAAGAACCACAAAGTAAACCAAAAAAGTCTTTGAGGAGACAGATGTCAGAGATTCTGTAACACTCATGTGTTTTATTCAGATGAAGCTCCGCCTGCTCATGCACTGAGTCGGAGTACTTTTATTTCATCCTAATTATTTTTTTATTTTTATTTCACAAGCACTTACTTATTAACAGTTCCAGGCACTGGCATAAGTGCCTTATAAATAGGCACTCATTTAATCATCCCAATAATCAATTACGATGGGTACTGTTATTATACCCACTTCACAGATGAGGAAACTGAGGTGCAATAATAAAAATATAAATGCATATATAAAAAATATAAAATAATAGCATCTTATATTTGTATAAGGAACTCTAATAGTGTGGTGGTTAATGCATGTGGCTGCTAACCAAGAGGTGGGTGGTTCAAACCCACCAGCCACTTCATGGAAGAAAGATGAGGCAGTCTGCTTCTGTAAAGATTTACAGTCTTGGAAACCCAATGGGAGTCACCATGAGTTGGAATTGACTTGATAACAGTGGGTTTGGTTTTTATATTTGTATAGTATTACATACTTTCTCAATGACTTGTACATGCATTTTTTTAAAATAAATAATTCTAAAACTTTGACTATCTAATTTCCCAGGACACTTCAACTTACAAGTTAGAAGTGGACAAACATTTTGATGGTGACAAAGTGCAAGAATGGATTTTGAGGTAGTAGAGAGAGACTATAAAATGCAGTCATGAGAATTCAAAGAGCACACTGATCTGAGACTATATGATGTCATGGAAATAAACTGTACACTTTTCAGTACAGCCTGAGGCATAGCTTGAGTCTGGCAATAACTGAGGTTCATGCTGATGACTGGGCCACCATGGATAGAAAGTGATGTTGCTTTTAAGTTAAGAGGAGTACATGCTTTTATTATTATTATTATTTAAACTTTTTATTATGATTTGGGTGAAAGTTTACGGAGCAAATTCATTTTCCATTCAACAGTTCATATGCTTTTGTGTGTGTGTGTGTGAAAGAGAGACACTGATTGCAGTCCCTACACTGTGACAGCTCTCTTCCTACTTCCTTCCTGTGCTTGCCTTTTCCCTGTGTCCTTCCCTATGCATTCCTACCTTCTGAGCTTTCTGCCTGTGCAAATGCTGCCCTTTGGATCTCCCATGATTTATTGTTCTGTGGAGCGCACCACCTTCGTGTAATTGTTCACCTCATAAGCCTATTGTTTGGCTCAAAGTTAAGCCACTGGAGTGAGTTCAGTTCCAGGCTTGAAGTGCGACTAGGGGCCATAGCCTCAGGGGTTTCACCAGTCTCATCACACCAATAAGCCTGGTCTTTTTTATGATTTTGAAATGTGTTCCACATTTTTCCCACTCTATCTAGAATCTCCAATTTTGATCACTTTCAGAGAAGTTTGCTGTGGTAGCTGGGCACCATCTAGTTCTTCTGGTAGCAAGGTCATGTAGGCTGAGGTTCTCGTGGTCCACTAGTCCCTTGGACAAATTGTTTCCATGCATCTTTGATTTTCTTCACTTTGCTTTGCTTTGAATGAGGAAAGACTAATAATTGCACCTTAGATGGCCACTTGAAAGTTTTTAAACCCCCCCTTGCTAGTCACCAAAGTTAAATATGTTGTTGTTGTTAGGTGCCATCAAGTTCTCTCTGACTCATAGCAACCCTATTTAAGTACAACAGAACTAAATACTGCCCAGTTATATGCATTTCTCAAAATACTTCCTATACTTGAGGCCATCATTGCAGCCACTGTGTCAGTCATCTTGTTGAGGGTCCTCTCCTTTTCTCCTTACCTTCTACTTGACCAATTATGATATCCTTCTCCAGGGACCAGTCCCTTCTGACAATGGGACCAAAGTACATGAGACTAAGTCTGAGCATTCTCACTTCTAAGGAACATTCTGGCTACATTTCTTACAGGACAAAATTGTTCTTCTGGCAGTCCATGCTATTTTCAGTAATCTTAGCCAACATCACATTTTAAAGGTATCAATTTTTTCTTTGGTGTTCCTTAGTCCTTGTCCAGCCTTCACATGCATATGAGGAGATTGAAAATACCATGGCTTGGGTAAGGTGAACATTAAAAGTAGGATGTAGAACAATGTTTTTGTGCACTGTGTTTTGCCAGTTGAGTTTGATGTCCCCCCCGTGACATGCTCCTGAGCCGACAGGTCCAGTGACTCACCTGCTCAAGGTATTTGGTCATGGCTAAGGAGTTATCATAACTTTGCCCCGTTAGCCCCATTATATATATGAACATTTTTATAGCAAATACATATGTAGAACTATAGTCTTCCAAACTTATATATGGTCATGGGTATGGATGGTCCCATTCACCTAGCCATACCTGATCATCTTGCATGTCTGCCTATGTATCCACTCATAAATTAATGTTTATTATTATTTATAATGCAGTATTGTATATGTAAAAGTATTTACCTTTGTTGTCTTTACTTCTTGTGCACCTCTCTGTATCTTCCTTTTCATTAGTGATAGTGTGTTGGTCATCTGCTTTTGGTATATTGCCTTTTTCTTCCCCAAAAATCAATATATGTCTCTTACCTAGCTAGCAACTTTTCTTCCCCTCCCTCATCCATGGTAACCAACAAAGACAGTTTCTTTTCATGTGTAAACTTTTCCTTGACTTTTTATAATAGTGGACTCATATGATATTTATCCTTCTCTAACTGTCTTATTTCACTCAGCATAATATTGTCCAAGTTCATCGATGTTATGAGGTTTTGTGGATTTGTGTTTTGTGTATTCTTCATTATTCTTTACTGTTGCAGAGTATTCCACTGTGCATAGTATGATGGTTTGGTTATCCATTCATCCGTTGACAGACAATTACATTGTTTCCATCTCTTTGTTATTGTGAATAGTGCTGCCATGAACATGCTGTTTTTAGATGCCAATGAGTCGGCTCCACTCATAGCAATCCTATGCACAACAGAACAAAACACTGCCCAGTCATTCACCATCATCGCAATCTTTGCTATAATTTTGCCCATTGTTGCAGTCACTGTGTCAATCTCGTTGTGGGTCCTCCCTTTTCTCGTGAATGCTCTACTTTACCAACCATGATATCCTTCTCCAGGGACCTTTCTGAAAGCGTGACCAAAATACGTGACCCGAAGTCTGGCCATTCTTGCTTCTAAGGAGTGTTCTGGCTGTATTTCTTCCAAGACAGATTTCCTCATTCTTCTGGCATTCCATGGTATCTTCAGAATTCCTGGCCAACACCACAATTCAAATGCATCAATTCTTCTGCGGTCTTCATTATTCATTGTTCAGCTTTCACATGCCTATGAAGCTATTGAAAATACCATGGCTTGGGTCAGGCACACCTTAGTCTTCAAAGTGACATCTTTGCTCTTTAACACTTTAAAGAGATCTTTTGCAGCACATTTGCTCAGTGCAGTATGACATCTGATTTGTTGACCATTGTTTCCATGGTTGGGCAATCTACTTCCATAGTGATACCACCTCAGAAACCCAAGGAGGGGTCGCTATGAGTCGGATCCAACTCCACGGCAATGGTTTGGTTTTTTCTCGGTTTATTTCCATGGGCATTGATTGTGGATACAAGTAGAATGAAATTCCTGACAACCTCAGTCTCTTCTCCATTTGTGGTCATGGTTGCTTATTGGTCCAGTTGTGTGATGAACATGGGTGTGCACACATCTATTTGTGTCCTGGATCTCACCTCTTTAGGATATATACCTAGTAATGGGATGACTGGATCAAATGGAATTTCTGTTTACAATGTTTTAAGGAATTGTGATACCGTTTTCCACAGTGATTGTACCAATTTAAAGTCCCACCAGCAGTGTATCAGAGTTCTAATCTCTCCACACCTTCACCAACATTTGTTGTTTTCTGTCTCATGGAACTTTGCTATTATTGCTGGGGTGAAATGATATCTCATTGTTGCTTTGATTTGTGCCCCTATAATAGCTAATAGGGAGCACTGGTAGCATAACACTAAGGCATTTGACTACTAACAAACGGCTGGTGGTTCAAACCCACCAGCCACTTCTCAAAAGGAAGGCTGGACAATCTACTTCCATAGTGATACTGCCTCAGAAACCCAAGGAGGGGTCGCTATGAGTCCAATCCAACTTGATGGCAGTGAGTTTGGGGTTTTTTTTGGTTTTTAATGGCTAGTAGTTACGAGTATTTCTTCATGTGTTTGTTGCCACCTGAATATCTTCTTTGGTGAAGTGTCTGTTCATGTCCTCTGACCATTTAAATACATTTTATTGAAATATAATTTATGTACAGTGAAATACACAAAACTAAATGCATTTTTTTTCCTTTGCAGTGTTCCCTCCCCTCCCACCCCGGTAACCAACAAAGAAAGTTTCCTTCCATATATCAATGTTTCCTTGACTGTTTACAATAATGAACTAATACAATATTTGTCCTTCTGTGATTGACTTATTTCACTCAGCATAATGTCCTCCAACTTCATCCATGTTATGTGGTGTTTTGCAGATTCTACATTATTCTTTAATGTTGCGTAGTATTCCGTTGTGTGTATGTACCACAGTTTGGTTAGCCATTCTTCTGTTGGTGGGCTCATAGGTTGTTCCCATCTTTTTGCTATTGTAAATAGTACTGTGATGAACATGGGTGGGCACATATCTGTTCTTGTCCTGGCTCTCACTTCTTTAGGATATATACCTAGTAATGGAATTGTTGGGTCAAAAGGTAATTCTCATTCCAGCTCTTTAAGGAATCGCTATACTACTTTCCACAGTGGTTGTATAATTTTATAGTCCCACCAGCATTGTATGAGAGTCCCAATCTCTCCGCATCCTCACCAGCATTTGTTATTTTCTGTCTTGTTGAACTTTGCCATTAGTGCTGGGTTAAGATGGTATCTCATTGTTGTTTTGATTTTCATCTCTCTGATGGCTAATGATTGTGATCATTTCTTCAAATATTTGCTAGCCACCTGAATATCCTCTTTGGTGAAGTGTCTATTCATGTCTTCTGCCCATTTTTAAATTGGATTGTTAATCTTTTTGTTGTTGAGGTGTTGGAGTTTTCTATAAATTTTAGAGATAAGTCCCTTGTCAGATATGTCATTGCTGAATATTTTTTCCCAATCTGTAGGTTCTCTTTATACTCTTTGGACAGCATAATTATCAACAAGTATAAATTTGTTGCTGTCATTTTGTTATGTGCTTTTTCGTGGTGTTGCTGATTTCTTTGTTCCATATAATTTTCTGTGCTGAGCTCATTTGGTTTATGAATCATATTATCACTAGCTTCTTTGCTATTGTTTTAGTTGGTCCTCTTTTTTTGTTTTGATGCAAAGGTTTATCCTTTTTCTTTGAGGTAACCCTGTGATTTATAATTTTCTTCCCAAGTTTAGAATGGTCCATCTATCTTGCAGTTATCTTGACTTCCCTACCATTTAGAAGTTCTGTCACTACACAGTTTTTTCCCTTTTTGGTTTGTGGTTGTCCTTATCTGTCAATTGATGTCTCTGGTGCCCTGTTTACAATCTTGTAGGCTTATTTACTTTGGATACTTCCAAAACTGGTTTGACTTCTGAGTTATGTCATCATGTGTGTTAATGGTTGATTGTTGTTAGCTGTTGTTGGTTCTCTGTCCAAAGGACTCCCTTTAGTATCTTTTGTACTGTAGGTCTGGTTTTAATAAATTCCTTTAATTTCTGCTTATCTGGAAATGTCTTGATTTCACCATCATATTTGAGGGACAGTTTTGCTGGGTATATAATTCTTAGCTGGAAATTCTTTTCTTTTAGGGTTTTATAAAAATCATCCCGTTGCCTTCTCGCCTGCATGGTTTCCGCCAAGAGATCTGAGCTTAATCTTATTGGTTACCCCTTGTACGTAACTTTTCTTTTTTCCCATGCTGCTTTCAGGATTCTTTCTTTGTCTTTGGTTTTGGTGAGTTTGATGATGATATTTCTTGGTGAATTTCTTTTGGGGTCTGTCATGTTTGGGGTTCATTGGGCTTCTTGAATGGATGTGTCCTCATCTTTCATCAGAGCAGGGACATTCTCTCCCAAAAAAATCTTTAACAATTTTCTCTGTGGTTTTATTTGTTCCTTTCTATTCCAGAATTCCTATTACATGTAGGTTATTCCTTCTGATGGTATCCGACATGAACCCCAGACTTTCTTCATTTTGTTTTTATCTTTTTTGTGATTGATCCCTTTCCAAAGAAGTATTAAGGTATTTGTTTCAACCTGACTAGTTCTGTCTTCCATTGATTCAATTCTATTCCTTTGCCTATTCAATGTGTTATCTATTTCTGAAAATTTAGTATTAATCTTCTGGATTTCTATCTGTAGATTTTGCATCATTTCTAATTTTTCATTTATTTTGTTGTTTTGTTCTTATACTGTCTTTTGAAATTGTTCTAGGGTTTTCTCTGTGTTTTCTTCAATTTTGTCAGTGTTTTCCTTGATCTGTCTTTCAATACATTGAAGGTACCTAAATATAATTCTTTTAAATTCTTTATCAGGGAGTTCCAATGCTTCTTCGTCCTCAAGGATGTGTTCTGGGTCTATATCTTGGTCCCTTGTTTCTTTTGCTTTATCTTGCTTTTTTGTGTGGACTGTAATGTTCTGTTGTCTCTGAGACATTGTGATGTTTTTGTGTTTATATTTAATTGGTGATTGTATGCTAGAGTGACTTGCCCATGATTTTTGTTTTGTTTTGTTTGGATGTTATCTACATGCGCAGGGTACTGTGCTCCTCTGTTAGCTATTTGGCAGCACTTATACACTCACCACCTGTCTCCTTTCCCATTTTCATGCCTATTCTTTGGTCCCTGGAATCTGGATGAGAATGCTGTCACTTTGAATATCCCAAAATGGTCACTGCTTGTAAATATTAAAAATGGCTGCACCTAAGTCACTTTAAATATTCAAAATGGCTGCTGCTTGTAAACATTTGAAATGACCATGCCCTCAGTCATTTTAAATATCCAAAATACTCACTGCTTAGAAATATTCAAAATGGCTACACCTTCTGTCACTTTAAATATCTAAAATAGCCACCACTTGGAAACATTCAAAATGGCTGCACCTTCTGGACAACCAGAAGTTCACAGCTCAGGTTGTTTCCTTCCTTGCTGTTTCCCTTCCTTGTCATAGGCCACCAGCGCAGTTGTCCCTGCACCCCTCGGCACCAGAGCTGATCTTTAGGTCAATTCTCAGGACCCAAAACCATTTGGAAATATTCAGGCTATTGGTGCTGTCAGAATAGCTGACAGTCTGCAGCTCTCTCCGTCTCCATACTCACTGTTTTCGTTCAGGTTTTTCCACTGGTTGATGCCTAAGCTACTTCTGTATACTTCCTTTCAAAGCTCAGGGCTCCAGAATTATCTTCTGTATTTCTGTCAATTGGTTTCTTTTCTTTGTTGAAAAGGGTCTGTGTAGCTTGTCTGCCTATTCCATCATCTTACCAGAAGTCCCCCTCTGACCACTTTTTAATTGGATTACTCATCTTTTTGGTGTTGAGGTATTGAAGTTTTCTATAAAAAATTTATTTTCTATGTTGTCCTTTGTCAGATATGTTATTGCCAAATATTTTTTTCCCAATCTATAAATTCTCTTTTTACTCTTTTGGAAAGGTCTTTTGATGTGCATAGTAATTAATTTTTAGACAAACCCAGTTATCTAGTTTGTCTTCTGCATTTTTTATTATGTTTGATAGTCTTTATGCTATAAATTAGGGACCCTAAGTTTGCCCTGTTTTTCTTTAATGAACTTTATATTTTTAGGTTTTACATTTACATCTTTGATCTATTTTGAGTTAGTTTTTGTGTGTGGTGTGAGGTACAGATCTTGTTTCATTTTTCTGCACATGAACATCCAATTTTCCCAGCACCGTTTGTTAAAGAGACTACCTCTTTCCATTTCTTGGAATTCAGCCTTTTGTCAAAGATTATCTGTCCATAGGTGGATGGTTCTATTTCTGGATTCTCATATCTGTTCCATTGGTCTTTGTGTCTATGATAACAATACCAGACTGTTTTTGACTACCACGGTTGTATAATAGGTTTTGAGATTGGGGAGTTTGAGACCTCCTACTTTGTTTTCCTTCTTCAGTAGAGCTATGCTTATCTGAGGTTTCTTTCCTTTCCACATAAAATTAGTGATTGTTTTTTCTATGTCCTTAAATAATGTTGATCTAATCTGGATCAGGATTGCATTGAATCTACAGATTACTTGGGTACCATTGACATTTTCACAATGTTCAGTCTTACTTTTAGTGAGTGTGGTCTGTTCTTCCATTTATGTAGGTCTCTTATAATATCTTATATTAATGTTTTGTAATTTTCTTTGTATAGGTATTTTGTGTCCCTGGTAAGATTTATTCCTAAGTATTTTATCTTTTGGCAGTTATTGCCAATGGTATTGTTTTCCTTATTTCCTTTGCAGAGATCTCTTTGTTGATGTACAAGAATCCAACTGATTTTTGTATTTTGATCTTGTATCCTGCCACTTTGTGGAATCTTTCAATTAGTTCAGCAATTTTCTCACTTAATCTCTTAGTTTTTCTATGTATAAGATCATATCATCTGCAAATAGGAATAGTTTTTACTTCTTTTTTGCCAATTTTGATGCTTTTATTTCTCTTTCCTGCCTTATTGCCCTGGGTAGGACTTCCAATACAACACTGAATAGAAGTGGTAATAGCGGTCATCCTTGTCTGGTTCCCATTGGCAAGAGGAAAGCTTTCAGTCACTGTTCACTGAGAATAATGTTGGCTGTTGGTTTTGTGTATATGCCCTTTATTATGTTGAAAAATCTCCCTTCTAAACCTATCTTGGCTAACAGTTTTTTTTATAAGGAATGAGCACTGGCTTTATCAAATGCCATTTTGCATCAATTGATATGATTATATTGTTCTTTTCCTTTGTTTTACTTATGTGAAGAATTACATTGATTATTTTTCTAATGTTGAACCATACTTGCATACCTAGTATGAATCCCACTTGGTCATGGTATATTGTTTTTTTCATATAGTTTTGGATTCTATTGGCTAGGATTTTGTTGAAGTTTTTGCATCTATATTCATAAGGGATATTCGTGTGTAATTTCCTTTGTAGTGGAGGTTTTGCCTGATCAGGGTTATGCTTGCTTCATAAAATGAACTTGGTACTATTCCATCCTTATCTGTGTTCTGGAATAGTTTGAGTATGACTGATATCAGCTCTTCTCTGAATGTTTAGTAAAATTCTCTAATGAAGCCATTTGGGCCAGGATTTTTTTTGTTGTTGGTAGGTTTTTTTTTTTTTTTTCCAGTGACTTGTTCACTTCCTTCTTTTGTTATGGATCTGTTCAAATTTTCTACCTCAGTCTTTCTTAGTTTAGACAATTAGGTTGTGTGTTTCTAGAAATCTGTCCATTTCTTCTAGCTTTCCAAATTTGTTGGACTACAGTCCTTCATAGATTCTTGGCATTATCCTTTATATTTTGGTTGGTTCTGTTGTGACATCACCCATTTTGTTTCTTATTTTTGTGATTTGCATCTTCTCATTCTTTTCCTTTGTTAAATTTGCAGTGGTTTGCCAATTTTGTTAACTTTTCAAAGAACCAATTCGTACTCTTGTTGATTCTTTTTATTGTTTTCCAGATTCATTTATTTCTGCTCAAATATTTATTATCTCTTTTCTTCTGGTCACTATAGTCCAACAACTAAAAAAGAGCAAAAAGGTTGTTGGAGATGTTGGGTTGAAGTGTTGATTTTGCCTTTTTCTTCTTTTTTTGATGTGTGTATTTAATTACTCCCTGAACACTACTTTTGCTATGTCCCAAAGGTTTTATGTTGTGTTTTCATTCTCATATGATTCAAGGAATTTTTTTTTATTTCATTTTTTATTTCTTGGATTACCTACTAGTTTTTAAACACAGGTTATTCCATTTATGTGTGTTTGCTTTTTTGTTCCTTGCAATTCCTAATGTTGATTTCTAGTTTTATAGCATTGTAATTTGAGAAGGTGCTTTGCAGTATTTCATTGTTTTTAAATTTATTGAGGCTTGCTTTGTGGCCTAACATATGGTTTATTCCAGAGATTATTCTTTGTGCACTGGAAAAGAATTTATGTTGTGCTGTTGTTGGATAGATGGAGTGTTGTATATAAGTTCAAGGTTTTTTTTAATCATATTGTTTAGTTCTTCTGTGTCTATTTTGAGTTTCTTTCTAGTTGTTTTATCCTTCGTGTTGTATTAAAGGCCCCTAGTATTACTGTGGAGTTGTGTGTTGCTCCTTTAATTTTGTTAAAGGTTGATTTTGAGCCTCTTTCATTGAGTACATAGATATTTATTATTGTTATGTTATCTTGCTTGCTTGATACTGTAATCATTATATAATGTCCTTTCTTGTCTCTTGTAGTTTTTTTTTTATTAAAGTCTGTTTAATCAGAAATTAATATTGCCACTCCTGCTCTTTTTTCATTGCCATTTGCTTGATACATTTTTCTTCCAACCTTTACTTTTTTCTGTTTTTATCTTTGTGTCTAACTTGTGTCTCTTTTAGACAGCATATTGATGATCATGTTTTCTTATCCTTTTAGCAAACCTCTGTCTCTTGACTGGTGCATTTCATCTACTTACATTCTGTGTAATTATTGAAAAGTATGAATTTATTACTGTAATTTTGTTATCATTATGTTTTTTGGTGTTGCTGACTTCTTTGTTACATATAAATTTTTGTGCTGAGTTGATTTTTTTTTAAATCATTTCCTTCATTGCTACTGTTTTAGTATTTGCTGAATATTTGTGCCTTTCCTCTTTTTTATTTTAATGAGAAGATTTATTAATTTTCTTGAGGTTACCCTGTGACTTATTATTTTCTTTCTAAGTTTAAAACAGTTCCCTCCCTCTCAAATTGTCTTGACTTTCTCTCCATTTGGAAGGTATGTACCTAACATTATTTATTGCTTCTTTCTGCTTTGTAGTTGTCCTCATTTATGAAGTGATGGCTCTGGTTCCCAGTTTTCATTCTTGTAAATTTATTTTATTTTGGGTAATTCTACATCTGGATTGGTTTCTGGGTTATGTTGTCATGCATGTTAATCACAGGTTGTTGTCTACTGTTGTTGGTTCTCTGTCAGAAGAACTCCCTTTAGCTTCTCTTGTAAGGTTGGTCTGGTTTTTACTTATTCCCTTAATTTCTGTTTATGTGGGAATGTCCTAATTTTGCCATCATATTTGAGGGACAGTTTTGCTGGGTACATAATTTTTGTTTGGCAATTTTTTTCTTTCATGGTTTCATATATATCATCCTATTGCCTTCTCACCTGCATGGTTTCTTTTGAGAAATCAGAACTTAGTCTTATTGGTTGCCCTTTGTAAGTAACTTTTCCTCTTTCCCATGCTGCTTTCAGGATTCTTTCTTTGTCTTTGATTTTGGAAAGTTTATGATATGTCTTATTAATTTTCTTTTGAAATCTACCCTGTTTGGGGTTTGTTGAACTTCTTGAATGCATGTCTTCTCATCTTTCATCGTATTAGGGAAGTTCTCTTCCAATAAATCTTTGACAATTTTCTCTGTGGTTTTGTCTCTTCCTGTTCTGGGATGCTGATCACACATAAGTTATCCCTCTTGATGGTGTTTTATGTAAATCTTTGGCTTTCTTCTTTTCTTTTTTTTTAATTGTTATTTTTTCTGATTGTTCCCTTAACAAAGTAGTATTTAGAGATTTGTCTTCAGTCTCACTAATTCTGTCTTCTGGTGATTCAATTCTACTCCTTTACTCTTTCAAAGAGTGTTATCTATTTCTGAAATCTTTATATTAGTTTTCTGGATTTCTATTTGCTGTTTTTCTATGGTTTCTAACTTTTCATTTATTTAGTCAGTTTATTCTTGTATTGTTTTCCTAAATACTTCTAAAGTTTTGTCTGTGTTTGCCTTAATTTGTCATTGTTTTCCTTGATTTTGTCAGTGTTTTCCTTGATCTGTCTCTCAATATGTTGAAAATGTCAAAATATAATTATTTTGAATTCCTTTTCAAGTAGTTCCTATGCCACTTTTTCCTTAGGGAGATTTTGGGCTCTCTACTCTGGTACCTTGTATGTACTACTTTTATCTTGCTTCTTTCTGTGAACTGGGATTATCAGTTGTCTCCAAGACATTATGATATCATTGCATTTATATTTAATTGCTGATTTATATTGGGGTGATTCACCTAGGTTTTTGTTTTTCAGCTTTATTTTGTTTTGATATATCCAGTGAGCAGTGCTGATGTGCTACTGTATTTGCTAGGTTGGCAGCACATAGGCACTCATCATGTATTTCCTGATTGGATTGATAGAGGATGAGAATGTGTGTAGAGATTTCTGTGTTAGCTGTTTGTTAGAGCTGTTGAAGGCAGGTTGGGCTTGTATTGGCCTTTATCATTGATCAGTTGGTGCAGAAGCTGGTGGTGGCTCTCACCCAGTAGGTGGAGCTTCAGGAGGTGCATATGTAGTTGGATCATGTGGACAAATTTGCTGTCTCCCACCAGGTGAGCCAAGAAAAAGAAAAAAAGAACAAAAAACACATACAGGATAAACAAACAATAACTACAAAAAGAAAAAAGAAATCATAAGAAAAATGGAAGAAGACAAGAGAAGGACCAAGACAAAAATATTAAAAAAACAAAACAAACACACACACCCACACCTAGGGAGGGGAAAAAAAGACAAGAGAACAAAGGAAAAGAATAGTAAAGAAAAGATAAGGAAAATGCTAAAAGAAAAGCAAGAGATGGGAGAAACAAAAAGAAGGAAAAGAAGGGGAAATGAAGTGGGAAATAACACAACACAGGGAAGGGAAAGAATAGAAAAAATAAAAAGAAAGGAACTAATTAAAATAATAATAAAAAGAAAACTGGGGAGGGGAGAAGACATGAAGGTGGTATTCCTGGTGGCCAAGCAGGCAGCAGGGGGGAGGGTACTTGGTTCCAACAGGAGTTCATGCCAGCCAAAAGGTAGTTTGGAGCAGGGCTCCTTGTCTCAGAAGGAGTTCCTGCTGGCCCAAAGGACAGCTGGAGGCAGAGCACCTGGCCCTGGATGGAGTTCCTGCTGTCACAAAATGTGGCTGGGTGTAGGGCACCTAGTAGCAGAAAAAGTTGCTGCCATCCCAAAAGGTGACTGAGTATAGGGTGCCTGGTCCCAGAAGAAGTTCCTGCTGGCCCAAAAGGGACTGGAAACAGGGTACCTGGTCCTTGGACCTAGTTGCTACCTACCCAGAAGGCAACTGGTGGTAGGGTGCCTGATCCCAGACAAGTTCCTGCTGACCCTGAAAATGCCTGTGGTCAGGGCGCCTAGGGCCAGAAAAAGTTCTGTGGGCCCAAAAGTCATTGGCAACAAGCTTCCTGGTTTAAGAAGAATTACTCCCAGCCCAAAAAGCAGCTAGGGGCAGAGCATCAGTTCCCAGGAAAAGTTCCTGCTGTCACACACAAAAAAGGCAGCTTGGCACAGGGCCCCTTCTCCCAGAAGTTCCTGGTGTCCCAGGCTGCTGGTGTAGGTCATCTGGTCCCAGAAAAAGTTCCTACTAGCCCAAAAGATCTTTGCGACCAGGGCACCTGGTTCTTGAACTAGTTCCTGCCTATCTAGAAACCATCTGGGGGCAGGGCACCTGATCACAGATGAGTTCCTGTGGACACCAAAGATGTCTGTAGGCGGGACGCCTGGATTCAGAAAAAGTTCCTGCCAGCCCAAACAATGTCTGAGAGCAAGGCACCTAGTTCCAGAAGGAGTTCCTGCTGTCCTAAACAGCAGCTGGATACAGGGCACTTAGTCCCAGAAAAAGTCCCTGCCAGCCCAAAAGGTGACTGGGAATAGGGCAGCCTAGTCCTAGAACTAGTGCCTAAGGCATTTGACTGCTAACCAGAAGGTTGGCAGTTCAAACCCACCAGCTGCTATGCAGAAGGAAGACGGGGCAATCTACTTCTGTAAAGATTTACCACGTTGGAAACCCAGTGGGGGTCCGGTGAGTGGGAATCAGCTCAATTGCAGTGGGTTTGGTTTTTTGTTTTTTGGGAACCAGAAGGCAACAGGGAGCAAGGCCCCTGGTTCTGGAGGGAGTTCCTGCCAGCACAATAAGCAGCTGGGTAGAGGGCATCTGGTTCCAGAAAAAAATTCTTGCTGTCCTAAAAGAGACTGGGAGCAAGATATTTGATTCCAAAAGGAGTTCCTGCCAATCCAGAAAAGCAGCTGTGGTCAGGACATCTGCTCCTAGAAAGAGTTAAGGCAACTGAGTGCAGGGTCCCTGTTCCCATAAAAAAAGATCCTGCCATCCCCAATGGCAGCTGGAGATAGGGTGTCTGGTCCCCAAAAAGGTTCCTACTGGCCCAAAAGGTGGCTGGGAGCAGGGGACCTAGTCCTGGAACCAGTTCCTTCCTGCCCGGAAGTCAGCTGGTGGCAGGGAGCCCTGTCTGGGGTGGAAGTTCTATGGGTACAGAAGGTGGGTGGTGGTGGGGGATGGCCACACCTCCGTTCACTGTGATGGAGTTCCTGTGGGCCCAGAAGGTAGTTGGGAGTGGGGATGGCCACACCTCCGTTCACTGGGAATGTGTGGGATACAAGGGGAAGAAGGGGAATACCACACCTTTCTGGTAGCCAGCCACGAGTATGGTTTCCCATGGAGTGCTTGGCACACAGAGCCAATGATCAGGTCGCACTGCCCCATTTGGAACACCATTTGGAAATATTTAAAATGGTGCACTGTCAGGCCAGTCAACAGTTCACAGCTATATTTGCCTCCATATTCACTGTTTTCATTTAGGTTCTTCTACTAGTTGGTATTTAATCCACTTGTCTATCTTTTCCTTCAAAACTTAGGGTTTCAGGATTATCTTCTATATCTGTGTCAATTGGTTTCTCATTTCTTTATTGTACAGCATCTTGGTAGCTTGTCTACTGACTCCACCATATTGCTGAAAGTCCTCTGAAATTATGCATGTTTAAAAAGTGAAAATGACATTTTCTTAATTAAAAAAGCAATACGTTTTCTTTGGAGAAAAATTAGAAAATACACTTAATCACAAACAAGAAAAATGCTCATAATTTTACCAGTCAGAGATAGCATTTTGGTGTGTTTGTATAGTTTTATTTATTTCCCAATCAAAAGAAGCTCAATATTCATTTTTCACTTAACATATTGAAAATAGGTTTTCATGTTATATTCATTCACTACAACATCATTGTAAATGGTGGAGTAGTATTGCAGTATATGCATGTATCCTAGCCACTCCTCAGAAGGAAGGTTGGGCAGTCTACTTCGGTAGTGATAAACCCAAGGAGGGGCGACTATGACTCGGATCTGACTCGATGGCAGTGACTTTGGTTTTTGGTATATGCATGTATCATGTTTCATCAGACCAATGTTGGAATTTTTTCAAATTTAAAACATTTTTGGCTGTTATTTCAATGTACCAATGAAAATCTTTGTAGCTAAGTCTTTGTGAAAAGATTATTTCTTAGGCTAAATGATTGCCAAATTGCTTTTTAGAAAAGTTGTTCCAAGTGAACTATTTTAGTAGGCCTTATATAAAAAAAATAAAGCAAAACAAAAAACCAGTTTCAATGAAAGTCAAAGCAGGAGTGGCAAGGAAGGCTGCATGAATGAGTCTGTCTCAGTTAACTGGAAAAGTGTCTATGTTGAGGGATATTTCATTATGAAACCAGACGCGTAAGGTCTTCCTCTGCCTCCCTCCACCTCAGTGTGTTAGGTCTTTTGAGAATAGTGGTTTGGAGTTAAAAACCTGTATCAACGTTCTCTCTCTGCTGCATGTTGGGTGATACTGGGAAAATCTTATTACTCCTTTGAGTTTCAATTTCCTCATCCATAAAAGGGAACTTCCCCTTACTGCCTCATAGGGGTCTCTTGAGGTTTAAAACTCAAAATGGAGATAATGTATGTATGTATTTGCTCTCCGACAGACCCTCGACTCCTGGTTAAGGGGGATGACTCCCAACCTGACAAGGAGACAAGGGTTTTAATCCAAGCTCAGCAACTAACCAGCCCTGACAGCAAATCACTTTTTCTCTCTGGAACTAGTTTCCCCATTTGTAAAATGCACAAATTGTACATGGCTTCCATCATCAAGATTTTGATGTGATCCTCCTTAGCCACTCTGAGTTATACTCAGAAGGAAACAAGATGCAGAAAACTTATGTTCGTTACCTAAGTTTGCACGGAGTCCCTGGCTGGGGCAAACAGTGAAGTGCTGGACTACGTGAAAGGCTGGCAGCGTGAACCCACCCAGAAGCATCTCAGAAGAAAGGCCTGGCAATCTGCCTCCAAAAGGCTTTGAAAACCCTATGGAGTACAGTTCTATTCTGCAACACATAGGGTCTCCGTTAGTTAGAATCAACTCAAAGGCAACTGGTCTGGATTTTTTTAAGGTTGCATAGTTCAAGTATCATCTGATCCTGTTTGCAAGACTGGTAGCAAGGGATAAAGGTTTACTAATTGTTACTGGAAAGAAAAATTTGGAATATGGTTTTCCACCCTTTTTTTCCTACAGGGTTCCTTTTAAATCTGTTTTTCCCTCTTAGCCACTTGGATTGGTCCATTATTGTTTGCCTGAGTTGATTCAGATATAAAGGGATTAAGAAAAAAGTGTTTGATATCACAGAGACCTGTTGTAAAGCTATGAGTCTCTTACTAGATCATGAGATCTTTGAAACCAGGCATGTCTTATGTATCTGCACAGCCCCCGTATCCTACATAATGTTTGGCACATAACTGGTGATTCATGATCACTGTCATTAAGGCAGGCTGGTAAGACAACAGGGATCCAGCCAGTGAGGGCCAGGTCTCTGACTATAGTCAATTTTTGGTTTCAGACAACTAGCTCAGTAGGAGTTTTATAAAACAGTTGCTGTCAAGTTGATTCTGACTCATGGCAATGCCACGTGTGTCCCAGTAGAACCGTGCTCCAGAGTTTTCAGTGGCTGATTGTTTTGGAAGTAGAATGCCAGTGGATCTGTGGTCTGTGGCACTCCTGGTGGACTTGAACCTCCAACTTTTCAGTTAGCAGCTGAGTACTTTAACCTTTGCCCCATCCAGGGACTCTCCTTCTCCTATTTAAGTAAAGGAATAAATAAAGCCAAACTCACTGCCATTGAGTAGATTCAACTCAGAACAATCCCTCCTTGGGTTTCCGAGGTGGTATCTCTATGGAAGTAGATTGCCCAGTCTTCCTTCTGAGGAGTGGCTGGTGGGTTTGAACCACTAGCCTTCTGGTTAGCAGTCAAATACCTTCGGCACTACACCACGACAGCAGTGTGATGTCATAATGAGATCAGAATGGGAGTCTTAGGAAGTACTTATAAGGTGGGAGGTACTTGTGGCAGGAGGCAGTGTAGTGGCTTGGGCTTTGAAGCCACAAGATGTGAGTTCAAATTCTAGCTCTGACACTTACTGGCTGAGGAACTTTGGGCAAAGTATTTTAATTCTCTGCACCTCAGTTTCCTACATATAAAATGGAGGTAATGCCTTCCTCACTGTCATGCTATATATAGTACTCATCTATGGTAGGGACTCATGAAGGAGTTTTTCAGAAAAAAAGAAAAAGATGCTTTTGTGGGAACCATGAGCAGGAGGGGAGATCTTTGGCAAATTTTGTTCAAACTTACGCCTCCAAAAACTAGTATGTTTTCTTATTGGTACTTGAACTTGTAGGAACACATGGGTGTGTGCACCCACTCTTTAATCCCTCATCTATAAATAATAGCTGGGGAATGTGGAAGCTCTTCTAGGGGAGCTTGGTGTTTTTTTCTCCTAGAGGTTATGCTTTTAACACTTCGGGGACAGCCATTGAGCAGACAATGAGCTCATTTTCTTGGAAATTCATTAGGGATATTCAGTGTTCCAAGAGTTTGAAATTTGATCCTTCCTAAAACCCAGTGTATTTGATTTTCTGTTATCTGTAAAGGGACTATTTGATACATTTTATGTCAGACTATGAGTCCTACCTGTCTTCTTCCTGACACCTAAAGTAATTTCAAAAGACCCTTTGCTATCTTTACTTCTTGGATGCTCAGGGAATGCAAATTGTTTTAACACCATTTCTGAGCCCTGATGGGTCGGAATCTTGCTTTATTTTTCTTTTTTATTCTTTATTCTCCTTTATTCACAAAGCCTAAGACAGAGCAAGTACTTAAGTGATATTTAGTAAATATATTTACAATTAATTATATTTACTTGCTTTAACTAGTAGACTGAGCTCTGAAAAATAGACTGGATATAGTCTTCACTGACACAGAGGCAGGCTGGTTTGGTGGCAACTCAAGTAAGGTATATCGTCTGATAGGATGGAGCTCATTCATTCATTCAAAAGGGTATATTGAGCATCTAATATATGTCAGGGACTGCTCCAGACATAGGAAAAACAGCTGTGAACAAGAGAGATAAGTGAAGGAGACAGATAATAAATAAATAAGAAAATTATAAATTGTGCTGGGAAATGAAGAAAATTAAAGTGGCAAAGATGAAAGAGAGTTAAGATGTATGGCATTCCACATCTGGGAGAAGAGTGCTCCAGTACAAATCAAGGCCAGAAGGCAGAAATGAGATTGGCATATTTGAAGGACAGTAGCCCATGTAGCTGGAATGCAGTAATCAATGTGAGACAGGATGGCTAAAAGATGAGGTCAGAAAACTAGTCAGAGACACGTGGTCTAGGGCCTTATTAGCCCCAGTCAGGAATTTGGCTTAATTCCAAGATCAGGGAAAAAGCCATTGGAGGGTTTTGAGCAGAAAAATGAGATACTCTAGCCTATGTTTTAAAAAATATCTTTCTGGCTGCCAGATGAAGAAGGTAAAAAAATGTAAAGAGCCATTTAAAAGGCTTTTGCAGGTGAGAGATGATGGTGGCTTGGAATAAGGTGAAGATGGTGAAAAGTAGCTATATCTTTGATACATTTTAGAGATCCAGTTCATGGCATTTGCTGATGGATTGGTAGGGTGGAAGGGATGAGGGAGAGAAAGAAATCAAAGATAAAGTCTGTTTTTGGCTTGAGCAACTGGGTGGATGGTGTTGACATTTGCTGAGATAGGATAGATCAGAGGAAGAAGAATGAGGGGAGAGGTGAGGAATCTAGTGTTTGGCTTTGGTTATGTGTAGCTTGGATACCAAATGGAGATGTTGATTGTTGTTGTTGTTGTTGTTATGTGCCGTCGAGTCAAACCCGACTCATAGCAACCCCTCCTTGGGTTTTTGAGGCAGTATCACTGCGGAAGTAGGATTGCCCAACCTTCCTTCCGAGGAGTGGCTGGTGGGTTTGAACTGCCAGCCATCTGGTTAGCAGGCAAGTGTCTTAGCCACTATGCTACCAGAGCTCCCGAGATGTTGATTAAGTGGTGGTAAATTGGATTATGAATCTGCACTTCAAGAGAGAAGTCAAAGAGCTTTCCGGTTCTAGGTCTAGGTTCTCTATGCTTTCAGGACTCCTTCCCCTGGGAATGATGGGGATTGCTTCTGCTACCTGAATTTTGGCTAAGGCTAAGGGCTTAGTTAACTAACACTTGCCTGTTTGGGACTCAACCTGGAATTTTTGAATTGGAAATGACCACTTTCCCATTTTACAGATGAAGACATAAAGGTGAAGATGAGGTGAAGTGACTGATCCAAAATAACACATTTATTACTGACAAGTCCAGCAAAAAGGCACTTCTAGCCCATAGTTCTTTCCATCACAGAACATGATCCCTCTATAGGAATATTCTTTGTCTCTGTTTTTGCATAAATCCTGAGAGATCCTGCCCATACTATCATGGGGATTTCCTGTCAGTTGTCTGTGTGGTTATGTGGTTTAGCAGCTGTTGGCATGATCAATATTATGACTGTATCTGCACAAATATCACCTACGAATAAATAGAATTTAACTTCATTTTTTCCTAAACTTTATGGCTTTTATTTTTCCTTGCTTTATTGCCCTCACTGGGACCTGGAAGAGTAGATATCCTTTCCTTGTTCCCAAATTTAGTGAGGTGGGGTAGAGTTAGTTGTCGATTATCCATAGATGTTCCTTTCCATTCCTTGTTTCCTAAAACTTCTTTCAGTCATGAAGGGTCCTTCTGCGTGGTGATTCTTCTGCATCTATTGAGTTTATCATAGAATTTTTCTGTAAATCTGGGGAACTATATTGATACTCAAATATTAAACCAATTTTGCACTCCTATTTGGTCGTGATGTACTGTCATTTTTATGTATTACTGGATTTGATTTGTAAATACTTTGCTAAATGTTTTTTGTCTCTGTGTGCATGAGCAATATTGGATTATAATTTTCTTTTCTTGTAACTCCTTTGGCTAGTATCATGGTATGCTAGCCTCATACAGTAAATGGAAAATATTCCCTCCTCCTCTATTTTCTGAAAGCGTTTATATGCTTGTGTTATTATTACATTTTTAATGTATGACAGAATTCACCAATTAATTAAATAATAATTAATAATAATATATAATTTAATAATAATATATAATAATTAATTAATCCTTTTCCTTAGCCTGGAGTTTTCTTTGCAAGTTTTATAGTTTTAAGTGCAATTTCTCGCACAAACATGGGGCTATTCATATTTTCTATTTTTTCTTGTGTTAGTGTCTAAGACACAAATTCCATTTCAACCAAATTATCAAATTTATTAATATAAAGTTCATATTCTTCTAATGTAATTATGTCCCTATTTTATTCCTTATATTGTTAATGTGTATTTTTTCTCAATCAGCCCACCTAGGAAGATATTGATTTTATTGATCTTTTTTAAAAAACCAACATTTTATTTTCTTGATTTTGTATTTTCTTTCATTGACTTCTGTTATTATCTTTATTATTTTTCTATATATTTTGACATTATTTTCTCTGGCTACTTTAATTGTTGATTTTAAACCTTTTTTCTTTTTCATACAGGTACATATAGCTCTAAATTTCCATCTAAGTAGTGCTTTAGCTGCATTCCACAATGTAGTTTTTAAATTTATTCAATTTAAATTCAATTCAAGGATATTCTAAATCTTTTTATTGATGATTTCTAATATAATTCTTTGTGGTCAGAGAGAATACTCTGTATGATTTTCAATCCTTTGAAATTTATTGAAGCTTGTTTTATGGCCCTATATATGATCTTGTGTGAACACTCCTTGTGTACTGTACTTTAAAAAAATGTGTTTTGTAATTGTTTGGTATAGTGTTCAATAAGAATTATGTCAGGTTGTTTGACAGTGTTATTTAAGTCATATGTTCTCACCATGTTTTTGTCTACTTGTTCAATCAGTTACTGAGACAGGAGAGTAAAATATCCAGTTTTAATTGTGAAGTTGTCTCTTTTCCCCTTTAGTTCTGTTTGTTTTTGTTTTATATCTTTTGAAGCATTGTTGTTAGACATACTAAATTAGGATCATTATGAAGTGACTCTCACCATTGTGAAATGTTCCTTTTTATCTCTAGTAATATTGTCTTGAAGTCTACTTTGATATTTAAATAATCTGTTATTAACATCACAGTCCAGCTTTATTATGATTAGTATTTTCACATTATATCTTTCCCCATTCTTTTTAACTTATCTCTTTGTTGTATTTAAAATGTAACTCTTTAGCATATAGTGGGATCTTGCTTTTTTTTTTTATCATATCTGACAATCACTGTCTTTTAATTGGAGTATTTAATTCACTTATATTTAATGTGATTTTTTATATAATTGGATTTAAGTCTACCATCTTATTATTTGTTTTATATTTGTTCCATCAGATCTTTTCTCCCTACTTCTTTTAGAATAATTTAGTATTTTTTAGCACTGTTTTATCTTTTTCTTGATTTTAGCTATACCTCTTTGATGTTTATTTTTCCTTGTTGGTCTAGGGATTATGATTTGCATTCTTAGCTAATAACCTACCATGAATTAATATGATGCCACTTAATGAGTATTGTAGATTCTTAACCCTAACCATCATTGTGCTATTGTGATATATTTTACTTCTACATATAAACCACACAATACTTTGTTTTTATTTTTGGTTTGTTGTTGTTAGGTGCCATTGAGTTGGTTCTGGCCCTATGTACAATAGAACAAAACACTGCCCAGTAGTTTACCATCCTCCCAATCATTGGTGTGCTTGAACCCTTCACAGAAGCTACTGTGTCAGTCCATCTTATTGAGGTTCTTCCTCTTTTTCACTAACCCTGTGCTTTTCCATGTATGATGCCCTTCTCTAGGGACTGGTCCCTCCTGATAACATGCCCGAAGTACATGAGACAAGGTCTCACCATCCTTGCTTCTAAAGAGCATTCTGGCCGTACTTCTTCAAAGATAGATGTGTTCATTCTTCTGGAATTCCATGGTATATTCAATATTCTTAGCAACATCATAATTCAAATGCATCAATTTTTTTTATCTTTCTTATTCATTGTCCAATTTTCTCATGCATAAGAGGCAATTAAAAATTGAGTCAGGTGCACCTTAGTCCTCAAAGTGACATCTTTGCTTTTTAACGTGTTAAAGAGGTCTTTTGCAGCAGATTTGTCCAATGTAATATGTCATTTGATTTCTTGGCTATTGCTTCCATGGACCTTGACTGTGGAGCCAAGTAAATGAAATCCTTGCCAACTTCAATATTTCTCTATTTGTCATGATGTTGCTTATTGATCCAGTTGTGAGGAATTTTGTTTTCTTTATGTAGAGAATATTTTTGCTTTACACAATTATTTTTTAAAGATATTATGAAATTGGTAAATAAAAAGTCTTATATTTACCCACATAGGTATAAGATGCTCTTTATTTCTTTGTGTACACTATTTTCCTTCAGCTTGATGGCTTCCTGTAATATGCCTTGTAGTCCAGGTTTGCTAGTAACAAATTATCTCAACTTTTTTTTTTTTCTAAAAATTGTATTTATTTTGCTTTCATTATTTGAAGAATATTTTCACTGGATATTGAATTGTCATTTGGCAAGTTTTGTTTTTAGTTTTCTTGTTGTTTTCTTTTGTTTTTTTTCTGTCAGAACTTTAAAGCTTTCATTCCATCATCTCTTTATTTTCATTGTTTCTGATGAAAAGTCAGCAGTATTGTTATTTTAGTTTCTATGTATGTTTGTCTTTTTTCTCTGGCTATGTTAAAGATTTTTTCTTTATTTTTGGCTTTCAGCAATATGTTTCCAATGTGCCTAGGTATAGTTTGCTTGTGTTGGTTTTTCAGGTTTGCTGAGTTTCTTGGAGCTGTGGATTAATAATTTCCATGAAATTTAGAAGAAAAAAGAAAGGTCATTATGTCTTCAAATACATTTTCTGACTTAATCTCTCTTTCTTACACTCCACTTATACCTATGATAATTTGTATTGTCTTACAGGTCTCTGGTATCTATTTTTTTAGTCTTTATACTTTCTGTGCTTCAAGTTATTTAATTTCTTCAGTGTCTAATCTGCTGTTAAGCAATACATTATTAATGTCAGATACCGTACTCTTTACATTTAGAATTTTCATTTGATTCTTTTTTATAGTTTCCAGTTATGTTCTGAGACACCTCATGTGTACACCTATTATGTTTAGTTTGTGCTTTTTTCTTGATATATTTTAAAATCCTTATCTACTAATTTCAACATTTGTGTTATATCTGGGTCTGTTTCTTTTGACTTTATTTTTTCCTTCTTCTTGGTTATGGGTCACATTTCTCTGTTTATTTGAATAGCTAGTGATTCTTTAAAATTCTATACTGGATATTGTAGATTGTACTTTGTTGCAAGCCTGGATTTATAGGTCTTCCTGTAAAGAGTGTTGAGTTTTGTATTAGCAAATGGTTAATTTACTCACAGATTAGCTTGAATCCAGTAGAGGTTTGTTTTTATAGTTTTTAGGGAGGGCCTAGAGCTAGAATAACTCAATTTCTAAGACTTAGCCTTTCCAGGATCTCAGTGCTACACCCAGTATATCTACTATGGTCACTCTATCCTAGCTTGTCAGATCTATAATTTCTCTTAGCCCTATTCAATATGTGGAATATCTATTGAACTCACAGTTTCTCAATGATTCTCTTCAAAAAAGACCTCACAGAGTCTTGCTCTGTGCATACACAGTTTAGTGTCTACCTAAAGATGTAAGGAGACATTTACAAATATTTCTGAATCTCTCTCTTACTCTCTCCCCAGCTCCTTCTTCTTTAGTAGCCATCACATAAATTCTAGTTACTTCTATAGTATAAACTCTGATCATCAGCTTAGTAATATCACTGTGCTGTGATCTACCCTTTTCTGTACCAAAGTCCAGAAGGTGTTCCAAGTGAAAGTGAAAGGTGATTATAGGGATGACATCTTGCGTTTTCCTTTTCTCAGGAATCACATTCTTTCTCTGATTATTGTCTAAAGTGCGAAAAGCTTACCTTTGTGGGTTTTTTACAGTTAATATTTGTTTATATCAGGAGGACTATTTTGATACTAATTACTCCATCATGTTTAAAAGTGAAACTCTCTAGTTCAACTGAGTAATTGATTTTCAACAGTTCACACCTCTTCATCTTAAGTGGCCATATTTTACCTTTGATATATCTGAAAAAAACATGTAATTTTATAGACAAAGAACATAGTCAAAATGGTATGTACAATTCATGGTGCTGTTTATAAACTCTATATTAATGCTTTTCCTGTGAGTGTGTTGTATGCTTCTCTGAGAGAGAATAAGAATGAGAGTGAGAAGAGGAAGAGATCCAGCAAACATAAAAGTAGGACAGACACAGTGGAAGGGTCAGAACCTTCATTTTGAAAAACAATATTTAGCATAAGAGTCAATTAAGCTTTTAAAATTCATTTTTCTCTTCTTGTTATACTAGCTAACATTTTAAAATCTTGTCATGTACCAGGCATTGTTCTATGTACTTCACGTATATTAATTTATTTAATGCTAATGAGAACACATTGTAGTTGGTGCCTACATTATCCCTATTTTACAAATTAGGAAACTGACATATAGAGAGATAATATAACTTGCCCACAGTTACATGGTTAATAATAGGTAGGAGTTGGAATTAGATTACTGCTTGTCTTGTTCCGATCTACTTTTTTAATCACCATACTGCCTACATAGTATAGAAGGATGTTGTAGTATCTCCTCTCCTCCACTCTCTCCCCCACTACTCTGTCTCCAAACAAAGAAACCCCAAAGTAAGTTTTGGTGAAGTATGACAACTTCACTAGCAAATAAAAACCACAACTAGATACTCTTTCACTCCCACTAGGAGAGGTAAGATAAAAATAAAATTTAAATTAAGAAAAAGAAAAGGAAAATAACAAATGTTGGTGAATTGTGGGGAAATCGGAACCCTTATCCATTGCTAGTGGGAATGCAAAATTGTGAAAAGCAGTGTGGCAGGTCCTCAAAAAATAAAAATAGAATTACCATATGATGCAGCAGTTCTACTATTAGGTATATACACAAAAGACTTGAAAGCAGAGACATAGACAGAGACTGTATACCAATGTTCACTGCAGCACTACTCCCAATAGCCAAAAGGTGGAAACAATTTAAATGCCTATCAACAGAAGAATGTATAAACAAAATGTGGTACATATGGTGGAATATCTCTTAGCCAGTAGGAGAAATGAAATCTTGACAATGCTACAGTGTGGATGGAGCCTGAAGACATTATGCTGAGTGAAATAAGCCAATCACAAAGGGACAAATGTTGTGTGACCTCACTTACATAAAAATACAAGAAAAACCAAATGTATAGAGAGCCAAATAATTGGTTACCAGAGGTGGAAGGGATGTGGGCAAAGTAGGGTTAACAGTGATGAAATAATCACATTGATTAGGGGTAGGTTTGCACAGCCATTTTAGTTGCTGTCAATAAGTTGTACACTTGTAAAAAGTTGACTTGGCAAAAGTTGTGTGATAGATATATTTATAGCAATGGGGGGAAAAAGTAGCTACTGAGGCTGCTTATATACAAGCATGGGATTTGGATCCTTGATATGGAGGTTTACAGCCATGGTTTCACAGGACATCCCAGTTAATTGGCTTCCTAATGTGTTCAGTGCTTCTGTTCTCCCTCCTAATTGTTGCCTAGTGCCTGAGGTCTTAAAAGCTTGCAAGTGGCCATCCAAGGCACAACAATTGGTCTCTCTTCAACTGGAACAACAGAGAAAGGAGAGTCAGGAATAGGAAGAGGATGTGGAATGTTGCCTCTGTGAACAACTGCCTCCTTTCCCATGAGACCAGAAGAACTGGACAGTGCCTGGCTATCATTATAAAACATTTTGATAAAAGATTCCATAGAAGAATCCTGATCAAAAAGTGGAAATGCAGGATAGAATTTCAAATTCTCATAGACTCTAGAGTTTCTGGAGCCATTGGAATGTGGATGAACCCCTGAAACTATATTGGCCTGAGATAATCTTTAAAATTTAAAGCAAAAATATCCCCTGAAGTCTTCTTAAAACCAATAGTTTAACTTAACTAGTAAAAAAAGGTCTGCCTTGAGCATATACTTTTTAAAGAACTATCTATATGGGATCGTATTGACAATAGCAACTTGAAAGATTAGATAGGAACCTTATTAGAGGGCAGTTGTATTATGTTAAGGGAGGAAAAGCAACTCAGAAAATGAGGATGATAACTTGAAGAATGTAATCAATGTCACTAAATGGTACATGTAGAAACTACTAAATTGGCTTATGTTTTGCTATGTGTATTCTCAACAACAACTAACTAACTAATTTTTTTTAAAAAAGCCCATTGCCATTGAGCTGGTCCTGACTCTTGGTGACCCTGTGGGACAAAGTATCACTGCACCATGGGATTTCCAAGGCTGTAAATCTTTGCCGAAACAGACTGCCTCATTTTTCTCCTGTGGAGTGCCTGGTGGTTTTGAGTGGCTGACATTTCGGTTAGCAGCTGGGCGCTTGGCCACTGTGCCACCAGGGTTCTGAACCTACTGCCATCAAGTCAATTCCAACTCATAGCAACCCCCATGGGGTTTCCAAGGCAATAAATCTTTATGGAAGTAGATTGCCTCATCTTCCTCCTGTGAAGCAGCTGGTGAGTTTGAACTAGACTGCCAACTTCTGGTTAGCAGCCAAATACCTTATCCACTATGCCACTAGAGCTCCCATCTATGTGTAAAGGTTTATATATATGTGTATGTATATAGAATATAAATATATATATACATATATATGTTTGTGTATATGTGTATGCACATGTATATGTATCTATGTGACTTTTTGCACATATATTCATATCTATAATAAAGTACAAAGGGGACACTGTTATGGATACTTCTTACATATAACCAAATACCTCGTGGGATTACATTTTTGAGTTTGAAGGATTTAGACCATGATCTCATTGGACATCTCAGTCAATGGGTATAATATAGTCCATAAAGTTAAGTTCTACATCCTAGTTTAGTGAGTAGTGTCTGGGGTCTTAAAAGCTTGCAAGCATCATCTAAGATAAAACTCTAATCATCCAGGGCAAAAGAGAAAGAAGGAAATCAAAGACTTAAAGGAGAAACTAGTGTACAGGACAAATAGTCTACATGAACCACAGCCTCATCTACCAGATGAGACCAGAGCTAGATGGTGCCTGGCTACCACTACCAACCATTATGATCGGGGCCACAACAGATGGACCTTGATAGAATGAGATAAAAATGTGGAACACAACTGTAAATTCCTTTAAAAAGAAAAAAAAAAAAAAAAACCATAGACTTACTGGACCAGTTGAGAGCGGAGGTTGCCTGAGAGTATTGCCCTGAGATACTCTTCAAACCTTGAACTGAAACTAACCCTTGAGGTCACTTTGCAGATAAAACAATTTAGCTAAAACAATAGTGTATATCACCCATAAGTACTGGGCTCCTTTGACAAAATATGAGACCAAATGGCTGATCAGCAATTACTTTAAATCAAAGGTGAGAATGTAAGGGGGCAATGAAACCAGATTAATGGAACTGGAACCACTAGAATAGAAATAATGAAAGAATTCATGGATTGTGAAGATTGTAACTGATGCAGCTAAACAATTTGTGTGGGAATTGTTGAATAGAAACAACTGGTGTGTAAACCTTCACCAAAAAGACAATAAGATATTATTTTCCAAAAAAAGAAAACAAACAAAATAGCAACCATTACAAATGCCTAGGAATAAACTTAAAAAGAAATATGTGTGACCTATGTGCAGAAAACACTACTGAAGCACGCACACAGAAACACTTGAACAGATGTGATAAGATGACCGTAGAAAGAATGACTCAATATAATCAAGATGTCAGTCTTCTCCTAATATATCATTGTATCATAATCCAAACAAAAATATCAAGAAATTGGGAGGGGGAAGAAAAATCTCACCGGGATTTGGTGCTGGTGAAAGATACTTGAAAATGGACGAGATAGACATTCTTTTGGTCCACAGTTTTTTCACATTGGACTCTTCTAGCATCTTTTATTTTATTCTTTTCAGTCACCAATATCTTCTGCTGACATTCAAGTGGCCTTCAAGTATGGACAAATTTGTTGTGTGACTTGAGATTTTTCTTTTTTTGGTATGTGTGTGTGTATTTTAACCTATCTAGCCATTTTCCCTCCCCTCCCATCCCTGGTCTGTTTGAGAAACCAGGTGATAATTGTGATGGCCCATCTTTATTGAAATAGAAAATAATGGTGGGGAAAAAATATCACTTCCCTAAATCATTTAGTCACACCAGGAGACTCTCGACTAGTTCTGCTTTTACTTGAGGGTAGTGAAGTTGGGGAGGTGGTTAGGGATCCACTTCTGTACCTGACATATGGTGTCTCCCTGGGATGAGTTCTTTCTGTGATCTTGGAAATTTTAGAAAGGAAGGAGTTAGCAGATTGCAGGCTATTATTATGGCAACATCATTTCTCTTTGGCCACCAAACAGTTGTTCCCTGAGTCACAAACCACTCAATTTAGTGGCTGTCAAACTAAACTGCCTTTGAAGCTCAGAGGAAGAAGTCTGTGTGTGCCAAAACCAAGCCCCTGAGTCACCCAGCACACAGCAGGAAGACAGCAGTGAATAGGGTCGGAAGAACTACCAGGACCCACCCTTTGCAGGTAGTGTGGACCTTCAAGTGCCTGTTGTACAGAAAACTTCATGAAGTCATAAAACTTCATGCTCTTGAAGACAGAAGGTTCCATTGTCTATTCCCTCTACTTACCCCAAGATTCCTGAACTTTGAATGAGTGAATCATCTAAGTATCTTTTTACACGGATTGAGCCATGGACTGTGGAGAGCATATTTTATTTGTAATTTCTAAGAAAATTACATGAGACATTAAAGTTTATGCAACAAAATAGGTAAAATTTTGTATTTGAAAACATAACTTCTTATTTAATAGAAAGACCTGAATTTGAGTAGATAGATATACTGGCACCCATTTCAGAACCAGATAACAATATTGTTTTATTTTTTTTCTTGTCAACCAGAGTTCTGCAATTATTCTGTATAATTCTTATTTTTCTTTTCTTTTTAGAAGGGATCTCTTGCTGAAGAAAGAATCTAAAGAGATGCATAATTTCCAGAGAATTTTCCTATAACGCTAATAAACACCAGGATAGCTTTTATTTTGTTTTGATTTCTGTGCATTACTTTTTCCACATGAAAATATGTGTCATCTTCAGAGATCCTGGGTTAGAATTTTATTTACTTGCCTGTGCTAGTTGAAGAAGAATCTCAGCCCTTATGCTGTAACTGGCTGGTGGATTTGAACTATTGACGTTTCAGTTAGCAGTCAAGCACTTGAGCACTGAGTCACCAGAACTTCCTTAGCAACTTAGAATGCCTTCTGTAAAGCCAAGAAATATCCTTTTATACTGAGTATATTAAAGATGTCCCCCAACTGACACTTCACCAAATGAAGAAATTGAGCCACTTTGCACTAATATATTTTGGGTTAAACATTTGGAAGCTGCTGTTTTGAGAATCAGTCACAACAGCAACAGTCTACTCAAAAAATGCTCTGCTGAAGGTTTGTGTAGATATTGGGTTTATTTCAACATTCATATTCCATCTCTTTCTCCTTTCAGTTCTTCCCAAAACAAAAAAGGGTATTCATTCCTCCCTTTATCCACTGAATCTCTTGCAAAGTCCCATGTAATAAAATATTGAACTTAAAATTATGAAACATCGCCTTCAGTTTCTGAGGATTCCAGGATTGGAGCTCAACCAGCAACTTTGTGGTATGGTGCTCAAGAGACGAGAACACAGCTTTCTGAGCTGCAATGATGTTGGCCCCAAGATTAAAAGCAAAGGACCGTATTTTTATTGCCTTTGATCGACATACTTCACATAAACATCAGTAGGGTTCAAACATGCTTTCAAGGCACCCAGAGGGTAAATACATGAAGTTGCTGTGACTCAGAAGGCACACAGGGAGCCAAGATGTACAGAGGTAATGAGGGATCTTGCTCTTGAGAACAGTTCAACTTAGAACTCGATGGAGAGAGCTTCACTAGAGAACTCGGCCGTTGTACCAAAATGAGGTTCATTTGTCAGGCTTCTCAACAGACATGGAAAATATAAGTGTATGGTGATTTAAAGAAACTGGTATCTGTGTTTTGAAAATTTCTGTTCATTTACCATGTACATTCAAGCCAATGCATTTTTCCTTTCAAATCAACAGAATAACTGGATCCCATGTAAAAGAAATGTCTTTAAAACACAGACTCTAAAATACATTGATATAAAGACCTTAAGACTTTCCTTAGTCCCACTTTAACAGCTTGATTGTTGGAGCAGCTTTCTGCTTGGGTGAAGAGCTCATACTGAAGCTCATCTCTGTAGAATATTTTTCCTCTTAATCACCTAGCCTTGCTGCATCTTCCTGAACCAGAACAAGGCCCAGCTGCCCACTGACTTTTATGAAAGCATCTCTAGAAGGTTTTGAAGTCCACTGGATAAGAAGAAAAAATGCTTTCGTGTAATCAGTCTGTAGGCTGAAGATAGTTACAAATAACGCTGAACCATACTTCAAGCAGCTGCCTCGCAAAGAAGTGAAAGGACTATAGTATTGGCTTTGAAGTCAGTAAGCCTGGGTGCTGGTCTTTGCATCCTTGTGGATAGACCTCTCAGTATCTCTAAGCTTCATTTGTTGTTGTTGTTATGTGCCATTGAGTCGTCTCCGACTCACAGTGGCCTTATGTACAACAGAACAAAACACTGCCCAGTCCGGTGCCAGCCTCATGATCCCTACTATATCTGAGTCCATCGCTGCAGCCACCATGTCTCTCCACCTTGTTGAGGGCCTTCCCTTCCACATTTATCTTCTCCTAAATGCTACTACTTGATGAGTACTTACTATGAGTCATTCACTATGCTTGGCACTTTTACTCATTTAAACCTCACAACAATCCTATGAAGTAAGCAATATTATTGTTCCCATTTTACAGATAAGGAAACTGAGTCTTGGAAAGGCTGTTAAACTTGCTCAAGATTATACAGCTGGAAAATTAAAGGACCAAGATTCAAGTTCTTATCAGTCTCACTTCAAAGGTTGATCTTTTAACCACTGTGAAATGGAGCTAAGAATAACATCATCATTGACTCTGTGAGGATAAAAAAGAATATGCATATAAAATCACCAAAGCCACATACACACGTAGAGGGTAAAAATTTGTAGAAAGTCTAATCTATATATTAGAATGAGGTCTTTTAAGAAAAGGGAGAACTAAGCAATAAGTACATGATGCAGCCATGGAAAAATAGATCCAAATGCCTGTAAACCAGCGCTTACTACTTCTCTGGTAAGCCAACTTAGAATTTCCTGTATACATTATTTTACCTGACAGTACATCTTCAAAATACTAAATATGACATGTTACATAAAGCAGGCATGATGGATGACCATTCCACTTTATATTGTGTCAGTCTTTAGAGGACTGAGCAGCCTAAAAAGCAAAGGGAAGCAACTTTGATCCATTTGTTACCTCTGAGCTGAGCTGAGCTGGTTTGCTTATTTGTTCAAGTTACAAAGACATTTGCACAGAAGATCACCCCGACACTACAGGAACAATAATGTAGGTTACCAATAGTCTAGAACATATTACTTGTTTACTTGTAGGACATAGGAGGATCAGTCTATGAAATGGAGACATAATGTTCCTTAAATCATCACCATAATAAAACATATACAACACCAAGTTATTTTTATTTTCCAATAGAAGTTTGAATGGACAAACAGTAAATGTGGAAACACAACGATCAAAATGCTTTATAGATTTACAGTTTAAAACAACTCAAACAAATAAAGAGAACAAAAATAAAAGAATAAGGTTTTCCAAAGGATTTATTCAAGATCCACATACTCTTTCTGTTTCAAGTGTTTGGGCTACAAAACTAAAGTATAGTTTTTCTCTCTGCTGGTCTGCAGATTCCTTGGGTCTGCAAAACCCTCTGTGAGCACTCCATTTTTGTCCTATGGATCTGCCTTCTATAGTCAGAACCCTGCTAATGCATGAAGTAGAAGATAAGGTTGAATCCTTCCTTCTGTTGGCTACATCAGAGTCCACAAGAACCCTTCAGTCCTCATGAGGAAGGCCATGGACCAACCAGAGGGACTCTTTGGTACAGTCTCTTAACAGAGTCCAAAAACTGGCTTGCCTCCTTCCATTTCCCATAGTCCTAATGAAATTAATAAAATGGATTGGTTATTTTGGAGTATATTTTGAATATATAATAATATATAGATCAAGAATAAAAGAACTGTGGTCACTCAGTGTGTGTCAATATAAAAATGCAAACCCATATTCTGGTTACCAGATGTTATTCCCTTTTTGGGAGCTGGGACTGAAAACTTAAAATTCATGCATATATCCTTTATAAAGAAAGATTCTTCCAAATTCTTAAGCTTAACCCTGACAATAATTCCTCAGCTAGGAATGGGGATATTTGATCTGATGATGACTTTTCCCCCCAATAATGAATTGTTGATAGAAAAAGTCAGGGTTATAAACTTGCATCACAATAATTAGTGAATACTTAATAATATGTTTTGACAGAAAAGAATAATAGTTTCTGGAATTCGGACTATATTAGAAAATCTGAACTGAAAGATCTCTGTACTTATGGATTATTTTAGGCCATCTCCGTCTGCTGGGCTATAACAGCTTCTCTCTCAAAAACTAATGCTGCTTCCTGCTAAAGGTTTGGTCAAGGCACAGAACTAGTTATGTAGCTCATGTTCCAGTGTTTCCTCTTTGGCCCCTAAATATGAAAAGAACAGTTTGTATGAGATAGCTGAATGTAATACGTCATGTTTGGGGCTAGAAGCTCCTCCTATTTTGATCACTACTGATCCCTGTTGAATTCTCAGAGCCCTGTAGCCCCCTAGCAACTACTCACTGTCATTGTATCAGACAGAATATTGAGAATTACTTTTAGAATAAATAGAAGAGAATATGTAATAAAGAAGGTGATAAGATTTCATTAAAAAAAGGAATTGCAATCCAAGATAAAATTTGTATTTTTTTTTTAGAAAAGTGATGTTGTAGACTTACTAGCCCAACTTCTTTTCCCTTTCCTTTTATACATTTTAAGGAGAAAAGAGGCAGGAATAAGGAATTATTCTATGACAAGCTAATCCCCTTTGGAATTTTTTTTTCTGGGGCTATAAGAATACTTCGTGGTGTGTCCTGACCAAAATGGCTTCTGAACGAACAATTTTCCTAAGGCCATTCCAAGGATTTTAATATCAGGATGGCATACATAGCTCTATAAGGTTTATGATAAAAACTTTTTGTTTTTAATTTTTTTTTTTTTGGTCTTTGATTAATAGTTAATAATGAACTGGTCCCATTTCTGATGACAAACAGTGTGTTTTCCAACAGCCATTTTGTAGGCCTTATCATCAACAACAGCAACAACAAATAATGTTGCTCAAGTAATGTTTTAAACCTAATTAACAAAATGCAAGCAAGTGTATGGTTTTTTTTTTTTGCTTTTGTGGCCTCAGCTTCATTTTCTAGGTTTTAATCTGGAGGAAGAGAGGACAATTTGTTAAAAATGACTGAAAATGAAGGATCCACGCATGTTCATGTTCGTCCTTTGTCAGTATGGCAATAGCAGCTGCAGGAGCAATAAGCTGACATCTTTTAAGACCTTCTGATTGAATCACATTTTTAACTCTTTCCAGTCAGTCATTGGGCATTTGAAAGAATGATGAAGTAAAGCTTTAGTTTTCTTTTTTCCTATATTGTTCAAACTGCATGCTTTTTAAAAGGTAGCTTGTTTTTTGCTTGTTTGGTTTTTTGGTTGTTTTGTGAAATAGTAGCCTTTTTTTTTTTTTTTTTTGGTCTTGTGAAATTGAATACATTTTGGAAAAAGAGTTTTAGCATAATGTGCTTGAGCAAATCTTACGTTTAACAAATTAAACCATTCCTGTATTCAGTTTTCATTTCTAAACAGAATTACTTTAAATAATATCTCACCAATGATTTAAAAAAAACTACAAAGGAAGAATTTCTTAGTTTTTTTTTTTTTTTTTTTGTACAATGGAGGTAAAACACTTTTATTTGTTCCTGGAATCTAGAGAGTATTCACATTTTCCTGCATGTAAATGCCAAATTAATACGATTCATGGTGAACTTTTAAAAGAAGAAAAATAAAACAGACCCTGGTAAGTTTTAAAACATGTATGCATATTTGTGGATAATGACTGCTTAAAATGTCACAAGAATTCTGGAAGGTCTTAGATGCAAGCAGTCAGTGAGGTTACACGTGGATGATAGTAAGAATTACAATTCAAAATGCAGTGTCAAAAAAAATGTAATTTCAAAAATCATGGTATTTGTAAGCTTATTCAGTTGAGTCTCGTATCTGGACATGTAAATGGAACTGAAGAGCTTAAGCAATTATTCAGATAATCCAGAGGAGGAAAAGTCTCAGTGAAAAAAAAGATTTTGGGATCCGGAATGACCTGGATTGTTTGCCCTCATTGATCAATTCACTGGATAATTTCACTTCTCCCTGACAAATTTGAAGGGGGATAATTTGATAGGATTTGAGTCTGGGAGACATTTCATGAGCATTTCTCTTTTTTTTTCTGTATATTCAACCTCAGTGAAATGTGTATAATTCAAAGGAAAAGGAAATAAGAGAATCCTCTTTCAAGAAAAGTATAAAGTTATTTTTATATGGGATAGACAAATGTTGCATTAGTGATGACCCCCTCTTCCAAAAAACTTTTTTGGTGACTAACCTTCTAGGCACCATTCTTTTCCAGAGGAAATGACAAGATTTAGCAGAAGATAAGAGAGACTCTGCCTGTCAGCTGGATGTGAAGCCCTGCGTTTCAGCTCACGTGGTATTTGTATATCCTTGTGAATTTTTCAATTTAAATAAAGGAAAGACTTGTTACCTGTGTGTCTAGGGTAGTTATTGATAGATGCTAAAATAACAACCGGGCTATGAAATAATAAAGGTTCAGAAATTCAAAAATAATTATATTGATCTGGTCAGTTAGAAATAGATGATTATTTGAAAAATATTTTGAAAACTCACTATGAATATATTAAAAACTTTAAAAAATAAATACTCCCATAAAACTAAAATGGGCTGCAAATTTTGAGGTAAAAACCAGGTAGATTAGAAGTGCATGAAATGTATCATATATTGAAATGAAAATCGAATTTGAAAACTTCATGCCAGAAAATATTACTGATAAAAACCTATCATATGTCCTATTAGAACATGTAATATTTAAAGCAGGTATACTTAAAGGAATGTGAAAAAGAAACATAGGATTTATCTCACTCGTCCTTCAAATTCAGGCTGGTCAGATACATCCAGAAGAATTACATTAATCCTAATACTGCTTTAAACAAAGGTTCTGGCAACCAGGAATTTTAAAGCACAGTTGTTCGACAAACAAAAGTATTATCCAGATAAGATTTCCAAATACTAGACATAAAATGACTTTTATCTGTCATTAAAAGCCTAAATTTTATGAAACTAGGTGGACAAAATAGAAAAAGAAAACAAAATCTGAAAATTAAATTTCCTCCCAATTTAACTTTTAAGGACTTTCATTACAATTCTGTGATATTTGAAAAACTTTTCAAGGTAGTATAATTATAAACATTTTAAACTCTTAGCATAAGGCTTTTCCAAAAGCCTGTAGTGACATATTGACAGTAAATACTAAATGTTAAACTAATGGTTGTAGTTGAAAAACAATGTAGTAATTTTTTTTTAACTTCACGTATTTTTAACATGAAAGTAAAAATAGATAATTCTAAAATAATATGAAAAGCTGAATTTTGATTCTTCACAAATAAAATCTGGCAATTGATTTCTCGTTTAGAAAAAAAAACAGATATGACTAAAACAGAAATTTACTATGACTAAATATGACTTAAATAGAAATCATCATATCTTATGTAATATATTGTACATGTGCAAGGTAGTCATCACAAGTTTATGTGAACCTTATTTTAAAAGAAACAACTAAATTACAGAAGGACGATGTCATCCCTACAGATTAGGCTATTTAAATTTTTGCCAACAAGGAACATTTGATGAAGGCAAAATGATAGCTACAGAAATTCATTGTCAATGTAGTCCTGATATCTGGATCTATAATAATTTGTAGAACTGTGAAAAAGAGCAAAACAAATAAAGCTGATCTAATAGTTAGCATAGGGTCCTTTAAAAAACCCAGTATAATTCTGTTCTCCCAAAAGGAATTCCTGACATCTTCTGAGTATTATTAATATGTATGATTTCTAATTCATAAATATTTTTACTTTATTACAATAGTAATAAAGCTATTGTGAACATTTAAACCTCTTCTTATGCTTTTTTAAAGCAGCTTAAATTCTTGATATTTGAGATACTAATATTTGAAACTTTTGAAATACTGAAAGGAAGATGAGCTAATTTCATTAGTTAAAAGTTTTATTTCCATGAAAAGCAAACACTTAGGAAAAATATACTAATTGCTTTAGATTTTTAAATTAAATAAGATTTTTTTTTTAAATGAATAAAAAACCTCATTGTACCTTTTTGTAAAACAATGAAAAAGTATACATTCTGGATAGAAATGCTGTTTAATATCAATTGCTATAAAATAAAAGCAATCTTAAGTAAATGTAAATTTTTTTAAAAAAAGCTTTATTAGCTATTTCTAGATTTGTAAAGCAGAATAAGACCATTTTACTCTGAATGACAATCATTTAAGTAATTTGGTATTTTTTGCTCAGATTTTTGTTCCCTTTATTTGAAATACAAATCTCCTCTCTATTTTAATTTGTTTATAAATTCTAAACATAGAGTCTAGAGTCTAGAACTTGTCCCATGTTCAGTTATGGTTTTGAAAATGCATATAAAAATAATAGATTTTTTGGTTTTACATACAAATAAATGAATTAGTAACAAGTAACAGAAACTATATGGTACAATGAATTTTTATGCATTTTGTTTTTTAAAAGTTGCTAAAAATAATGGATCTAGGAAAAGGAGTATTTTTTACTTCCTTTGATACCTATAATATCCTAAGTAATGTTTCCAAAGAAAAATAATAAAACTCTTTTCAAACTTTCCAGTTTTCCAACTCTCATATTTAAATGAAATAGCTGCAGCAGATCACAATTTTGATGCCAAATGTAATTCAAAGCATGGTTCGTAATCACATTTAACTAATCTAAATATAGAAATAAATGCCAAACGTCCTGCAGAGAATAAAAAGGGGGCATTACGTAGAACATAGGAACTATCATCAAAAGAATCCACGCAAAGGGACATTTTAACACAATTTTAAAACCTTCGAATCATGGCTAAATATCTACATTTACTTTAATTTAATTAGACCTGTATATTTCATAGTTTTAAAAGTTAAAGAGGGACAGCTTGGTTTTTAAAAAGTGCTGAAAGGTTAAGTGACTCAGCTCTATCTACCTGATGTTTACAAACAGGCAGGTTTAGGTATCACCCAGGCAACGTAGCTCTCTGTGCATTATTTTGGTTTTCATCCAGATGTATTGACATTTTGACTGTACATTAATTGATTTTATAGTAATCATATAACACTATTTCGACATTAAGAGAAATGTGAGGGACAAGCCCTATCATCTCCCAAATTTGTTATCTAAATGTTTAAATATTAGTCCTCAATGTATTTTTTTTAAAGTAATTGGATTATAATGAACTACATTTAAGAAAAAATATTTATCTCTTTCTAAGTTCAAAGGAAAGTGACAAGATTTAACAATAAATATAGAGTGATACCTCATCAAATAGAAATCATAGATGAAAACTAAAATGACATTTTCTTGTTTTGTTACTATCTACATTACTGACTAAATAATATTCAGTAGATACTCAAAAACATTTTCTTTAAAATACTGATGATAGATCACTTAAAGTAGTTGTCAATATTAGTGAAAGTTTAACAATTAAATGCAGTAATTATTTCTAAAATATATTTTTAGATTTCTAAATGATACAAACAATAATATTCCTTTCTTTAGATTTTATTGAAGAATTCTATTATAATGTTAACCTTAAAAATCTTGATCATGATAAATAAATCTTTTAAAAGTTTTGGTTTTGCCTAAAAAATTTTTTATCTGTCTCACGAAAGTGTTGTTAGGAAGAATTGAAAGCACTGGCAGAATTTTCTTTTTGCTACTTTTGATATAAACAATAGAAAAAATTTTAAACTCTCAATATTGTACAGAAGTTTTATCTTCATGACATAATTACTTTTTTAAAAAAAGTCATCAAAGAAATATTTTTAAATTATATTTTAAATGTTTTGCCACAATAAAATAAGTATTATAAAGTGATGATTTTTTAATTACTAGAGAAATTGGACCCATCTCAATGAATTTTTCTTTCCTCTTCTAGACAAAAAGTTTTCTTTCCTTATCAGCATCGTGTGTCTTGTTTTTATAACAGTATTCCATTTTGCTGAAAAACTTTCTATTTGAAACTTACCCCAAATAAAAATGATTTAATTCACGCATTCCCACTGACATCATTTTTGGTTTGTGTTTGGCAACTGTCAACTATATCTCCTTTTGCTATCCAAGTATTACAAAAAAAAAAAAAAAAAAAAAAACTATCATCTTGATCACTTTTCACTGTCACTATTGACTAGAATTTTTTTTTAAAAAATTAATTCTTAAGATATGTTAGGCATTCAGATGAATACTGGCTCACAATTTATAGGAAGAAAAAGAAATCAGCTACTGAAAAAGAAAATGATGAGCAAATGTAAACGTTAATAAAAGTGGACAAGAAGACCACCTCATTCCCCAGCAATTTGTCAGACTTCTTTGATTTAAAAACCTTGTGTCCTAACACAGATTTTGACTGGGTTACAGTTAGTCTGCAGATTTGTTAGAGACAGCCATCTCTACAGCTGCATTATAATCATGACCAAGAAAACAAGAAATGAATGAATGTATGGAAGAATACACTAATATTCTTTTGTTTTTATATATTTATTGTACTTATAGTTTAGTTAGGACTCGGGTACTTCATTTTACCATTGTAAAGCCATCCCAAACCTTTTGGAAAAAGCTCTGAAGTCCATCTGAGTAATTTCCAAACAAGCATCATTGATTTTTGTAACATCATTTGACTGCTTCATCAAAAGTGTTTTGGGCTATATGATGTAAGCATTTTAAAACGTCAGTTATCCTGATCAATAATCAATACCATTATTCTTGTAACCACATTTGACCCAATGTCTGGGTCCATGTTTGTAACTGATATGAAGCAGTTACTTGGCTAGACATGCTCCTGCACCTACCAGTTTGTTTCTATGTTGGTGGACTGGGATGTTTATTTACCAAGGGCAACCAGGAGGGAAGAATCATCCTTATTCCTCTCTTTCTACACAACCTGAAAAGATCTAGTTAGCTGTCAGTTCTGACAAAATCTATTTGCAACAAGTGGATCCTTTTGCATTAAACAAATTACTCAGATTTCTTGACAAAATATAATAATAATTTTTATAAACATCAATATAAAATATGTATAACTGGGTCCTATAGGGTCTTGATATTCAAATTATGGCCACCGGTTAGTACTTCTGTTCATAACAAAAAAAAACCTACAGTAAGTCTGGTACATTAAATGTACCTCGAGAAGACCACTAGTATATCTTTCTTTGTCCTTGGTATTTACTCAACTTTTTCTGCCTCTAAATTTAAAATTTATTGGATGACACTAACCAACATTGATTATGGTGTTTTCACTCTAGAAGGATCCAATGGCAGATGGTTAAACCCCCTTCGTGGCCCATTCCTGGTGAAGCTCTCCTCCCCAGATATCATTTCTCTCTAGGTCTGAATAGAAGGATATACTTCCTTGGCCACAGGCATAACAGGCCTTAGCACCAATTCCATTTGGTAAATTCCTGCTGCCTGCAGCTTCTTCTCTGTATTGACTGATCTCTGTGAAATCAAACAGCCCATAGTGGTGAATTTCCTACCCATGACAATATCTGATGTTGTTTCCAGGAAAGAATTTCCAAATTAATAATATTCTTAACATTCAGTAGGGAGGGTGCAATGTTGGAATTCTGTTTTCAAGGTAACTACTTTTATTTAGTCTGATCTCCAATTCAGATGGTGTGTGGTTCTTTATTTTATTTTAATTGGAGTTTTAAAGAAAAATCATAATATACAAAATGTGTATGGCTGGCATAGTAGACACTGAATAAACAGAAACATTACCATTACTGCTTTCAAACAGCAATTAGGAAAACCCATGACTCGGTGTGCAACAGTCTGATCTGGCAATGTTTGTTGGTGTAAATTCCTATAGAAATTTCATTGGAGATGGGGATAACATCTGCCTACCCCAAGGTTCCTTTCAAGATCAAATGAGATAATATATAGTTAAACACTTTGGAAAGGTGAGGTTCCAGTGCAAAGTATTATGATGCCGACCGAGATGTAGCATATCAAAGAAAAAAAATTGGACCGCGAGGCAGAAGACCTGGCTTTTCAGACTATTGGTTGTATGACTTTGGGCAAATCATATCTCTTATCTGAACCCCAGTTTCCTTATCTACAACATGTGAAAATTGGATTGGTTAATCCCCAAGTCTTCTTATAGCTTTGACAACCTGTGTTTTAGGATGATGATGAACATTAGAGCTGGTGTCTGTCATTGGCAAGGAAGCAAGTTGCCAATTTGCTTCCAAAGTGAGGGTTTGGAGGTCATCCTTTTCTTTTCTTTGTACTCAGGTTTTTGTTTGTCTCTGGTACTTCTGACTTTTAGGTGACATTGCCTTTGAGAGGACTCTAAAACATGGCTAGTCCTTGTGCATTCGGGTATCTCTGATAACTAGGAGTACTTTTGTAGTAATGCCTGTCGGTGAGGTATCTTGTAGTATCATGAGCAGTGGCTCATGGGAGGCAAGCTACAGACAGATTATACTGTAGGAGAAAGTTAGGTATTCAGCCATCTTAACATCTGTGTTTCTTCGAAGTTCATCTCCTTTTAAAAACTTAACTGTTTGGTTTTGGAATGAACGGGTGAAAAGAATAAAGATTCAAGATGGTTGAAATTGTACTACTTTGAATACGTTACCTCTATTGAAGTTACCATGGCATTGGCCTTAATGACTCACGGAGGAATCTTAATAGTCTAATAGATTTATTTTCTTCAACAAATAATGTACTTTTGTCTTTCGAAAGTTGGGGCTACTGGTTATTTGTGTACATGATTTGGATCACAAAGGAGATTTAAGTTTGAAGCGGTCAGAAAATAGATGGGAGATGGTTTAACTAGGGGAAAAAGAAAAAAAAGTGGATAAGTTCTTTTGAGCAAATATAGATTGAGTAGAAAGTATAGGATCTCAGGTGTCTCCTGGTAAGTATTTAACAGGGGAACTCCAAGCCAGTAAAGGACCTTCCAAACATTTCCCCTCAAAATTCCTAAAGGAAGCTCTTCATTTGTCCGGAACATGCCACTCCTAAAGGCATCAGCACAGCTATTCTTTACCCAATTTGTAAAAAGAGACTGTTACGGTTAGTGCTGGAAGACCACAGATCCCATATCAGCTTCTGCTCTAGCATGAAGCTGAACAAACAAACAAAGATGGTGGTTTCTATTTCTTCTTCTTTTCCCTTTATTTATTTCATTATAAGAACTGTTCTCTATCTATCAAACTGCTAGTTGCTCTGGTCAAAAGGTATCACACAGACACACCTTGCCACTGTGGGTTTCGATAGAAATGAAGCACACTAATGGATGTTTAATTTAGAGCTGACTCTATTTAATTTAGAGGGATCTCCTTCCTTTCCTGAAATTTTTGGACTGTGTGGCCTTGGTTCCCTACTGCCATTGGTCATATTCTTCAGAAAATGGACTCAATGAATTTCTTGAATTATTAGATTATGAATATACTTATGAATTTGTGTTTAATTTGTGGAAGTTGTATTAATCTATCTCCTATATGGTGCCTTAGGAGAGTACACAGAAGTACTGATTTTTTAATAAGCACTACTTGTGATGATCTGGGCACAGAATAATGCTTTACTATTAACTGAGGTGGATTCTTTTCTTGTGTGCAGGGCAGATGACCTCCCAGTGTCCTGCTCTTTCCCTTCTCAACCTGTCTCCCAAGACCACACCTGTATTGAAGAGGAGTCTGCTGATTCTGACTCTGGCTCGTACATGGAGGTGTGCCAGCATATTTGGGGTGAGGGGGTAGAAGATGGGGCAAATGGGCATAATCCTTTCCTTCTTCTGAAAAGTTGTCAGAAAGTACAATTCTTAATCTTTACTTTTGGTAGTTATTCACTATCATGTCCTTGGCTTACAATTTGGTGATTCCTTCTTTTAAGGTTTTTGCCATCTATTTAAGAAGATAAACAATGGGGGAACCTCACTACCACCAAGAAGGAGAGATGGGAGTGGAGCACGTTGTTTGGACCTGGGGTCCCTGCACTGGAGGCAGAGAGAGAGCTGTAACACCGGCAATGGTGCAAGATGGCAAGAAGCAGTGACAGAAATGACTGCAGCAGAACCAGGAGACTGGCATAAGACAGTGTGGTGGATTCCTGGCACCCAGACCAAGGTGGTTACAGTGGGTGTGGTAACTCACAGAGTGAAAGATCTGAACGTCTTTGAGTAGGAGGCTTCCTGGTGCACAGATCAAGAGAGCTGAGGACCTTCAGGTCAAGGCTTACTGGTGGAGTAGGGTGCCCCTACTAAAGAGCTCTGTAACACTTGCCCAAGTAGGGCAGAGCCAGGTTGAGAGGCCGAAAGGCCAAGGACCAGAGAAAGGCCTGCTTATAGCATGGCTGAGAAGATTTTCTGATTGAAGAACTGTATCCTGAGACATTCCTGATACTGAACTGTAACCTGTTACTTCCCTAATAAAACCTATAACTGTGGGAGAAAGAGAAAGAGAAAAAAAGAAGATAAATAGTTCAGCAAGCTGTACATCCTTGGTAAGTCATTTTACCTTTCCTGTCTTCATCTGTAGACTGAATGAATAAAATTAGATGATCTCTGAGAACTCTGCCAAATTTGAAGACTAATATTTCTATTACCAGGCATGTAGTGGTAATAATAATAACAGGAGCTCTGGTGCGTAGTGCCTAAGGCATTTGACTGCTAACCAGAAGGCTGGAGGTTCAAACCCACCAGCCACTCCTTGGAAAGAAGGTGGGGCAATCTACTTCCATTGGGATACCTCCTCGGAAACCCAAGGAGGGGTCACTAGGAGTCGGATCTGACTGATGGCAGTGAGTTTGGTTGAGTTTGGTTTAGTGGTGATAATAAGTATTTATTAAATGAACAAAGTAATGCTGACATTCTGTTTCTTAGACAGTGGAATGCCTACAAAAGATGATATAATACAGGGCTCTTCATAATATAACCTTCATTTAAAAAGAACCTCTATATGTATATACCACATTATGTTTATCCGTTCACCTGTCGATGAGCATTTAGGTGTTTCCAACTTCAGACTATTGTGAATAGTGCTGCAATGAACATTGGTAAACCAATCTCTGCAGCTCTGCTTCAAATCTTTTGGGTTCCAGGAGTGGAAGTGCTGGACCATACAATAGTTCTATTTTTAGCTTTTTGGAAACTGCCATCTGTTTTCCACAATGGCTGTACCATTTTGCATTCCCACCAGGAGTGGATAAGGGTTTCAATTTCCTCACATCCTTGCCAACATTTTGAATTTTCAGGTGGGTTTTTTTTTTTTTTTTTTTTTAGCTGTCTTAAAAAAGAAAGAAAGAAAATTCACTGCCATCGAGTCAATTCCAACTCAGCGACCCCCTTTGGGTTTCTTAGATGGTAAATTTTTGTGGAAGTAGATTGCCCAGTTTCGTGGGGTGGCTGTGTGAAATGGTATTTCATTGTGGTTTTGATTTACATCTCTTTGATGGCTAATGATGCTGAGCATTTTTTCATGTGTTTGGTAGCCAGTTGAATGTCTTTGGTGAAGTGTCTATTTGAGTCCTTGCCCATTTTATGATTGGGTTGCCCTTTTTTTTTTTTTTTTTGTCAAAGTTTTATATATATTTTGGTTATTAGATTCTTGTCCGATGTGTGATTTCCAAAGATAATCTCACAGTTGATAGCTGATCTTTCCACTTTTTCAGTTAAGATTTTTGATGAACAAAAGTTTTTCACTTTAATGAGGTCTTAATTATTTATTTTGCCTTTGGCTGTTTGTATTAGCTTTTTAAAATTTGTACCATTGTTGAAAGGTAGGCCTGACAGTATTGTCGCTGCTTTTTCTTCTAAGAATTTTATGGTTCCAGTTTGCATATTCAGGTCTGTAATTTGAATTTTGTGTGTGTGTGTGTGTGTGTAATGTGAGGCACGGATCCTGCTTCATTTTTCTGCATGTTGAAACCCAGTTTTTCTACCACTTGTTGAAGAAACTCTTCTTGCTCCACCAAATGGATTTAGCACTGTTGCCAAAAATCAGTTGACTGTAGATGTGTGGGTTTATTTCTGGGCTTTCAATGCTATTCCATTGGTCTCTGTGTCTATCGTTATATCAGGCTGTTTTGATTACTGTAGCTGTATAGTTGGTTTTAAAATCAGAAAGTGTGAGTCCTCCTACTTTGTTCTTCTCTTTCAGCATTCCTTTAGCTATTCAGGGCCTCTTGACTTTAAAGTGAAGGATTGGCTTTTTAATTTCTGTAAAAAAGATTGTTGGAATTTTGATCAAGACTGCATTGAAATTATAGGTTGCTTTGTGTGGTATAAGGAACTCTGGTGGTGTAGTGGGTAAGGCACTTTACCAAAAGGTCAGTGGTTCGAACCCACCAGCTGCTCTGTGGAAGAAAGATGAGGCAGTCTGCTTCTGTAAAGATTTACAGTGTTAGAAACCCAATGGAGGTACTATAGTCAGAATCAACTTGATGGCACTGAGTTTGGTTTTCTTGATTGGGTAGTATTTACATCTTTATGGAATATGACCCAGCCAGTAGGAGAAATGAAGCCTTGATGCATGCTACAATATGGATGGAGCTGGAAGAAAAGTTGAGTGAAATGAGTCAATCACAAAAGGAGAAATATTAGATGATCACCCTTGTGTAAAATATAAGAAAAGGCAAATGTATAGAGAACCAAGGTTATTAGTGTTTACTGGGGGCAAGAGGGATGGAGAAAGGGAGGGTTAACAGTGAGGGAAATATTGCATTAATTAAGGGTAGAGTTGTACAATCAATTAGTTTAATTGCTGTCAATAAGTTGTATACCTGTAAAAAGTAGAATTGGCAAAAGTGTGATAGATGTATTTACACCAATGACCAATAAAATAAAATACCTGCTGAGGCTGCTTATGTAGAATCAAAAAGCTCATGGAATTTGGTTAATTGGTTTGGAGGTTTAGGGCCATGGTTTCCTGGGATCTCCCAGTTAATTGGCCTAATAACATGTTTAGTGATTCTTTTATACCTCCTAGTTTGTTGTATAGAGACTGAAATCTTAAAGCTTACAAGCAGCCATTCAAGGCACAACATTGGTCTCTATTCACCTGGAACAACAGAAGAAGAACTAGGGTCAGGAAGAGAAGGAGGATATGGAATGTATGGCTAGTTGCCTTCCATGAGTAACTGCCTCTTTTGCCATGAGACCAGAAGAACTAGATGGTGCCCAGCTACCATTATAGAATATTTTGATCAAAGATTCCATAGAATAATCCTGATCAAAAGGGGGAAGGTACAGGACAGAATTCCAAATTCTCATAGACTCTAGAGTTTCTGGAGCCATGGTGGGTAGATGAACCCTAGAAACTATTGCCCTGAGATAAACTTTAAACCTTAAATCAAAAATAGCCTTTGACGTCTTAAAACCAAACAATAGTTTAGCTTGACTAGTGAAAAACTTCTGCCTTCAGCATTAAACTCTTTTAAGGACTGCAAATATGGAGCTCTGGTAACACAGTGCCTAAGGCATCTGACTGCTAACCAGAAGGTTGGTAGTTCAAACCCACCAGCCACTCCACAGAAGCAAGACTAGGCAATCTACTTCCAGAAAGATTTACTGCCTTGGAAACCCAATGGGAATCTCTATGAATCAAAATTGATTCGATGACATTGGGTTTAGTTTATATGTTGTGTTGTTGTTATATGTCGTCGAGTTGGACCTGATTCATAGTGACACCCCCCCCCCAGGGTTTCTGAAGCAGTATCACTATGAAAGTAGATTGCCCAACCTTCCTTCTGAGAAGTGGCTTGTGGGTTTGAACCGCCAGCCTTCTGGTTAACAGTCAAGTGATTAGGCACTATGCTACCAGAGCTCCTTGCTCCTTTATATATATATATATATATATATATATATATATATATATATATAGGAACAAATTGACAATAGCCACTTGAAAGATTAGATAGCAACCTTAGGAGGTAGTGATTTATGTTAATGTGGGAGGACAACTTAGAATAGGAGAGCAAGAATGGTTGCACAACTCGAAGAATGTAATCAGTGTCTCTAAAGGGTACATGTAAAAACTGTTGAATCGCTGTATGTTTTGCTGTGTATATTCTTAGCAACATCAACAAAATAAAATTATTAAAATAGTAATAATAATAAAGAAAGTCTTTTCTCCACCCCTAGAAAATTCAAAGACCCCAGATATCCCACCCGCCATGGATTATTATAACTCCACTTTTACCAAAAAGAGTAAATGATTGAAGAAAAGAGATTTGTTTTTGTTTTTCCTTCCCCCTGAGCCTCAGTGAATTTGGCTCTACAAAATTACTACCTTGTGTAGATTTGGCTGTATAGATGTATACTGAGCTAATGGGCAAAGTAACTTCATCTTAAAATACCTGACTATATTTAGGTTTTGTGGTCCCTTCACTCACTCTCTCTGCTCCCCATTGCACACTAATCATTGAGGGAAAAATATCTATTTATAATTCCAAAGGATCTTTTACCCATTTCTCATCAGTTTTATTTGTTTGATTTAAAATGACATTTCCAAGAAGCCTAAAGGCAAGATTAGTGATGCTTGGCGGTGCCCAGGTGGTGGGCTGGGGACAGTTCAGGGAGGGTACTGTTTTCTAGCAGAATTGGTTGGGATTGGCTACTTTAGAGGTGGCTGCTACTTAATAATATGAATATACTGTCACTGATGATAGAATTGAGACTTGAGGATATTGTCAAGAGATTCCAAGTAGAAAAATTAGAATATGCCCTGAGTAATAGGGAATTATTGTTCATTTTATAAGAGTGATAGTGGCACTGTGATTATATCTTAAAATGTTAATTTTAAGATGTGCACGATGAAGTATTTGGGAATGAAATGTCATGATGTTTCTGTAATTTCCCTTCAATCCTTCAGCAAAAAAAGAAAGAAAGATGACATATATATGACAAAATGTTAATAACTATCAAATAGAAATTGTATATACATGGGTCTTTGTTAACTTATTTTTGTAGTTGTTTGTTTGAAATTTTCTATAATAAATAGTTTTTTAAAAAGAAACTAAGGATCTAATATTTCAGTGTTAAAATATACTATACATATTAGTAAAATAAAATCTTAATGAGATGATATTTCATGCACATGCATAAAAGGGGATAATGAATTTAAAAGTTCTCTGACTCGACAGCAGTGCGTTTTCGTTGTTTTTTTTTTTTTTTTTTCCTGGACTGAAAGGCAAACTCGGTATTCCGAGTGGAGATTTAGTTCTCAGGATATAGTCATTATCACATAAACTAGTATAAATGAAAATCTTGTACAAAAATACAGGTTCATTTTCTTTTTTTAAGGCATTTTAAACTCCATAATTGAATCTGCAAAAAAGCACAGTACACATAAAAAAAGAAGAAGACAAGGTTATTTTTATTTATCTGAGCTAAATGCTTCAAAAATTCTGGGTGGTCACCCGGGCAAGGTGGAGAGCTTCTTGAAGAGGTCACAGAGGCCAAAGGGTTTGAAGACCTTGCCTTCTAGGATGAGAACTTGAGAGGGAAATTAGACTAGCAAGTTTATGCTATAACCTAATTAAAAGGCTGAAAGTAGATGACATGAATTATGAAAACACAGACGGTGAAAAAAGTATTTCTTTTCATCATTTTTGGGATTACCTGATTGGTGTGCTTCCTTAAAATGCTTACTTCTATCTTTGAATAGTTACTACCACGGTAGCTGTGATCTGCTCAAGAAGCAGAATACTTTTTTAATATGTTAATAATGTTGTTGTTGTTGCTGTTAGGTGCCGAGTCAGCCATGACTCATAGCTATCCCTCCTTGGGTTTCCGAGGCGTTATCACTATGGAAGTAGATTGCCCAATCTTCCTTCCAAGGCACTTGTTTATCACAAAATGTGTGTTATTTATTTATTTACTGTCATGAGGACACAGAAAGAAAATATACCTCTGATAGTGAGAGGTTGTTTCTATGTAAAATTCTGGGGTACAGACCCCAGCTTCAGCTGTGTTTACTTTAAGTCCTTTGATGCCTTGCTGTACGTAAACGCATGCCCAAATCTACTGTTATCATCACATTTAATACTTCACATTGATTTTAAAATATAAGAATTCATGGACAACCTTAGCAAGCCCCAACTTCGTTTATATAGGGATGGGGAACTTTATTTCTGAGCACTTATTTATTTTTCAATGAATGAATATAAAATGGGCTCTTTTTGAAGTAGCAGGACTTGAGTGAGGAATACATTTTACCAAATCAAACCACCATCTGAAAAGACTTTAAAATTTATACTCAAGATGAAGGTGATTCTGATTTTGTTGTTGTGTTAGGTGCCATCCAGTTGGGTCCAACTCATAGCTCCCCATATGCAACACTGCCCAGTCCTGCGCAGTCCTCATAATTGTTGCTATGTTTGATCTTAATAGAGCTGAAATCTGCAGTAAGTTTGCTCTCCTAAAACAAAGGCTGTTGATTTTCTCCTAGCAAAGCCAGACTGAGTGGTAGGAGCAGAGGCCAGGTAAATGTAGATTTCCTGCTTCTTTCGAGTTTGCCTTTTAACAAGGAAACAAGGAGCATATTTCAAAAGATAAAGCACTGGGCTAAGAAACATGAGAGGTGGGATATTTTAATGTCTTGAAGTTCTAAGTGTGTCTCTTAAGTTATCACAAGCATTTACAAATGGTATTATTAAAGAGAGATAGGGAGTATTAAGTCTAGGTTCCAGTCTCATGAACTATTGACCTATACCTCAGTGTCTTCATCTGCAAATTGAAGACTGTCATTAAATACTAACTGCTGACATTTCCTCACAGTTCTTCTGTGCCAGACACTATTTTGAGTGCTTTACATTAAATTCATTTAATTCCCACAACAACTTTATGAAGCAAATACTCTTGTTGTTGTTGTTGCTTTGTGCTGTCGATTTGGACCCTACTCATAGCGACTCCTCCTTGGGTTGCCGAGGCAGTATCACTATGAAAGTAGATTGCCCCATCTTCCTTACTATGCCTAATTCATCAGTCAGGAAGCTAGATAGTCTGAGGTTATCAAATGCTGAGTAATCAGAAATTTAGAGATGGGAGGGCCCGTGGAAATAATTTAGTCAGATTGGCAATGCATCATGCTGGTGAAGGGAGCAAACTCCATACTCAAAATGTGTGACTTTCAAACTTCACTCATTAGGAATATAGCTTTGGACAAATAGCTTAGTCTTTGTGTACCTCAATTCCTCATCTATAAAATGCGGATGGCATAGAATCTGCATTATTGAGTTGTAATGAGGAGTAAATGAGTTAATTTATGTGCAGAAGAAATACTGTCTTAGAGGAAATACAGATGGAATACTCCTTAGAAGCAAGAACGGCCAGACTTGGTATCGTGTACTTCGGTCATGTTATCAGAAGGAACCAGTCCCCAGAGAAGGAATTCACGCTTGGTGAGGTAGAGGGTCAGCGAAAAAGGGGAAGACCCTCAATAAGATGGATTGACACAGTGGCTGTGACGATGGGCTCAAGCATGGCAACAATTGTGAGGATGGCGCGGGACCAAGCAGTGTTTCGTTCTGTTGTACAGAGGGTCGCTATGAGTCATACCTGACTCTGTGGAACCTAACAACAAAAACAACATACACAGCACTTAGAAGAGTGTCCATCACCTAGGAAGCTCTTAGGAAATGTTAATGATGATGGTAGTGGTGACTGGGTAAGAGACACAATTGTTTCACTTAGAAGATTGTGTTACAGTATTATTAAGAGATCCTCAAGTCAGAAAAAGGCTGTGGGTGGTAGTGGTGGTCTTGGTTGAAAGAGTGGAGTTATCATCATCATCAGTAATACAAAAGGGTTCTTTTAGAAAGAAAAATAATAATAATAATTAGGTTAAGAAGAGGAGACTGTTAGGCTAGAAAAACAGAAAAATCTCTATTATATTGTAACTCACAAATGTGTCCATGGACTGGGTAGGTGCATACATGTATTTTGTGGGTGTCTTTAAGTTAAAAAAACTTAGATAATGTATGAGAGAAAAAAATACTATGTAAGTACGATCATGGTCGAGAGAGGGTCATGTTTAGGCCATTAATGTGTGACGTTAGACAAGCCAACAAGTAATAATTAGCTAAACTGGCCCATGACCGCCTCTCTGGGTGCTCAGGGCTTGCTCGCCTCACCACCAGTACATCTGGACTCTGTGGCATTACCTAGAATGCTGATTTTCAGTCAAAGCTCTGCTAAACCATCAGTGTTGGGCAGGAGGAGGGAAGGCAGACAGAGACAACAGTAAAGCACATAGAAATGAAGCCCACATTCGGATGTCTACATGGAGTTATTCCAGTTTCTTTGGATCGTCATAGACTCACATAGAATGTTAGAGCTAAATGGGACCTTGGAGATTGTCCAGTACCACCTCCTCATCTTACAGATGAGCATTTCATGAGAATAAAGTCTGGTGAGATTTGGCCAGAATTGCAGGGAAGTGTAACCCAGAGAAGTTTGCATTGTAATGTTTAAGGAGGGATTTCAAGTAGAGATGAAGGGAAAGAGGGTGGAAATTCCTTTGGTTTTAGGGTGATGCCCAGGTGGAAACGTGGAGTAAAGAAGGCAATGACTTTTCCCAAATTAATTAAAACCAGGGAGATACGGGGAGAGAGGATTCTAATTTTATGCTAAATAGTCTTAGATTGGCTTTGTAGTTAATGTTTAAAAGTCTATGATAAGGGCAGATTTATTTTATTATTTCTAGGAACTTGGTCTCCTAAAATGGAAAGGAAGTTTTGGGGACAGTTTGGTAGCATTGATGGTTCCAGCAAATGGAGAATCTGTTTGCAGCTGGTGTGAAACTGGTAAGCAGTTAATGTTCATCTGTTACTATTTAGGATGAATACATCTTGGCTTTTTTTTAAAAAATCACTTTTAACTAAGTTTATGCTAGTGTTTTCTTTCAAATAACCGAGCGTCTCAATAGGAACTATGAGTCAGATTAATTTGGCATGGAGTTCTGAACAGGGGAGGGGGCAGGAATCCTCTTTCAGAACACTAAAAAATGCTTTGTTGAGTTTCTTTTACAATTCCCTGTGCCAGGGTTGGGTTGAAGGGAGTCTTTCTGAAGGGTTTAAAAGCTCCCCTACTGTGCTGGCTCCCCCAATTATAATAACATTGGGTTACTGAATGAGGACTAGCTAGGAAGTCAACATCTCTAGTTTGTCTGTTTACATGATGAAAAAGAAGCCAATAGCACCAAGGTTGAAGTCAAGATTTTATGGCTTTGCACCCACTTACATATTATTTTTTATAAAAAGCATTTACCTAGCATGTCAGTAAGTATTTTAGTAAGAGGCTTTTAGCTTGGCTTTATTATTATTATTTAAAAAGAAAACCATTGCAGTTATTTCTTACCATATTATTCTCTGCATCGTTGAAAGACCTAGGGATATTGGAGGCTCTCTATAATATATACTCTCCATAACCTTGTCCAATACCACAGCCCACCTCAGCTGCTGGTAGAAAGGCTTCAGGAAAATGGGTAGAGCTGAGGAATAAATACCATGGTACTTTAAGTCTTTTTCTTTTCTTTACTTTTTGCTTTTCGATTCTGCCTCCCTCTGGCTGCTCCCAATTCCATGTCCGCTTGGGCTGATGGCTCATAGAATCAAGTTAGAGATGAAGAAACTGAGGCCTGGTGAAGTTTTATATCTACGTCTAGGCCCTCAGGAGCACACTATAAGCCAAAATGAGAGGCGGAACTCAAACTTTTGGTCCAGGTTGAAATTTAGTAAGTCATGCTGTTTTCTGTTCTAGAGATGTGTTGGGCCTGTGAGTGCCCAACTCTATGCCTGTTAACAGAAACCCGCTTTTCATTTTCAAAATCGTGTGTGCCACAAAGAAGGTCACATTCTTTGAAACAAATGATTTAAAAAATTAGAAGTAGCCAAGAGTGATAAAAGGGAAAGGAATTTTTTTTTTAATGTTTCTGCATATGAATTTTACAAGTCCTGCCTCTAGTGGTGTGGTGGTTAAGGCATTTGGCTGCTAACCAGAATACCAGCAATTTGAATCCACCAGTCACTCTGTGGAAGGATGATTGGACAGTCTGCTTTGGTAAAGATTTACAGCCTTGGAAACCCAATGAGGGTCGCTATGAGTTGGAATTGACTAGATGGCAGTGAGTTTCTGGGTTTTTTTTTTTTTTTTAGGAGCTCTGGTAGCGCACTGGATTGCTAATGAGAAAGCTGGTGGTTAAACCCACCAACCACTCCTCTGAAAGAAGATTGAGCAATCTACTTCTGCAGTGATGTTGTTGTTGTTGTTGTTATGTGCCGTCGAGTCGGCCCCGACTCATAGCGACCCCTCCTTGGGTTTCCGAGGCAGTATCACTACGGAAGTAGGATTGCCCAACCTTCCTTCCGAGGAGTGGCTGGTGGGTTTGAACCGCCAGCCGTCTGGTTAGCAGGCAAGTGTCTTAGCCACTATGCTTTGAAACCCAAGGAGGGGTCACTATGAGTCAGGATGGACTCGATGGCAGTGAGTTTTTTATTTTTTTTCCTTTGGGGGGGGGTCTCGAGGAGTTCTGGTGGTGCAGTGGTTAAAGCACTTGGCTGCTAACCAAAAGGTTGGTGGTTCAAACCCACCAGCTGCTCTGTAGGAGAAAGATCAGGCAATCTACTTTCACAAAGATTTGCAGCCTTGGAAACCCTATGGGCAGTTCTACTCTGCCCTGAAGTGTTGCTATGATATGGAATTGACTCAATGGCAGTGAGTTTGGTTTTGGTTATGTTGTTTTAAAGCATCAAGATGAGTTAAAAGCAAAATACTTTCAGTGATGTGAACCATGGTATATGTGTTTGACAGTCTTTCTTGTGCTTCTAACCCACCTATGCTCTCCAACTTTATTCATTCACATGAAAACCCTAATAGGACGTGGTGGTAAAGAACAGGAAATTGCTAGGGCCTGGTGAATGAATGCCCACAAGTCCCTAGTGAAGGATGAAAATTGGTAATCTTTGTCTGGAGAAGTAAAATTAGCTGGATTGTGATATATGCATCAAAACTCAAAAACAAAATCAGAGTATGCCCTCAAATGCTGAGGTGAAGAAAGTTAGCAAAATCTTATTGGTCTACTAAAAAAAAATTAAAAATGGTGTATGGTGGAATCGGAGAGAGGGAAGAATTAGAAATCAGGTCTAGGAAAAGAAATCTGGGGCAAAAACAGCAGATTTAATACTAATAGCCCTTCTCTAGAGTTTGAAATAGTAGATCCTTATGTGAAATTAAGGAAAAATACTAGGAATCTGAAGATTTTCCAAATAGAAGATAAATTTTCTGTGGAGAAAAGTCATAGAAGTTAATGAACATAAGCCTGCTTTAAAATGGACACAAAATTAGGGGCAAGAAGAGGGCAAGGAAGGAGCAAATAATTGTTTTGAAAACATTGGCCTAAACCTGACTCTGTCTTAGAGTATGTAGTATTTCTGTCTTCGTATGTAGTGTTTTAAGTATCTTTTTTGGGCGGAAAACTGATTTGAAACTAGAAAGGCCTTTTGGAAGTTAGAAAGTTTAGGGTTTGGATTGTTTTTTTTCTTTCACATGTTTATTTAAAGTTTAGACTATCGAAACCGTGTATAAAATAGGCATTATTATGTACTAGAAAATATTTTACAACAGATAAGAATCTTAACGTAAATTTATTGAAAGAATATTAAAACTACTGAGTCATACATTAAACCCCCCAAAATATGTCAATGATAGGAAAAAAAAAGAACTACTAAGTATAAGGAACGATTATATTGTGACGATTCTGGGATAACATTTAACATTTAAAATCAGATGATTTTTTTTATTGGCAGTGTTAATTTAATTTAAGCCTTATTGTCTAAAGTTACAGCTCAAAAAATTCAAATATCCATCACCCCAAAATGATTTTTCACAGAGTAAAAATGATCATACTAATTTAACTGTCTTTCTCTTTTCTGCAGGAAAATGCTAAAAGTTTCATTTTCTCAAGAACCATGGAGATTCTTTTAAAGGTGAAAATTTTCATCTTACAGGTAAGGAAATGTTTGCTATTGTTTATCCCTTTGCTGAAGAAAGCATTTCAATTACAGGAGAAAAGTAATATGAATTTAAATTTTGCTTGTCCTAACTGATGTAAAACACTATGGAGATGATAGAAAGCAGGATTCTTAAGTTATATAAAAGAAATTCATTGGAAATTTTTCATTTAAAAAGATCAATCTCTTGTCAAAAAGAACTACTTTTTTTTTTTTTTTTGCACTTTCCCATAGACTGACATGATAAGAAGATCCCACAGTTCATCTTCTCTAAGTATTTAAGATGTAACTAAACTAAAATTAAAATTATTTTTCTTTGTGGAAAGTTTGAAAAATATATTTTGCAAAATCAGAAACAAGAGATTTTTCTGACAGAGAGTACTCCTAAATAGAAATGTAAACTTAATGTGACAATTAAAAAAAAAAAACCACCAGACTATTTTAATAAATTTGAGGGACTAGTCTGTGCTTAAAAAGCAGGCAGCGAATTAAAGTTAAGATTTGGGCAGTAACCGAGAAGCTTAAACTCCTGGATATACTTTCATGTTAGGAAAATACTATTTTGTAGTGTCAGAATGTAAATGTAAACAATCTGTTTAATCAGGCAAGAAGCTGTGCTTTGTGTGTGACCTCTTTTCAGCTTTTGGTAACTGTGTCATACTGGTAACGTAAGAAAAGAAAAGACAGACTCACTTTTTTTGACATGTTAGAAATATCAGTAACTCATTCTACTTTTGACATTAATAAGTGCAGTTTACTTGCATGATGAGTATAAATTACATATACGAAATTCAGATGTTTAAAAGCAGATCAACTGAAAATGCAATGGAAATGTCTAAACAAACATTTAAAGATGATTTAAAGTATTTTGTGAAATTAAAGTAATAAAAATGATTAGTTATAGAAATTATACATAGATTCTGTTGTAAGATGTGCAAATGTGCACATTCTAGCTTTGACACCAACACCACATTTGGGAAAAGGAGTAGATTGCTATGTTTGCCTTTTATTAATCTATGTTCTAATAAGTGAACAAGATTTCTCCTAATTTTAAATACATTAATACAGTTACATATGAATATTTTTAAAATTTTAGTATAGTGATTTAGGTTCCAAAAAAAAAAAATGTATAAAAAAAAATAAAAAGAATCCATGTAGTAAAATAGAATCTAAAAACTTTGGAAGAAAAATACTAAATTCTTTATGAATTTAAAGAATCCATTTCCAGAATGAATTAATTTTCTCCTTATAAAGACATTTATATCAGTATTAAATATATAGGTTAAGACTTACTTAAATTTCTTAATTAGGATGTACTAAACTTCTAAGTCATTTTTAAAAGAAGGATTATGATAATCTGAAAAACTATAAAATTATTTCCAGTGTGATCTTCAAATAAAGCCCTTTACTTTTGTCATTTTTAAAAATCTTATGTTTAAAAGGTTAAAAGAATAGAAAAAATTATCAACTTCCTAATGGAAAATACAATCTCATAGCACTTAGAAGAGAGTTATAAGCATAAACAAAAAATGAGAAGATCAGTTTCATTTCTGATTTGTTTTTGAGCATTTCTTATGAATCATCACATATTTTAACACCAGCAAAAGGAAATATAAAATATGCATTAAGTGTTTATGTTTTGTCCACTATTAAAATAATAATAAAGAGAAAAATACAACTTTGCCTAGCTAAATGCTAATGAAGTATTAAGTGAAAATTAGAAAAATACAGAAGCTAAAATACTGCAATTAACTGAAGTTCCATATATGTATATATATATGCAGGTGTATACATAATTTTTAATTTGCTTATAGCATTTTATCTTAATTGCTAATAAAACTAGCTATGTAGCTGAGTGAAAAAATAAATGGTGGAGAAAAATTCCTTCATTGTTTACCAGATCAAAAAACTGTTATTAATGAGCTAAATGTAACATTAAGGAATATGTTTAAAATAGGATATTGGAGGGTTTTGCTGAGGATGTATCTTTCCAGCAAGGCTTTGGGTTTTTGTGTCTGTGTTAGGATTTCTGAATTTTGTGATTTGAAATTCACGATACATTTCTAGTGCCCTTTCAAATGGTAAAATTCCCTGGAAAAATCAAACATTGTGTACATTTTATTTTGTATTTGAACATGAGAAAAATGCCAGATACTTTTAGAGAATTCTAGTTGTTGTTTTAGTGCATGAATCACCTACTAGATTATCATTTTGACTCAGTCACTTACACGTCTGAGCATGTTACAGTTTGTGTATGTGCAAATCAGAGCAATTTAATTTATACTGATGATACAGCAATCTCTAAATATGATTGCTATCTTTACGGAAATTATGGGCAATGTATTTTAAAGAAATGCATTTTAAAACTCTTAATTTTAATTAAAATGAGAAAGACTTTGAAGGAGTTCTTCCATGAGTTAAAACATGCCATTGTGCAGTTTTCTAAACCAGTGAACTTCCCTTACTTTAGTGTATTTTTCAAGTTACATTAAAATGCTTCTTGTTGTTTGTTGATATTTTAAAGTCAGAAGGCAATAAAGCAGTGCTATATCCTATTTCTGATTATCTTTCTATCAATATAGAGTGAAAGGAAAGCAAACTCTGTCAGCAAAATAGGCTTTCCCCTCAAAAAACTTTAGCTTAAAATTGAAAAAATATATTGCCTATAACTAGTTTTTCTTATTAGGGCTTATTTGGAGTTGCATAAATTTTTGAGTCAGTATATTTCTGGCTTTTTATACAACGGAGAGATGTAGAACATTGTGGTCAGTTATAGGAAGTTTTTCTCTCTTGTTGACTCCCAGGACTTAGAAAACATAATTTAAATTAATAATGTTAAGTACAAAAATTTCTGAGCTATAATAATTTAGAAAAATGCCGAAAAATTAGGAAGGCGAAAGGGAAAATTAACTGAAGTTAAATGATGGACATTTGACACTGAGTGCTTTGCAGATAAGAAATAGTAGTGCTCTGTCAGGAATATTTTTCTGGGCAGCTGAAGTTTGTAGCTGTGACGAGGAAAGGCGTCGAGATAGCCTAACTGTAACTGCTTCACAGAAACTCCGAACTTAGTTTAGGATTGTTAGGGTGAAACTAGGTGCAACAATTGGGTGTTGGAAGGGGGAAGGGAGCAGAGTTCGCCAGCCCAGGCGTCACGACAGGGTTAACCGCGGCGCCGCCCGGTGCACTCTGGGAGTTGTAGGCCGCGGGCATTGTGGGAGTTGTCGTAAAAGTCGGCTTTCTTGCAGTGATGGCCGTCTCTGAGGCAGAGAGTTGGGGTTTCCACTTTTCCGGACGGTTTTGGGGCTGTGTTTCTCGTCAAAAGGCCACCAACAGCCCCCAGGTTTCCAAGGGCCTGTTAATTGTGTACCTGGGAGGTGGGCGAGCTGTCTTACGGGTTGACATTGGGGCCTGTAGTCCCCAGATCGGCAAGAGGGTCTTTGGTGGCTTCTGGCGGCTTCGGGCTCGGTGAGGGGCTCCAGCCTGCCGGACCCTGGCCTTCTGGCCTTATGCCTTCTAGAGGTCTGGGTGGCCATTGCCTGAGTGTTTTGGGGTGTGCCTTATTTTGTTGTGGTTTGTGCCTTGCACCTTTCTCCCCTTTGTACGGGAGTCCTGCGCTGTCCGTGTGGTCGTTGGTACTCCTGACTCTATTTGGGGTTAGGTTGGGTTCATTTTCTTGGGTCTGGTGGGATATATGCAAGAGCAGGGATTTTGAAAGTTACGAAAAGTAATGTTTTAGGAGTTTGTCTTGGGCGGGGTGTTAAAAAAAATTGCGTGAGAGACGAAGTTGGGAATGTAGTGTTCTCGTTCTCTTGTATGTGGTGAACTTTGCCCTAGTTTGGTAATGCTGAGGGGAGTGTCCAGCAGTTCTGCTTGTGAAATGCCTTCTTGGTAACTTTAATGTGTTCTTAAATCTTTAGAAGCCTCCGGAAGGCTGTTCTGCAGCAGTTTGTACAAAGGTGTATGTCCAAAACTACGTGTAAAACAAATGCAAGGTAACGGTTGTCTTTAGTTATGAGTTGCGAACCCTTGGACCTTCCGCAGGTTGTGAAGTTAGTGATCAGGTACTTTCAGCTGTGTTGTTCCTTTATTAGTTTGGCTCAGTATTCTTTTGCATGTTGGGACACTTTGATCTAATTTGTATTGGTTACTCTCAGTGCTTGAGGCAAGATAGAGCACCGTGTACTGACATGTTACTGCATACGCGACTCTCAGGATGACACCATCTGGTGTCAAGCAAGGCAGGACCTTGTTACCTGCCTACACAAACTTGGACCACACCCTCTGTTTCCATCACTGTGTACTGCTCCTTAAGTTCTGTCTTGTCCCAACTGTCTGGGTTTTGTCTGTATAACTTGAGGCCTCAGTATGCCTGAAAAGCCATTTTGCATACATAACTATTTAAAAACTTTTTTTTCTATAGCAGAATTGTTGTCTGGGAAGTTTTTTCACTCAAGTGTGATAAAGTAGTGGGTTTAAAATGAGGTACAACAGTGGTTTTGAAAATCATCTATCAGTGTTCTATTTTTTGTTGGTACTTGAGAGCATATAAAACCTGTTTCTTTGTCATTCAATTGGACCACTTTAGTATAGCATTAAAAGCCCTTTGATGTGTGATGAACTGGGTTTTCAAAATTCCCCTGTTGTCTGGTTTTACCTAGGACTTGACTACTTGAAAATGTTGTGACTAGGGTAAGGACAAGAGTAGCTAAGTATGTATGTGTGTATCTGTTGAGTGTGATTCAGGTACTGATCGATAGACTAAAATTGGTTTGCTAGTCAGCTAGAGAATTGTCTTCTCTCCTTCCCTCTGACCTGACTCCAGTGTGTCTTAAAATATTAACTAAGGTATCAGTTGAAAAAAGATTGATAACTTCATTTTTAAATGATCTGTATTGTCCATGTTTGTTATTGTCTGGTGATGTGGTAAAATATGGTTGATTCTGATGAGTGGTTTTGCATCTTACGAAGACTAGATGGCTAGAATCTGTAGATTCATAAGCTTATGTAGAATTGTTCAAAATCAACCACAACTAGTGTCATTTTGCTTTCTAAGATGATGAATGAGATTATAATTGCCAAGTACTTCTGTCTTGCGTTAAGGAGAACAAACAATTCCTTAGAAGGTGCTTAGAGTATGGAATGGTACTTACTTTGGTAAGTTTAGAGATAAACTCATCTCTAATTTCACAGAAGCCATCTGGATGTTTAGAAGTAGACCCATCTTTCTACAAAATGGTGAGGTTTTGCATCCCAAAATTTGTACATTTAATCCCTATTTTGTACTCTCCACCTCCATCATCATTTCAATTCTTCATCTGGTGTGCAATGTTCCTTGTGATACCCAAAGTTAAAAGTAGTTGTTTCAGGAAAAAGATAAGATAAAATCCACTACCTACTAGACAAGATGATTCCTAAGGTTCATGTACATATTTGATGGACATGTCAAAGGTTGTCTTTTTGAAACTTAGGATTTTCATAGTTTGGATGAAACTCTTTTGAATGAGACATTACACCAAAGTGCAACTGCAAAAAAGGACATGGGAGGGCATCTTCTAACTTCACAAGGGGGAGAGAGAATCACTGTTAGCAGCCCAAGGCTTATTTCTGTGAGACCAGACATACTACCACCCTCCAGCCTTTTTACCATGGTACTCACTACTTCTCTGTTGGGTTCGATAATTCATTGCAGTGGTCACTCAGAACTCACAGACAATGCTCACAATTATGGGGTTTATTAGGGAAGTAACAGGCTACAGTTCAGGTTCAGGAACCCTCTCAGGATACAGTTCTTCAGACAGGACATTCTTCCCTCTGCTGTGCACTCAGACATACCTCTCTGGCCCTTGGCCTCTTGGCTTGCCCTCTTGTCATGCTCAGGATAGTGTTACAAAGCTCTTTTGGCTCTGTGTATAAGTGCACCCAACTTTGCCAGCAAGTCTTCTGCTCAAAGGTACTTACTGTTCTCGGTCTGTGGGCCAGCAAGCCTGCCACTCTATCTTGTACCAGTCTCTCAGTTCTGCTGCTGCCATGTCTCTACCGGTTGTCTCTGCTGGTCATCTCTGCTGTCTCTCTGCCAAGGAGGTCTAGCACAGGGATCTTGGGTCTAAGGATGTATTCTACTCTGTCTCCAGTTTTCACTCTTGATGGCACTGAGATCCACCCTTCTGCCTCTAAGAGGGCTCGTTTTAAGGCTAGGGAAATCACAAAACTCACCAGTTCCCACATTAGGATTCCATATGCCTTATTTGCATGGTTCCACCCCCCACAAGGAGCTCTGGTGGCGTAGTGCCTAAGGCATTTGACTGCTAACCAGAAAGCTGGCGGTTCAAAGCCACCAGCCACTCCTCAGAAGGAAGATTGAGCAGTCTTCTTCCATAGTGATACTGCCTTGGAAGCCCAAGGAGGGGTTGCTATGGGTCAGAGCCGACTCGATGGCAGTGAGTTTGGTTTTGGGTTTTTTTTTTTTTGACCCCCCACAAGGGTGCCATGTACCTTATTTACATTACTAACAAGCTGTCCAATTCCCTTGGTGGGCCAGAAACATCTTACATTTGCATAGTAATCTGGTGGGAGTCAAATAGACTGTGGTTAGAAGAGCCATACCACATACTGTACCTTAAGAGATCATTTTGCTTTGTCCGCTGCCTTCCTTAATTTTCTTCACCTTTCTCCTGCAGAGTACCTCTGTGGTTCCAGAATTTAAATTACATTTCACTTACTTTGGAAAATATTTTTCAAATTATTTGCTTCAACTTTTTTTTTCCTTCTTTCTTTTTTCCCTTGTCTTCTTCTCTCCCATGCATTCCTGCCCCCTGAGCTTTCTCCCTGTATAAACACCCTTCTATTCTCTCTAAGGAGTGTATCTACCTGATGTAAATGTTCACCCCATGTGCCTGTCTATTTGACTGGAAGCCACAGGAGTGAGTTTGGTTCTAGACCTGAAGGGTAACTGTTGTTGTTGTTATGTGCCGTCAAGTTGGACACGACTCATAGCGACCCCTCCTTGGGTTTCTGAGGCAGTATCACTACGGAACTAGATTGCTCCATCTTCCTTCCGAGGAGTGGCTGGTGGGTTTGAACCACCGGCCTTCTGGTTAGCAGTCAAGTGCCTTTAGGACTACGCTACCAGAGCTCCTGAAGGGTAACTAGGGACCATATTTTTTGGGGGCTCACCAGGCTCTAACAGACCACCAAACCTGGTCTTTTTTTATTATTTGAGTTTTGTTCCACATTGTTCTCCAGCTTTATCCAGGATCTCCTGCACTGATCCCCTTCTGAGTGGTTAACAGTGGTAACTGGGCACTATCTAGTTCTTCTGGTCTCATGGTCATATAAGTTGAGAATCACATGGTCCACTAGTCCCTTGGACTAATTGTTCCCATGCATTTTTGGTTTTCTTCATTTTTCCTTGCTTTGAATGAAGACAGACACTTCATTGCTTCTACATGGCTGCTTGCGTGCTTTTAAGACCCTAGTCACAACTTACCAAAGTAGGCTGTGTTGTTGTTTGCTGTCAAGTCGGCCCCAACTCATAGCAACCCCTCCTTGGGTTTCAGAGGTGGTATCACTACGGAAATAAATTGCCCAACCTCCTTTCCAAGAAGTGGCTGGTGGGTTTGAACTGCCAGCCTTCCGGTTAGCAGTCAAGTGCCTGAGGCACCATGCTACCAGAGCTCCCAAAGTAGGCTGTAGAACAATGTTTTTGTGTAGTATGTTAGGTCATTTGAGCTTGATATCCACTGCAGCCATGGTGCCGATCCCACAGGTCCAACTATTCGTTCCCTCAGGGTAGCTCTACTATACACCTGGCCATTCTTATAGCATATACAAATATGCATGTAGATACATCATCTGCCAACCCTATACATGGTCATGGGCACACTCTGCCCTGCCTAGATGTACCTGATCATTCAGCTTGTCCAGCCTACTAGATCAATGCTTGCCATCACTGACTGTAACACCGTACCATACATGCAAAAGGGTTCATCTTTGTTGTCTGTACCTCCCTTGTACCTCTCTATGTCTATTTGCTTTAACTTTTAAAAACCATTTTAATCTAAAATGTTCATAATATAAGAACATGGTGCTGTGTTCTTGACATACTACATTTTTATAATTAAAACTGCTATAAATGTTGTGAGAAGCTGTCTTCCAAATCTCTTGGCATAACTGAGTGAGTGCCTCCAACAGGGCATCTGTTGAAATATCTCAATCGGTATGCCATCAATTCCCGGAGCCTTGTTCTTCGCCAGTTCTTTCATTGCAGCTTTGACTTCTT
>NW_006921752.1:1394158-1401263 GCF_000298275.1 Orycteropus afer afer
TCCCTGAGTTGTCCCTGGGGCTGACTGCTCCTCTGTCCAGGTTCCTGGCTTTTATCCCCTTTCTCCTGCTCTCTGGTCCTGCTGCTTTGGGCGGGCCTGAGTTTCCTCTCCTCACCTAATCCCTTTGGGTGATTGCTCTTCTCTCTGGCTTCCGGGCTTTTAATCCCCTTTCTCCTGCTCTTCCAGCCTGCTGCTTTGGGTGTCCCTGAGTTGTCTCTCCTTACCTGTATCCCTGGGGCTGACTTGAGTACTAAGTAGTATAAAATTAAAACTTAGAAAAATACAATTTTATAAATGAAAAAAGTTTAATATACTTAATATAACCAAACCGCAAACCAAATTCACTGCCACTGAGTTGATCCCAACTCATAGTGACCCCTACTGAGTTTCCAAGGCTGTAAATCTTTGTGGAAATAGACTGCCTCATCTTTCTTCACAGAGTGGCTGGTGGGTTTAAACCACTGATCTTGTGGTTACCAGCTGAGTGCCTTAACCACCACACCACCAGAGCTCTTTACTGTTATAAAAAGCTTTTATAATCAGTAGGAAAACATGGAAGGGCAAAGCCCATGGTTTGGTTTTGACAGTTCACAAAGGAAAAATGATAATTAATGTGGCAGATTGTGTTTTACAAAGATGGTTACAACAGCATCTCCTAGCTTGCCTGTTTTTCTGCACTGTGACATTGTCACTCTGTCATCAGGAGATGGGTTCTCCCTTTCTACTTCTTTGAATCTGGGTGGACCTGTTGACTGCTTTGACCAATAGAATACAGTGGAAGTGCTAGTTCCTGGTGTATCCCTTACCTGGTTTGATAGCTTCTGCTTCCTGCATTTTGGAAGCCAGCACCATGTAAGAAATGAAATTACCTTGAGGCCACTGTATTGTGAGAAGCCCAAAATCTTATGAAGAGGTCCTGGAGAATGAGACATCCAGTAGAGAGAAAAGCCAAGGAGCATCAAAGAACCAAGCCTGTGAGTGAAGAAGCCATTCTGGAAATGGACCTTCCAGGCCCAGCTACCCTAGTTAATGCTATATAAATCAGATGAACCTCCCAGTGCAGCCTGCTCCAATTCCTGGCCTATAATATCATGAGCAAAATAAAATGCTTGTCTAAAGCCTTGGAGGGTTTGAGTGGTTTGTTATGCAGCAATAGATAAGTGGGACACATACTAGAAAAAAAGAATTCATGTAATAGACAGGTGAAAGTATGGGAGAATGTATTTGCAGTGTCTAAATCTGACAAGGAACTGATATCTACACTATAAAAGGGATGCCTAGACCTTCAAACAAATAACAAGAGCTGAATAGATTGGAAGTCCTAGCTGGGCAGTGGAAGCTCTGGTGGCGTAGTGCCTAAGACATTTGACTGCTAATCAGCAGGCTGGCAGTTCAACCCACCAGGCACTCCTCAGAAGGAAGGTTGGGCAATCTACTTCTGTAGTGATACCACCTCGGAAACCCAAGGAGAGGTCACTATGAGTTGGATCTGACTCTGTGGCAGTGCATTGCAATATGTTTTTTTTAGCCAGGGCAATAAGGCAGGAAAGGGAAATAAAAGGTATCCAAATTGGTAAGGAAGAGGTAAAACTATCCCTACTTGCAGGTTATATGATCCTATACATAGAAAACCCAAGAGACTCGCCAAGAAAACTACTGGAACTAATTGAAAGATTTAACATAGTGGCAGGATACAAGATCAACATACAAAATTCAATTAGATTCCTCTACACCAGCAAAGAAATCTCTTAAAAGGGAATCAATACCATTTACAATGACTACAAAGAAAATAAAATACTTTGGAATAAATCTTACCAGGGACATGACATATGCAAAGAAAACTACAAAACACTGCTTCAGGAAGCCATAAGAGATCTACATAAATGGAAGAACATACCATGCTCATGGATAGGAAGATAGAACATTATGAAAATGTCAATACTTCCCGAAACAAACTATACATTCAGTGCAATCCTAATCCAGATCCCATCAACATTCTTAAAAGGATACGGAAAAATCAATCACTAATTTTACATGGAAAAGAAAGAGACCTCGGATAAGCAAAGCACTATTGAAGAAGAACAACAAAGGAGGAGGTCTCACACTTCAGATCTCAAAACCTACCTTACAAGCCACGTTAGTCAAAACAGCCTGGTATTGGTACAATGATAGACAGACACATGAACTAGTGGAATAGAATTGAGAACACAGAAATAGATCCACCCACCTATGGTCAACTGATTTTTGACAAAGGGCTGAAATCCATTAAATGGGGGAAGACACCGTCTCTTTAACAAATGGTGCTGGAAAAATTGCATATCTCTTTGCTGAAAAATGAAACAAGGTCCATACCTCACACCACATACAAACACTAACTCCAGATGGATCAAAGACTTAAATGTTGTTATATGCCGTCGAGTCGGCCCCAACTCATGGCAATCCCTCCTTGGGTTTCTGAGGTGGTGTCACTACAGAAGTAGATTGCCCAACCTTCCTTCCGAGGAGTGGCTGGTGGGTTTGAACTGCCAGCCTTCTGGTTAGCAGTCAAATGCCTTAGGCACTATGCTACCAGAGCTCCCAATACTTAATAGGAAACCTAAAATTGTAAAGTTTCTCAAGGAAAAAAATAGCAAATCTAGGCACCCTCATTTATAGCATAAATAGACTGTCAAACATAACCCAAAATTCACAAAAAGCAGGAGATAAACTAGATGAATGGGACCTTCTAAAAATTAAATTTTTATGTGCTTCAAAAGACTTCTCCAAAAGAGTGAAAAGAGGACCTACAGATGGAGAAAATATACTCGGCAGCATATCTGACAAGGGACTTCTCTCTAAAATTTATAGGAAACTCTAACACTTCAACAACAAAAAGACAATCCAATTAAAAAATGGGCAGAAGACATGAATAGGCACTTCATTCACCAAACAGGATATCCAGGCAGCCAACAAATATGAAGAAAGGTTCATGATCATTAGCCATTGTTGTTAGGTGCCATCAAGTCATCTCTGACTTATAGCAACCCTGTGTCAGCAGAACAAAACATTGCCCAGTCCTGTACCATCCCCACGATCCTTAATATACCTGAGCCCATCATTGTAGCCCCTATGTCAATCCATCTTGTTGAGGGCCTTCCCCTTTTTTGTCGACCCTCCACTTTATCAAGCATGATATCCTTCTCCAGGGAATGGTTCCTTCTTACAATGTGACCAAAGTAGGTGAGACAAAGTCTGGTCATTCTTGTTTCCAAGGAGCATTTGGCCTGCACTTCTTCCAGGACAGATTTGTTAGTTCTTTTATCAGTCCCTGGAGCTTTCAGCATTCTTTGCCAACGCCACAACTCAAAAGCATCGACTTCTTCGGTCTTCCTTATTCATTGTCCAGTTCTCACATGCATATGAGGCAATTGAAAATACCATGGCTTCTGTCAGGCACACCTTAGTCTTCAAGGAGATATCTTTGCTCTTCAGCACTGAAAGAGGTCTTTTGCAGCAGATTTACCCAATGCTATACATCATCTGATATCTTGACTGGTGCTTCCATTGATGTTGATTGTAGAACCAAATAATAATAAGTTTTGACAACTTCAGTCTTTTCTCCATTTATTGTGATGCTACTTACTGGTCCAGTTTTGAGGATTTTTGTTTTCTTTATATTGAGGTGTGATCCATACTGCATACTGTAGTCTTCAGTCTTCATCATTAAGTGCTTCAAGTTACCTTCACTTTCAGCAAGCAAAGTTGTGTCATCAGTTTATCACAGGTTGCTAATGAGTCTTCCTCCAATCCTGATGCCATGTTCTTCATAAAGTCCATCTTCTCCGATTATCTGCACATACTACACAAAAACATTCTATAGCATACTTTGGTGAGTAGCGACTGGGAACTTTAAAACTTGCAAGCAGCCATCTAGGTGCAACGATGAGTCTCTCCTCATCCAGAGCAAAGAAGAATGAAGAAAACCAAAGATGCATGGAAACAGTAAGTCCAAAGGATTGGTGGCCCATGCAGTCTTCAACCTATTAGAACATAAGACCAGAAGAACTAGATGGTGCCCAGCTACCACTGTCAAACACCTGGATGGGGATCAGTGCAGGAGATCCTGGATAGAGTAGGAGAACAATGTAGAACAAAACTGTAAATAAGACCAGGTTTGCTGGTCTGATAGAGCCTGGTGAGACCCCTGAGACTATGGCCCCTAGCCACCCTTCAGGTCTGGAATTGAACTCATTCCTGAGGCTTTCAGCCAAACAATAGGCATATGGGGTGAACATTTACATCAGGTTGATACACTGCCTGGAGCAGTCAATCATCATAGAAGGGCAAAAGGGCAGTGTTTGCAGAAGGAGACAGCTCGAGGGGTGGGAGTACATGAGAAGGAAGGACACAGAAGAGGTAACTATGTGGAGGAAGTGGGAGGAGAACTGTTACATTGTGGGGAATTGCAGTCAATGTCATGAGACAAAATGTTTTGAACTGCTGTATGGAAAATAGTAAATTTTCACCCAAATCACAATAAAAATTAAAAAAATAATAATGTGAAATAACAGCACAATAGAATAGTGGACTAAGGTTATGAACAGGCAGTTTTTAGAAAAGGAAATCTAACAGGCTAGCAACATAAAAATATGCTCAAACTCATTAGTAATGACACGGATTCAGATTAAAGCAACAGGAAAATACCATTTTATACTCAGCAGACTAACAAAACTTCAAAAAATGGGTAATGCCAAGTATTGGCGAGGATGCGAAGGATAGGAAACTCTTACCCATTGCTGGTGGGAGTGTAAAGTGATGGAACCATTGTGGAAAGCAATCTGTCAAATTTAGTTTAAGTTTATATAAGTATGTATATGTATACTAGTAAAATATTTGTGGGTATATATCCTTCAGAAATTTCACACAGGCCCTTAAAGGAACAAATATGAGGATATTCACATTCTTTTTGGTTGCAGAGGCTTGAATCCAACTTGGATGTCTTAATCACTTGGGGCAATAGATAGTAAAAAATGGTAGTTATATATATACACACATTTAGTACCACACATCAGGTGCAATCAGAAGACTACATATAGCCACTCCAAAATGCATATTTCTTAGAAGGCTTAGTGAAAAGAATAAACAATGGAATTTATAACACAGCACCATTTATGTACATTTTAAAATGTATGGACAAATGTTTTAAAAGGAAATTTTCAAGAGGATATGTGTCAATACATTGGAATCATTACCTAAAGGCAAGAAAAATGTTGTCTGTGGAGGTAGAAAATAGAATAGGAGTGGGAAAGGAAGTAAAAGAATCTAAGAAGCCAGTAATTATAATGTACTATGAACTGAGGTATGTGATAAAATTTGAACCAGAAGTCCAATGATACTTCCTTCCCCAAAAGAAGAGGAGATTATAATTCTCCAATAATTGAAGAAAGTAAAAGAGAAGAACTAGTTAAAAAAAATCGAGTACTAATGGGGACATTTTTTTAAAATGAGATCAGTACTTATAAAACTGTGGTCAAATAGGCATTTTCCTATTTTGGGGGTATTTAAATTGACATGACCTTTATAGAAGACAATCTGACCATATTTACCAAAAGCCTTAAAAATGCCTTAGCAACAAACAGTTATATTGAAGTTATGAAGGCAAAAGTATTCAAAATAGCATGAGGGAATAGGAAATACTGAGGGATACATTCAATAAAATATATAGGAGTTCCGGTAAGATGGTGGAATAGGCAGAAAGACTGCACAGACCCTCTTCAACAAAGAAAAGGGGAACAAATTAACACAGATACAGAAGCCTGAGCCTTGAAGGGAAGGATAGAGAAGTGGACTAAACTCCAACTAGCAGAAGAATTTGCAACTAGCAGAAGAATTTGCATGAAAACACCAAAAAAAAGGAGACATACGGAGCTGTGGCACAGACAGCTTGGATATTGCTGGTGGTGGTAGGACCTAAGAATTAACCTAAAAATTAGCCCTGCTATCCAGGGACTGCAAGGAGGACTGCTCTGGTAGCTGGGGAATGAGAGGGGAAGCAGCAAAGAGGAAGGTGGGCTGAGCTGTGGACTTTTCTCTGTCCAGAGGGCACAGCCATTTTGAATCTTTACAAGCGGCTTGACCGTTTTGGATATTTAAAGTGACAGCGTTCTCCCAGATTCCAGGGACTTAAGAACAGGCTCCACTTGACAGTAACCCCAAGGACATTCAGGACCCAGACGAATGGAAAGGTGAGATATTCCCCTTGTTACTCTTAGACCCCACACCCTCTTGGTGAACAGAGGTGTGGCCATCCCTCACCCCCACCCACTTTCTGGGCCGACAGGAATTCCATCCCACTCTCCCTGCTCTGACAGAGCCTGGGTGCACTGCCCTGCCCTGCCCCGATGTTTTTTATTTTTATTTTTCATTTTTCTGTTTTCTAGTTTGTTTCTTTTTGTGTGTTTTAAAGCTGCCATTATTATTGCTTTAGTCCTTTTTACTATTATTCTTTATTCTTTCCCTCCCAGGTTCTAGTTTTCAGCTTTTTTTCTTTTTCTAATTCCTGGTTGCAATTTTTTTTTTTCCTTTCTCGTGGTTAACCCTGTTCCCTGTTTTTCTTTTTGCATTTTCCCCATATTTTTCTTCATTATTCTCCTTCTCTACTTTTTTTCTCTTATTGCTCTCTTCTCAGATATTGCAGGTTTCTTTTTTCTTTTTCTTCTTTTTCCTCTTTTTTTCTTTTTTAAGTTACTGTTCCAGTGTGATTACATGGTGTATTTTTTGTCCATTTCCTTTTACTTTTTTATAGTTATTGTTATTTTTGTCTAACTGAGTGGAAGACAGCAACAGTCCCCATATGACACAACTACACCTACACTTCCTGCAGCTTCACTTACTGAGTGAGAGCCAGCACTTCCTTCTCCACCAATGGGCCAACAATATACCGCCATCAAGAAGAGTCTGACTCACTCTTGGCTGCTCTTCACAAACAGTTAACAGATCTAAATACAGTAACACCACAATGTCTCAGTGACAACAGACCATCACAGTCCACACAAAGAAGTAAGATAAAGTGGTAGACACAAGGGAGCAGGATACAGACCCAGAACATATCCCTGAGGAAGAAGCA
>NW_006921752.1:1411223-1418808 GCF_000298275.1 Orycteropus afer afer
AATCTACTTCCGTAGTGATACTGCCTCGGAAACCCAAGGAGGGGTTGCTATGAGTCAGGTCCGACTCGACGGCACATAACAACAATAATAGCATACCTGTATATAAACTACAAAACACTGCTAAGGAATTAAAAAATAAATGAGAGTTCTATCTATCATCATGAATTTGGAAGATTCAAAGTTGTAAAGATTTCAACTCTCCTTGGGTTGATCTATAGATTAAAAGCAATTCCAGTCAAAATCCCAGATGACTTTTTGTAGAATTTGACAAGCTGATTCTAAAATTTATATGGAAATGTAATGGATCTGGAATAGCCAAGATAATTTTTAAAGAGGACAAAGTTGGAGAACATAGAATATCTTATTCCAAGACTTACTTCATGACTGTGATTTTGACAAAATGATAAATACATAAATCAATGGTACACAACAATGGAAACTCACATATTTCATCAGTGATTTTCAACAAAGATGGTTAGTAGGGAAGAGAATCTTTTCAACAGATGGTGCTGGAACAATGGGATAACTATGCAAAAAAGACAAACTTCATCTTATATTCAAAAATTAATGAAGTGGATCATAAACCTAAACATAAGAGCTAAAATTATGAAACTTTTAGGAGAAAATGTTTGTGATATTGAGTAACATAAAGATTTCTTAGATTTAAATAATAGGAGTCACAGAAAAAAATTAATAGATATCATCAAAATTTAAAAACTTTTCCTCTTCAAAATACACTATTAAGAAAAACAAGCAAGCCAAAGACTGGGCAAAAACAATTTGCAAGACATCTGATGAAGAATTTACATGCAGGATATATAAGAAACTCTTACAACTCAATAATGAGGAATAACCCAATTAAAAGTGAAAGATTTGAACTGACACTTCATAAAATTCTATAAATGAATGGCCAATAAAAACATGCAAAGATGCCCATTATCTTTACTCTTCAGGGAAACAGTAATTAAAGCTACATTGAGGTACCACTACATACTCGTTAGATAAAAGATGACTGACAGTTTCACATGTTGGTTGTAATGTGGACCTACTGGAGAATATGGTACAGCCACTTTGGAAAACAGTCTGGGTGTTTCTTGTAAAGTTAAATACCATATAACCTATCACTCCATTGATGTTATTTACCCAAGGAAGATAAAAACATACCTGCACAAAGACTTGTCCATGAATGTCCATGGCCATTTTATTTATACTCCCTAACTGGAAACAACTCATTTATCAACTGAAGAATGGATAATGAAATGAAATCCTATTGTTGTTGGGTTGTTGTTGTTGTTATGTGCTGTCGAGTCAGACCCAACTCATAGTGACCCCTCCTTGGGTTTCCGAGGTGGCATCACTATGGAAGTAGATTGCCCCATACCATTGAGTTATTTGGGAGCTCTGGTGGCATAGTGCCTAAGGCATTTGACTGCTAACCAGAAGGTTGGCTATTCAAACCCACCAGCCACACGTTGGAAGGATAATTAGTCAATCTAATTCCGTAGTGACACCACTTCAGAAACTCAAGGGGGTCACTATGCATTGGATCCAACTCAATAGCAGTGAGTTGTTTTTTTTTTTTTTTTAATTGAGTTATTCTAAGTCAATGTGACAGGGTAGAACTAACTCAGAGGGTTTTCTAGGCTGTAATCTTTCCTGGAGCAGAATGCCACTTCAGTCTCCTGCAGAGCCATTGGGTGGGTTTGAACCTCGAACCTTTTGGTTAGCAGCTGAGCACCTAATTTGTTGTACCACTAGGGATCGTAAATGAAATACACCCACTCCTCACTTATCGACATAGTTTCCAAAAACTAGGTTATTATGCAGAAATTGGCATTATGTAAAAATGGTGGATGACTACATCATTACATAACTACCAAATTACATCATCACATAAATGTCAAATGATAGCATTACACTGTAAACAGAGGGTAACTGCATCATTACAGTGTCAACACAGACCAATAACTCTAATTTTGCTTCCAAGTATGGAGTAGGCCGAAGACTAAAGAATGAGCCTGGCAACTCCAGGATTACAGTAAAGAAGTTTACTGAGGTTTACTAACCAAGGTCGGTCTTTGGTGGCAACAGGACTGGTTCATTTTCTGTGCTACTCTGTGGGAGGCAGGAGTTTTTATGACCTTGATGAACAAAGGCCGCTCCATGCTAGGACTCCAGACCTTCAAGGCCACCCCAGCAGGTGTTACGTGGGAGTGATTTAGCAAATGGAAGTTAGCTAGTGTAAAGCAAGAGTGTAGCCACATTCAGCCTCACAAAGCCTATTTTCCCTACAGTATACCCCTCAAGGCCAGCTCTTAACGATCTGGCATGCCCCCTCTGTCTCAAGATCCCTGAGGGGCCCAAGAGGAGGTGTTATAAGTTTATAGGTAGGAGTAGAGAGTGTTTTTGCAGCTGGAGCTACAGACCACAGCAGAAATATAGGCAAACACAGAAAAACTACCCTATAACTAGGAAAAGACCAAGACCCGGCAAAAACTGCCAGCTAGAGGAGAAGGAGGAAAACTAGGTGGCCACAGCAGGCCAGCCATCAGGTGTGTCCAGGGCCTCTGTTTCTTCATATGGCCTAATTAGTAATATTGTGGTTGTTGTTGTTGTTATGTGCTGTCAAGTCGGCCCCGACTCATAGTGACCCCTCTTTGGGTTTCCGAGGCAGTATCACTATGGAATTAGATTTCCCGACCTTCCTTCCGAGGAGTGGCTGGTGGTTTGAACCACCAGCCTTCTGGTTAGCAGTCAAGTGCCTTAGGCACTATGGTACCAGAGCTCCTCCATGTTGTGGTGGTAGTCTGGTATATAGGTACAACATTCAGTCAATAGCAGCCACATATCCATCAAGTGCCATTAAGAGTGAGGTATGCTCCTGTGGTCATGTGGGGTATTTATACTGTGGCCAATCAGTAGCACTGGCCACTATTGCCCATTGACAGTGAGACACAGGAGTCCAGCCCGCTATTCACAGGAAGGACTTGAAGGGAGCCCACAGGGTTCCACTTGGCTCGAAACAGACAGGCGGGTTTCCTCAGCACACCCTATTTCAGGCACCAACCAACATAAACCATCCCAGAAGTGGTAAACACCATCTTGTGGCCATGACTGGGTGGTGTGGGCTCTTACCAGGACACCGGTTTCTGCAACAGTCTAGGCCCTGGGAAGGGTCATGTGTGGCCCAGCTCCTGTTGTCCCCCACTTAGTCACAGAGGCTCAAGCATGCCCCCATATGTCTCCCATGGTGACCCAGTCTGTTCCAGAGGCTTCATGTTCCAAGGCATGGCTGCAGTGCTTGGAAAGGAGCTTTGTCCACAGACCCAGCAGCTATTTTTGTGGTGGACTGTGGTGAAGCTGTGAGCCCACTCTAGGAAGATACTGACAGCCAGTAAGGGAAGAAAGCAGAGCAGGACACACCTACAATCAGAAAGAAGTATTTGAAAAAACCAAACTCACTGCCATCAACCCTATAGTGACCCTATAGGAGAGAGTAGAACTGCCCCATTTATGGAAGCAGTCTGGCTCATCTTTCTCCCACAGAGGGCTGGTGAGTTTGAACCTCTGATCTTTTGGTTAGCAGCCAAACCACTGCACCACCAGAGCTCCTTCACAGAAATTTAGTTGTTAGGTAGCGTCTAGTTGATTTTGACTCAGTGATGCTATGTACAACAGAACAAAATAATGCCTGGACCTGCGCCATCCCCATAATCAAGCTGTGCTTGAGCCCATCATTGCAGCCATGGTGTCAGCCCATCTCATTGACGGTCTTCCTCTTTAGTGCTGACCCTCTGCTCTACCGAGCTTGATATCCTTCTCCAGGGACTGTTCCCTCCTGATAACCAAAGTACAAGGGACAAAGTCTGACCATCTTCACTTCTAAGAAGCATTCTGGTTGTACTTCTTCCAAGACAGATTTGTTCATTATTCTAGCAGTCTGTGGTATTTCAGTATTCTTTGCCAACACCACAATTCAAAGGTTTCAATTCACCACATTTTAAAAGTTATTTTTAGCAAAATTATACTTACATGTGATATTAATGATAATTTCTGCATTCTGTTGGATCCCCTTTCTTTGGAATGGGCACAGATGTGGGTCTCTTCCAGTTAGTGGACTAGGTAGCTGTCTTCCATATTTCTTGGCATAAATGAATGAGAACTTCCAGCGTTGCATCCATTAGTTGAAACATCTCAATGGGAATTCTGTCAATTCCTGGAGCCTTGTTTTTTTTTTTGGAAATTCCCTCAGTGCAGCTTGGATTTCTTCCTTCAGCACCATAGGTTCTTGATCGTATGCTACCTCCTGAAACTGTTCTTTCCACTAGGCACCATTGTTCCTCATTCTTGGCTGCCCATTCCCTGTAAAGTGTGTACCTTGGTCACTATCAATCCTTCAGGGTAGCCTGTACGTAACATTCAATTTTTGTAATCCCTTTATTGTAGTCGCCTTGTTCTCTTGTTTACATGAGAATTCCTGAGTTAAGCTGATAACCATATTCACACACACAACAGTGTATTTTGTTCCTTCCCTGGAGGGCAGGGGTCCTGTCTAATACACCTGCAAACCCATACTGGCTGCATTCCCTTATGTATTTGTCCAAGATCATGGTGCATATACATTGGGTGTTGGCATGAGCACATAAAGTAGTTTTAAGAACAAGAAAAAAAAAAAAAAAAACTCGCTGCCATTGAGTCATATCTGACTCATAGTGACCCCTCCTTGTATTTCCGAGGTGGTATCACCATGGAAGTAGATTGCCCAATCTTCCTTCTGAGGAGTGGCTGGTGAATTTGAACTGCCAACCTTCTGGTTAGCAGTCAAATGCCTTAGGCACTACACCACCAGAGCTAAATCGCTCTACTTTACTGCTATTCCTGCCTCTTTGGTTTTTTCCAACCAACACATGTAGTACAGTGGCTGCTTTTCTGGTAAATCCAGTGGGCAGCTTCCCCTTCTGGATGCACCCTTCTAACTTGTACTGTAGTGTCTGCTTCCTGGTTCCCCAGTAGGGAAAGAGGTAAATGGACCACCACATGAAAAACAGGTTAGTGTCTGGGGTTTGGAGGTGATCCCAGATGTCCTGCCAGAGAGCTTTCACCCACAGAACCTTACACAACACTGTCCAGTGCTCCTTATGCGATTGGCTAATCCACATAGTTAACACAGAGGCTACCACCGAACTCTCTGTACAAAGGCCAGATCTTGTGGGTGATGACTATCCACATAGCCCTTAATCTGGCTCATCTTCTGCTTTGCCTTGAGCCAGTTTTGAACCAGATGGTATCAGTGGAGACTTGTATGGCCACTGCCTTCTACAGTGGTGGCATGCCTCAGCTAGAGCCATGCATGGCAACAGACCTTGCCCTCTCTTAGTGGAAAGGGGAGGTAGCTCTGGTGGCATGCTGACCTGTGGGGGTCATGTTGATATGTCATTGGACCAAGTATAGCTTGCAACTCTTGAGATAACTGATTATCTGCCCCACTCCACAGTAGGGACCAAGACCCTAAGGGAACTTTAGTATGTAAAATTACAGTTGTGCTAGGTAGATGATCAGGGAGGGGATTGACTATAAAAAGGCATGAAGAAACTGTTGGAGATAATGGATGTATCTCGATTGCGGTGTTTATACAACCATGTACGTTTATCAATAGCTGCCTGGGGCATCTCTCTAGCCTTACCTCCCATTATTCCCTTTCTTACCATCATACCACCTACAATCCAGTTATGGTACTCTTTCTTCTTTACTGCTCTCTGTAGCTTTAGAAACATTATGTATACTATTCCCTCAATGCTTGGGTGCTAAGAAAGAGGGAGTATTCATTTCTGCATTCCCCACCTTATTTCAAAGAAGAGGAGGCTTATTCAGATTCTCACAATGCCAAATAAAGATAAATGGAAGAGGGCTCCAAACAAACAAACTCACTGCCATCAAGTCAATTCTGAGTCAGCGACCCCCACTGGATTTCCAAGGCTATAAATCTTTACAGAAGAAGACTACCTCATCTTTCTTCCACAGAGTGGCTGGTGAGTTTGAACTACCAACATTTTGGTTAGCAGCCAAATGCCTTAACTACTATACCACCAGAGATCCTTAGAAGAGGGATAGAGACAGGAAAATTCTTTGGATACTTTATATAGGTGATGTGAGCATAGTTCACTATCATACCTACTTCAGAGATATAACTGGTATTTGGATTTTCAAATATTTCCTATGAATTGGGTAACAAGAGGTAGTTTTCCTACAAACTAATCACTCTTGAATAAGAGCTGACAGTGAAGTTGGTAGACCAGCCAGGCTGGAGAACTTAGCATTATGAAGGTGTGACACACAGGTTTGTGTGTCAACTTGGCTGGGGCTGGTTGAGTGGCTGGGCACACCCCATTATGAGACTGGTAATCAATTCCATGGTGGAAACTACTGTGAGCAGCTGAGTAGCTGCCTTACGGAATGCGGTCTGCTTCCCGTATATAAGTAGAAGCCTTGGGAAATGGTCTCTTGCTTATGACATGCTGGGACCTTGCATATAGCTGTGTCGTTGTTCAGCAAGCCACCATGCTCTGCCAACCTGGGGACTTACAGTAGACTTGAATTAATGGCCTGCCGTGTGGTTTGGTAACATTGGGACTGTGGGGACTGTGGGGACTGTGCCTTTTTATTCATCAATCTTGGGCTTGGCAGCCTCAGTAGCCAGCAGCTGTCTGAGTGAATAAAAGCTTCTGGCTTCAGTGAGCCAGGAGCTGGAGTCAGAGCTGAAGCCCAAGGCTGAGGGGCTTTCACCCAGCCCCCAGAGCTTGGCACTTTGAACTTGGACTTAAAGCCTCCAAATTGTAAGAATAAACTCGTTTGTTAAGGCCATCCCATTTGTGGTATATTCTTGTCAAAGTGGCACTAGGTAACCAGAACAGAAAGGTAACCAACTAATTTGTACTGTTTTCAACAGCTTGCTTCTCTCTCTCTCTGTTTTTTTCTCTGTCTCTCTCTCCTTTTTCTTTGTTGTTGTTGTTGTCATGTGCTGTCAAGTAGGATCCAACTTATAGTGACCCCTCTTTGGGTTTCCAAGGCAGTATCACTACAGAAGGAGGAGCTCTGGTAGCGTAGTGCCTAAGGCACTTGACTGCTAACCAGAAGGCTGGCGGTTCAAACCCACCAGCCAGTCCTTGGAAGGAAGGTTGTTGGGCAATTTACTTCCGCAGTGATACTGCCTCAGAAACCCAAGGAGGAGTTGCTATGAGTTAGGTTTGACTCGATGGCACATAACAACAACACAACAACTATATATTTACTATGGCTACAATAGGAGCTCTGGTAGTGTAGTGCCTACGGCTCTTGACTGCTAACCAGAAGACTGGAGGTTCAAACCCGCCAGCCACTCCTTGGGAGGAAGATGGGGCAATCTACTTCCATAGTGATACTGCCTCGGAAACCGAAGGAGGGGTCACTATGAGTCGGGTGCCACTCGAGGGCACATAACAACAACAACATGGCTACTGCAGTGTAGTAAATTACTTAGTATGGCTTTTCTACCCATAAGTCATTGTAAACTCAGTGGTGGAATGAGCAACTGAGGAGCTCCTGATTG
>NW_006921752.1:1419143-1429782 GCF_000298275.1 Orycteropus afer afer
TTCTTCCTGAACTTGAGTTGTAGCCTGGTGCTTCCCTAATAAACCCCATAATCTGTGAGTTCTGTGTGGCCACTGCAGCGAATTATCAAACCCAGAGGAGAGGTCATGGGTGCTTTGGGAGGAACGGTTAGAGAAAGGGCTGGAGGGAGGCAGCATGTCTGGCCTGGCAGTAATAGGCCTTGGGCTATTGATGGTGATTCTGCTTTCCTCTTGTGGGATTAGAGGAGGTCAGAACATGTGGCCTCCTTGCCGTTTTTGTAGCTACAATGGTGAATATGACAAACAAGCCTTTATAAAGTTTACATATAGGTGGGATCAGGTATACGCAAACACTGTGGTGTAGGATGGACCTTGGTAAATTCAAGGGCTGTAGAGAGGACTGTTGTAGCTAAAGAACAATGAGCAAAGGAGGACTGGGGCCAGAGTGTGATATGCTTCCTTAGGACACCTATATTAGTTTCCTATTACTGCTCTGGTAGCATAGTGGCTAAAGCACTTGACTGCTAACCAGAAGGCTGGCGGTTCAAACCCACCAGCCACTCCTCGGAAGGAAGGTTGGGCAATCCTACTTCCGTAGTGATACTGCCTCGGAAACCCAAGGAGGGGTTGCTATGAGTCGGTGCCGACTCGACGGCACATAGCAACAACAACAACATTACTGCTATAACAAATTGTAACAAATTTAGTGGCTTAAAACAGCATACATTTATTATCTTACAGTTCTGTTGGTTAGAATTCTAACACTGGTCTCACTGGCGTAAAATCAAGGTATTGGCTGCATTGCATTTCTTTCTGAAGGTTCTAGGGGAAAATCTATTTCCTTGCTGCAGTGTACTGAATTGCTTAATATGGTCCTTCTAGCCATTGTCATCCATTTTGTGATGTTTGTAAATCCTAGTCTCTATGTCTGTTTAGGGTGGGATGTATCTTGAGTCCCACCTTGCTAGAGGATATGACTCAAGTCATGGTCCTTAGTTTCCTTAAGGGTACATATGTGAATGTTCTGGGAATGTTCTCTCTCTTGCTCTGGTCCTGTATTTGGTTTGTCATCATCTCACTTGTGGACATGAGACAGCAGCTGGTCATCTGACCTTCTGATTTTGGTTCACCAGCCCCTGCAACCATGCAAGTGGGGAGAATCTTCCATACCTACGCATGGAGTTGGGACTTGCCAGCCTCCCAACCTCCACCACATGAATTGTTTCCTTGGTATTTGTGAGTTCTGTGAGACGTTACACTGAAAGATGGAACCCTAAGACAGGAGGGAGAGTACTGAGGGGAGGAGAAGGAGTTGATGTTAGAGATGATGGATGGCACAGCAGTTTGGAAGAGTTGGACATTTGGGACATCTTTATCCTCTGCATCATAGGGACAAGCCTTGGGCTTATCCTTCTAAAAGAAATTGTTTGAACATTTGCCTATTCTAGCTTCTAAAGACTGCCCATATTCCTTGACTTGTAGCCTCTTCCTCCATATTTAAAGCCAACAGTGTTGTATCTCTCTAACCATTTATCCATATCACATCTTCCTCTGAACACAGCCAAGAAAGGTTCTCTGATTTTAAGTACCCATGTGATTAGATTAGGCTGCATAATCTTCCCATCGCAAGGTCCTTAACCTAATTACAGTATGTTGCCATAGAAAGTACAATTCATAGGTTCTGGCATTTAGGACATGGACATCTTTTTTTGGAGGGTGGAGTATTGTACCTACTACATATATACAGACACACACATAGACACAAAGACAAATATGTAATGCATTTTTAAACTTCTATAGAGATTTTTCTCAAAAAAGGATTAATTTGATATAAACCAAAAACCAAATCCATTGCCATAAATAGGACCACAAATAATAAAGGAACATAAACAATAAGACATTGTACCCCAAAACAAAGGCATAATCATTTTAGAAAGAATTAAATATTTTGTGCATATATTATTGATACATCTCTGATGAGATAATGCCCTTAATATTGAAGAAAAAAGGGAGAACCACTGCCATAATGAGTAATGTGAATGATTCTTGGAAACATGTTTATATAAAAAAAAAAAAAAGTAATAAAAAGCACATCCCAGGAGAGTATCTAAGAATGTGTCTTAGGTTGGGTTCTCCAGGAAACAGACTTTGGGATTGAGATGAGTGTGCAGGGTGTTTGTTGCAGAGTACTGTGAGGAGCAACATCTGTAAGAGAGTGAGGGAAAGAGGATTAAGCTGAAGGAGAAGTTGAACTTTGATGCAGTTGCAAGAGAGGCCTTCACCAATCTCACATGGAGAACTGGGTGGCATTTCAAAGATGTCCAGAATTGAGATGTGGGGACTGGGTTCTTATACCTCCACTTTGACATTAGCTGCAGTCTGCCCTTGGGGGCAAGGCATCTCCCTTTGGCCAAGAACAATTCTGATAGAGGGACATAGCTGTGACTTCTTAGCAAGCAACACTCTTGGCAAATGGGAAAATGAGTGTCTAGGTTCTGGAGTCTCACACCCCAGCATCCACTACATTATGCCCTTATTTATGTAGAGCTCAGACATAAGCAAAACTAGGCATATTGTTATTTCATATACATTTGTGATTAAAAAAATACATAATATACATATTTTAGGCACTTCTGGCAAGATGGCATAATAGACAAGCTACACAGACCCTCTGCAGTAAAGAAATGGGAAACCAATTGAAACAGATAAAGATGATAATCTTGGAACCCTGAGCTTTGAAGGGAAGGATAAAGAAGCAGATTAAATATCAACTAGTTGAAGAACCAGAATGAAAACAGTGAATGAGGAGGCCAAAGGGGTTATGGACTGTCGGCTTTCCAGAGGGCATGGCCATTTGAATATGTGCAAGTGATGTTCTCATCTGGGCAGCAACCTAAGAATAGGCTTTTTTGCTGAGGACATCATGGGCAACTGCACTGGAAGCTGACGACTAGAAAGGTACAATATTCCCCTTGTTACTCTTAATACCCCATACCTTCTTGATGAATGGAGGTGTGGCCATCCCCTACTTCCACCCACTTTCTGGACTGGCAGAAATTCCACCCTGGTCTGGGTGCCCTGACAGAGTCCAGGTGCCCTGCCCACCCCCCAAGTTTTGTTTGTTTTTAAATTATTATTTTGTTCTTCCTTTTTAAATTTTTTTTTTCTCTTTCCCTTCTATAGTTCCTGGGTTGCCCCCCACCACCACCACCACCACACACACTTTTCCTTGTTCTCTTCTCTCTTTTTCTTTTCTTTTTATTCTCTTTTGGCTCTTCCCATCCCTTCTTTTCCCTTTTGAAATTTTCCCATTTCTTTCTTATTATTCTTTTTCTTTTCTTCCACCTCCCCAGATATTGTTAGTTTTATTTTCCTCTTTTCTAAAATTTTACTTTTCATTATTTATTGGCTTTTTTTCCAAATTGTTGCTATTTGTTTATGCAGTTTGTGTTTTTTGTTCTCTGTTTTTATTTATTTATTTATTTTAAATCTAACCAAGTGGGAGACAGCGACCATGCCCACATGACCCAACTGTACCCTCCTGCAGCCCCACCCACCCCAAGTGGTGAGGGCCACCAATTGCTTCTGCACCAACTGATCAATGATAGACAGTGGCCAATACTGGCCCAACTCACCCTCAATTGCTCTTCATGAACAGCAAATAGAGACCTGTGCACACATTCTTATTCTCTCTCACACCCACCAGGAGACAGGTGGTAAATGCATAAGTGCTGCAAACTAGCGATTGCTCACTACCATCGATTCAGATCTGACTCATAGTGACCCCCATTGGGTTACCAAGGCAGTAAATCTTTATGGAAGTGGATTGCCCCATCTTCTTTCTGTGTACTGGCTAGTATAAATGAGCACAATAGTTTTGCCCACTCAGATATCAGAAAAAAAAAAAAATAATAACCTGGGTGAATCACACCAACATACAATCACCCACCAATTAAATATAAATATAATGACATTATAGTGTCTCAGAGACAACTGACCATCCTGTTCCACACAAAGAAGCAAGATAAAATAGTACAAACAAAGGACCAGAAAATGTCCCTGCAGAAGTAGCAGCATTGGAACTGCCTGATAAGGAATTAAAAAGAATTATATTTAGGTGCTATCAATGGATTGAAAGACAGATCAAGGAAAACACTGAAAAATTTAAGGAAAACACAGACAAAACATCTAGAAAAATTTAGGAAAACAATACAAGAACAAATTGACAAAATAAATGGAAAATTAGAAACCATACAAAAACAACAAATAGAAATCCAGAAAGTTAACACTAAGATTTCAGAAATAGATAACACTCTGAATGGGCAAAGGAGTACAATCAAATCAATGAAAGGCAGAATTAGTGAGATTGAAGACAAATACCTCAATACTTCTTTGAAAAGCGATCAATCAGAAAAAAGATCAAAACAAAATGAAGAAAGCCTAAGATTCATGTCGGAAACCACAAGATGACTAACTTACATGTGATTGGAATTCCAGAAAAGGAAGAGACAAATAAAACCACAGAGAAAACAGTTGAGGATTTGTTGGAAGAGAATTTCCCTGATATGATGAAAGAAGAGAAGATACCTATTCAAGAAATTAAACAAACCCCAAATAGGTTAGACCCCAAAAGAAAATCACCAAGACTTACCATAATTAAACTCACCAAAACCAAAGAAAAGACTCCTGAAAGCAATATGGGGAAAATGAAAAGTTACCTACAAAGGACAACCAATAACACAAGCTCTGATTTCTCAGCAGAAACCATGTAGGCAAGAAGGCAATGGGATGTTGTTGTTGTTATGTGCCGTCGAGTTGGACCTGGCTCATAGCGACCCCTCCTTGGGTTTCCAAGGCAGTATCACTACGGAAGTAGGATTGCCCAACCTTCCTTCCGAGGAGTGGCTGGTGGGTTTGAACCGCCAGCCTTCTGGTTAGCAGTCAAGTGCCTTAGGCACTATGCTACCAGAGCTTCTACATATATATATAGGTTGGGCAATCCTACTTCCGTAGTGATACTGCCTCAGAAACCCAAGGAGGGGTCGCTATGAGTCGGGGCCGACTCGACAGCACCTAACAACAACAACAACGTATATATATATATAAAACACCAAAAGAAAAAAAATTACTAACTGTGTTTGTTCTCTAGTGCTGCTCTAACAGAAAATACCACAAGTGGATGACTTTAACAAACAAGGATTTATTCTCTTAAAGTTTAGGAGGCTAGAAGTCCAAGTTCAAAGTGCTAGCTCTAGGTGCTGGGTGAAAGCCCCTCAAGTTTGGGCTTTAGCTCTGCCTCTCGTTCCCAACCCACTGAAGCTGGAGGCTTCTCTTAACTCAGACAGATGCTGGCTGCTGAGGCTGACAAACCTAAAGTTAGCAAGTAAAATAGCACAGTCCCAAAATTATCAAGCAACATGGCAGGCCACTAGTTCAAGTCCAGAAACAGTCTCAAGATTGGCAGACAACATGGTAGGCCACTGAGATGAAGGTGCAGCCAAATGCATGATCCAGATGTGCCAAAAAGCTCAAGACCTTTCTCAAAGGTGCTTCTTATATACAGAAGCAGATCATATTCCTAAGGCAGCTACTCAGGTGCTCATAGTAGATTCCACCATGGAGCTGATTACCAGTTTCATCATGGGGAATAACTACATCCAGCTGCCCTGCCACACAAAACCAAGCCCAGCCAACTTGATGCACAATCTTAACTACCACACCAACCAAGAATTACATACCTAGCAAAACTGTCCCTCAAATATGATGGTGAAATTAGGACATATCCAGATAAACAGAAATTAAGGGAATTTGTAAAAACCAGACCAAACTTACAAGACATGCTAAAAGGAGTCCTTCACACAGAGAACCAGCAAAAGCAGACAATAACAATGATAAGACACATGACAACATAACCCAGAAACCAACCCAGTTATACAAGTATCCAAACTAAAATAAACTTACAAGACTATAAACAGGGAACTAGAGACATCACTTGGAATATGAGGACAACTACAAACCAATAAGAGGGAATAAAAAGTGTAGGTACAGAACTTCCAAATGGAGAGGAAGTCAAGAAAATTGAGAGATAGAATAGACTGTTCTAAACTTGGGAAGAAAATTATAAATCACCAGGTAACCTAAAAAAAAAAATAAATAAATAAAATTTGCATCAAAATAAAAAAGAGGAGAGGCACAAATGTTTAGCAAATACTAAAATAATGGCAATGAAGGAAATGATAACAAAATTCATAAACAAAATGACCTCAGCACAGAAAATTATATAGAATCAAGAAATCAACAATACCATGATAAAACACATAACAAAATGACAGCAATAAATTCATACTTATTGGTAACTGTACTGAATGTAAATGTATTGAATGCACCACTCAAGAGACAGAGAGGTGCAGACTGGATAAGAAAGCATGACCCATCAAAATGTTTCCTACAAGAGAATCACCTTAGACACAAAGACAAAAATAGAATAAAAATCAAAGGTTGGAAAAAGATATATCAAGCAAATAGCAATCAAAAAAGAGGAGTGGCAATATAAATTTCTGATAAAATAGACTTTGAGACAAAAACCACCATAAGAGACAAGGAAGAACATTATATAGTGATGAAAGGGTCAATTGAACAAGAGGACATAACCATAGTAAATATCTATGCACCCAGCGAAAGAGCCACAAAATACATAATGCAAATTTTAACAGAATTGAAAGAAAAATAGATGACTCCAGTAATACAAGGAGTCTTTTTTTAAAAATGAATTTTATTGAAATATAATTTATATACAGTGAAATACACAAAACTAAAGTGACATGGGTCAATACATTTTTTTTTGTTTTTGCAGTGTTTCTCCCTCCCCTCCCACCCATGGTAACCAACAAAGAAAGTTTCCCTCCATATATAAATCTTTCCTTGACCTTCCACAACAACAAACTAATACTATATTTATCCTTCTGTGATTGACTTATTTCACTCAGCATAATGTTCTCCAAGTTCATCCATATTATGCAGTGTTTTGCAGACTCTACATTATTCTTAACTACTGCATAGCATTCCATTATGCGTATGTACCATAGTTTGATCATCCACTCTTCTGCTGATGGGCACGTAGGTTGTTTCCATCTTTTTGCTTTTGTAAATAGTGCTGCAATGAACATGAGTGTGCATATATCTGTTCCTGTCCTGGCTCCCACCTCTCTAGGATATATACCTAGTTGTCAAAAATGAAATAGAATGCATAAAGGTTGATATCCTAGGCATTAGTGAACTGAAATGGACGTTTTTGGCCATTGTGAATTTGACAACCATATGAACTACTATGCCGGGATGACAAATTGAAGAGAAATGGTGTGACATTCATCACAAAGGATGTTTCAAGATCTGTCCTGAGGTACAATGCTGTCAGTGATAGGATCATATCCATACGTCTCTAAGGAAGACCCAATAATAGTACTATTATTCAAATTTACGCACCAACCACCAAAGCCAAACATGAGGAAATTGAAGATTTTTATCAACTTCTGCAGTCTGAAATTGACTGAACATGCAATCAAGATGTGTTGCTTATCACTGGTGTTTGGAATGCAAGAGTTGGAAACAAAGAAGAATCACTGGTAGTTGGAAAATTTGGCCTTGGTGACAGAAATAACGCTGGAGATTGCATGATAGAATTTTGCAAGACCAACGACTTATTCATTGCAAATACCTTTTTTCAATAAAACAGATGGTAGCTATACATGTGGACTTTGCCAGATGGAGTACACAGGAATCAGATTGACTACATATGTGGCAAGAGGAGATGGAAAAGCTCAATCTCTTCAGCCAAAACAAGGCCAGGAGATGACTGTGGAACAGACCATCAACTGCTCATATGCAAGTTCAACTTGAAGTTGAAGACAATGAAAACAAGTCCACAAGAGCCAAAATATGATCTTGGATATATCCCTCCTGAATTTAGAGACCATCCAAAGAATAGATTTGATGCATTTAACACCAGTGATTGAAAACCAGAAGAATTGTGGGGTGATGCCAAGAGCATCATCCATGAAGAAAGCAAGAGGTCATTAAAAATATGAGAAAGAAAAAAAGACCAAAATGGATGTCAGAAGAGATTCTGAAACTTGCCCTTGAGCAAAGAGTAGCTAAAGCAAATGGAAGAGATGACAAGATAAAAGAGCTGGATGGAAGATTTCAAAGAGCAGCTCGAGCAGACAAAGCCAATTACTATAATGAAATGTACAAAGACCTGCAGTTAAAAAACCAAAAGGAAAGAACACACTTGGCATTTCTCAAGCTGAAAGAATTGAGGAAAAAATTTAAGGCTCGAGTTGCAATACTGAAAGATTCTATGGGCAAAATATTGAATGATGCAGGAAACATCAAAAGAAAATGGAAGGAATACACAGTCACTGTACCAAAAAGAACTGGTCGATCTTCATCCACTTCAGGAGGTGGTGTATGTTCAAGAACCAATGGTACTGAAGGAAGAAGTCGAAGCTGCACTGAAAGAATTGGCGAAGAACAGGGCTTCAGGAATTGACAGAATACCCATTGAGATGTTTCAAAAAATGGATGCCCTGCTGGAGGCACTGGGTTATGCCAAGTGATTTGGAAGACAGCTACCTGGTCAACTGACTGGAAGAGATCCATATTTGTACCCATTGCAAAGAAAGGTGATCCCACAGAATGTGGAAATTATCAAACAATGTAATTAATATCACATGCAAGTCAAATCTTACTGAAGATAATTCAAAAATGGTTGCAGCAGTATCTTGACAGAGAACTTCCAGAAATGCAAACTGGATTTGGAAGAGGACATGGAATGAGGGATATCATTGCTGATGTCAGATGGATCTTGCCTCAAAGCAAAGAATACCAGAAAGATGTGTTTTATTGACTATACAAAAGCATTTGATTGTGTGGATCATAACTAATTGTGGATAACATTGAGAAGAATGGGAATTCCAGAACACTTAATTGTATGCATGAGGAACCTGTACATAGACCAGGAGGCTATCATTCAAACAGAAAAAGGGAACACTGCATGGTTTAAAATCAAGAAGGGAGTGCGTCAGAGTTGTATCCTTTCACCATATTCATTCAATCTGTATGCTGAGCAAATAATCTGAGAAGCTGGACTATATGAAAAAAGAACGAGGCATCAGGATTGGAGGAAAAATCACTAACATGCTGATGACACAATTTTGCTTGCTGGAAGTGAGGATGACTTGAAGTATTTACTGATGAAGATTGAAGTATACAGTCTGCAGTATGGATTACATCCCAATGTAAAGAAAACAAAAATCCTCACAACTGGACCTATAAGCAGCCTTATGATAAATGGAGAAAAGATTGAAATAGTGTAAAAACCTCATAATGCTTGGTTCTACAATTGACGACAATGGAAGCAGCTAGTCAGGGCATCAGACAATGTATACACTGGGCACTGGGCAAATTGGCTGCAAAGGACCTCAAGTGGTGAAAAGCAAAGATGTCTCCTTGAAGACTAAGGTGTGCCTGACACAAGCCATGGTATTTCCAATCCGCTCATATGCATGTGAGAGCTGGACAATGAATAAGGAAGACTGAAGAAGAATTGATGCTTTTGATCTGTGGTGTTGGCAAAGAATGCTGAAAAGTACTGTGGACTAATAAAAGAACTAAGTCTGTCCTGGAGGAAGAGCAGGCAGAATGCTCCTTGGAGGTGAGAATGGCCCAGACTTCATCTCACCTACTTTGGTCATCTTGTCAGAAAGGACCATTCCCTGGAGAAGGATGTCATGCTTGGTAAGTAGAGTGTCAACAAAAGAGGGGAAGGCCCTCGCTGAGATGGATTGACATGGTGACAGTGGCAATGGGCTCATGTATAGCATGAATCATGGAACTGGCTCAGGATCAGGTAGTGTTTCGTTCTGCTGTGCATAGGGTTGCTTTGTGTCAGAGAGGACTTGATAGCACCTAACAACAACAACAACAACAATGGGATTGCTGGGTTAAATGGTATCTCCAATTCCAGCTTTCTAAAGAATCTCTATATTGCTTTCCACAGTGGTTGTATCCCTTCACAGTCCCACCAGGAGTGTATGAGAGTCCCAATCTCACTACATCCCTGCCAGCATTTATTATTTTCTGTCTTGTTGAACCTTGCGATCAGTGCTAGGGTGAGATGGTATCTCGTTGTTTTTATTTGCATCTCTTTGATGGCCAATGGTTGTGAGCATCTCTTCATGTACTAGCTGGCCACCTGAATATCCTCCTTGGTGAAGTGTCTATTCATGTCTTCTGCCAGTTTTTCAATTGGATTGCTAATTCCTTTGGTGTTGAGGCATAGGAATTTTCAATAAATCTTAGAGATAAGTCCCTTGTCAGATAAGTAATTATTGGCAAATATGAATTTGTTGCTGTCATTTTTGTTAGGTGCTTTTTAATGGTGTTGAATTCTTTGTTCCATATAATTTTCTATGCTGAGCTCTTTTTGTTTATGAATCGTGTTATAACTTCCTTTGTTGCTATTGTTTTAGTATTTGCTAAATATTTGTGCTGGTCCTCTTTTTTATTTTTATGTGAAGGTTTATCATTTTTCTTTGAGGTTACCCTGTGATTTATAGTTTTCTTCCCAAGTTTAGAACAGTCCATTCTATCTTGTAGTTTT
>NW_006921752.1:1430667-1432245 GCF_000298275.1 Orycteropus afer afer
CCTTTGCCCATTCAATGTCTTATCTATTTCTGAAAATTTAGTATTAATCTTCTGGATTTCTGTGTGTAGATTTTGTATCATTTCTAATTTTCATTTATTTGTCATTTTGTTCTTGTATTGTCTTTCAAAATTGTTGTAGGATTTTCTCTTTGTTTTCCTTGATTTTGTCAGTGTTTTCCTTGATCTGTCTCTCAATTCACTGAAGATACCTAAATATAATTCTTTTGAATTCCTTATCAGGGAGTTCCAATGCTGTCTCTTCCTCATGGATGTGTTTTGGATCTGTATCCTGGTCCTTTGTTTATTTTGCTTTATCTTGCTTCTTTGTGCGGACTGTGATGCTCTGTTGTCTTCGAGGCATTGTGATGTTTTTGTGTTTATATTTAATTTGTGATTGTATGTTGGAGTGACTTGCCCACAATTTTCATTTTCTTTGTTTTGTTTGTATGTTATCTATGTAAGTAGGGTACTGTGCTATGCTTCTCTGTTCACTAGTTAACAGCACTTACACACTCTTCACCTGTCTCCTTTCCTGTTGTCAGCCTCTTGTATGTCCCTGCCAACCTTGGCAAACAGAGCCTATTCTTAGATCCCTGGAATCTGAATGAGAATGCTATCACTTTAAAATCCCAAATGGTTGCCACTTGTAAAGATTCAAAATGGCTGCACCCTTGGTCACTTTAAATATCCAATATGGCCACCGCTTGTAAGCATTCAAAATGGCTACACCTTCAGTCACTTTAAATATCCAAAGTGGCTGCCATGTGTAAACAATCAAAATGGCTGTGCCTTCTGGACAGCAAAAAGTCAACAGCTCAGGTTGTCTCCCTCCTTCCTATTTCCCTTCCTAGTCACAGGCCACCAGTGCAGTCATCCCTGTAGCCCTCGGTGACCAGGGCTGATCTTTAGGTCAATTCTTAGGTCCCAACACCACTTGGAAATATTCAGGCTGTTGCTCCCATCAGAGTAGCTGACAGTCCACAGCTCCAACCTTCTCTGTACTCACTGTTTTCGTTCAGATTTTTCCACTAGTTGATGCCTAATTCACTTCTGTATAGTTCCTTTCAAAGCTCAGGGCTCCAGGATTATCTTCTGTGTCTCTGTTAATTGGCTTTTCTTTTCTTTGTCGAAGAAGGTCTGTGTCGCTTGTCTGCCTATTCCTCCATCTTACTGGAAGTCCATAATACTGGGAGTCTTTAATGCACCACTTTTAATGAAAGACAGAACTGGAAAGAAACTCAACAAAGACACAGAATAACTAAACAGTACAATCAACCAATTTGAATTTATACACACCTACAGAGCACTTCACCCAACAACAGCACAATATACATTCTTTTCCAACACACATGGAATATACTCCAGGATAGGCTTCATGTTAGACCACAAAGCAAGCATCAACAAATTTAAAAACATTGAAATACTGCAAAGTATCTTTTCATATCACAATGCTATAAAGCATTAGAATTTAACAATAGTGTGATAGTTGAAGATGTGTCAACTTGGCTGGACTCCAGTTGTGAGTGATGGTTCCCATGATGGATCACATGACTGCGTTCTAAGCGGCCAGTCGGCCTA
>NW_006921752.1:1448723-1450084 GCF_000298275.1 Orycteropus afer afer
CTTTTCTTTTCTCTGCCCTATGATATCATCTATAATATAAAGTTATCACATTAAAAAGAAAAAAAAAAAAAAAAAACAAAAACTACAGACCAATATCCCTCATGAATACAGATGCAAAAATCTTCAACAAAATCCTAGCCAATAGATCCCAACAACATATCAAAAAAATAATACATCACAACCAAGTGGGATTCATACCAAGTATGCAAAGATGGTTCAATATTAGAAAAACAATCAACATAATCCATCACATAAGTAAGATAAAGGAAAAGAAGCACATGATCATATCAGCCGATGTAGAAAAAGCATTTGATAAAATCCAACCTCCATTCCTGATAAAAGCTCTCAGAAAAATAGGAATAGAGGGGAAATTTGTCAATATAATAAAGAGCATATATGCAAAACCAACAGTCAACATTATTTTCCATGAAGAGAGACTGAAACCATTTGCCTTGAGAAATGGGAACCAGACAAGGATGCCTTCTATCACCACTTCCATTCAACACTGTATTTGAAGTCCTAGCCACAGCAATCAGGCAAGAAAGGGAAAGAAAATGCACCCAAATTGGTAAGGAACAATTACAACTATCCCTATTTGCAGGTGATACAATCCTACATAGAAAACTCAAGATACTCAGCAAGAAACTACTAGAACAAATTGAAAGATTTAGCATAGTGGTAGGATACAAGATCAATGTGGTAGTTCAGTTTGTGTGTCAACTTGGCTGGGCCTGGGCGAGTGGCTGGGCAGCTGGATGTAAGTATTTCCCATGATGAGACTGGTCATCAACTCCATGGTGGAATCTACCACAAGCAGCTGAGTAGCTGCCTTAGGGAATGTGGTCTGCTTCCCGTTTATAAGCAGAAACCTTGGGAAATGGTCTCTAGCTTATGATACGCTTGGACCCTGCATGTAGCCGTGTCGTTGTTCAGCAGCCTGCCATGCTCTGCCGACCTTGGGACTTAAATGGACTTGAAGTAATGGCCTGCTGTGTGAGTTGATAACATCGAGACTGTGTCTTTTTACTGGTCAACCTTGGGTTTTTTAGCCTCAGCAGCCAGTAGGTGCCTGATTGAAGAAAAGCCTCTGGCTTCAGTGAGCTGGCAGGAGGCAGAGCTGGACCCCAAGGTTGAGGGGCTTTCACCCAACCCCTAGAGCCTGGCACTTTGAACTTGGACTTAAAACCTCCAAATTATAAGAATAAACTCCTGTTTGTTAAGGCCATCTGCAGTGTAGTAAATTACTTAGTATGGCTTTTCTACCCTTAAGTCTTTGTAAACTCCAAGGTGGGGTTTTCTATGAGCAACTGAGGAGCTATCCACCTGGGTTATTTCTGTTGGGCGTGGCACAATACAATGTT
>NW_006921752.1:1450886-1459368 GCF_000298275.1 Orycteropus afer afer
CCAGCCACTCCTCGGAAGGAAGGTTGGGCAACTTCCGTAGTGATAACGCCTCGGAAACCCAAGGAGGGGTCGCTATGAGTCGGGTCCGATTTGACGGCACATAACAACAACAACAATAACAACTTCAAGAAACTATAAGAAACCTACATAAATGGAAGAACATACCTTGCTCGTGGATAGGAAGATTGAACATTGTGAAAATGTCAGTACTACCCAAAGCAATCTATATATTCAATGCAATCCTGATCCAGGTTCCATCAACATTCTTTAAGGATATGGAAAAACAAATCACTAATTTTTTTTAACAGGTTTGGTTGCTATGCAATGTGTGTACCCCTTGTTTACCATAGAAATTACAGTACTATTTTGCACCAGTTTTAAGTCCTGTGAGATTTTTTTTTTCATTTTATGTAATTCTGTAAGCTTTTGAAACTAAAAACTAAGTATTTAAAATATTTTCTAATCATTTGTTTCAAATTGGCTGATTTCACTTTTACAAAAGAAATAGGTTTATAGAAGTGCCCATGAAGTACGAGCCTAAGTTTTGTTATAAAGTAGGTGATAGAGCAGAAAGAATCCTGTTTTTTTTTTTCTTTTAATTTCTTAAAATTTTTATTGTGATTTGGGTGAAAGTTTACAGAGCAAATTCATTTTCCATACAGCAGCTCACATACACTTTGTCTCATCACATTGACTAGTTTCCCACAATGCAACACCTCCCCTCCCACTTCCCACTTCCTCCCCCTAGTTACCTCTTCCCTGTGTCCTTCCTTCCCATGTACTCCTGCTCCCCAAGCTGTCTCCCTGTGCATACACAGCCCTTCTGTTCGCCCATGATTGGTCTCTCCAATGTAAATGTTCAGCTCGTATGCCTGTCTTTTGTTTGGCTGGAAGCCACAGGAGTGGGTTCAATTCCAGACCTGAAGGGCAGATAGGATCTATAGTCTCAGTGATTCCACTAGGCTCCATCGGACAAGCAAACCTGGTCCCTTTTTTTAAAAAAAATACATTTTATTGAAATAAATATATGTAAATGAAACACACCAAACTAAAGTGACATGGGTCAATGCATTTTTTTTTTTTTTGCAGTGTTCCCTCCCCTCCCACTCCTGCTAACCAACAAGGAAAGTTTCCTTCCATATATAAACCTTTCCTTGACTTTTTACAATAACGAACTAACACCATTTTTGTCCTTCTGTGATTGATTTATTTCACTCAGCATAAAGTCCTCCAAGTTCATCCATGTTATGCGGTGTTTTGCGATTCAACATTATTCTTTAGTGTTACATAGTATTCCATTGTGTGCATGTACCATAGTTTGGTTATCCATTCTTCTGTTGATGGGAACATAGGTTGTTTCCCTTTCTGCTATTATAAATAGTGCTGCGATTAACATTGATTTGCATATATCTGTTCTTGTCCTGGCTCTTACTTCTTTAGGAAATATACCTAGTAATGGAATTCCTAGGTCAAATGGTATTTCTAATTCCTGCTTTTTAAGGAATCGCCATACTGTTTTCCACAGTGGTTGTATCATTTTACATACACATCAGCAGTGTTATGAGAGTCCTAGTCTCTCCACATCCTCACCAGCATTTATTATTTTCTGTCTTGTTGAACTCTGAGTGAGGCCAATGGCAGAGTCAGGCCCCAGTGGGGACTGATGACAGAGGCCTGAGCATGGCCTGCCAGCTAGCATGGCCAAGAAGGAGCTGAGAGCTGTCTTGGTTGGAATCTTCCCTGATTGATTAACTGTTTCCTGTATTCTGAGTTATAACCTGTTAATTCTGAGTTGGTCCTTATCTCAAGATGGAGTCTGTTACTTCCCTAAGAAACCACCATGAGTATGAAAAAAAGAAAAAAAACGATCACAAACCTTGCTGGGGGGAGCAGTGTGAGGACTCTCCACAGCATATGAGTCATATCTGGTATATTTATATAGGAAGGTCAGACCAAACCTTTCTGAAGATGATGTGTGAACAAAAACCCATATAAGATGAAAGATTGAGCTTTGGGAAGATGAGAGTAAAATAATGACAGTTTTTGAAGACCAGCCTTAGAGTTTTGCCTAATTAATCTGATAAGAGAATGGAGAAAGAGTGGGGGTTGGGCAGAGAGCAATAAGGTTTTTAAACTAAATATACCCACTCCTCATTTATCAACATGGTTAGGTTTTAAGACCAGGTCATTAGGTGAAAATTGGCATCATGTGAAAATGGAGTATGAGCACATCAGATCAAAATGGAGGATGACTATATCATTATATAACTGGCAAATTGTATCACTACATAACTGCCAAACCACTGAGAACCATGGCCCAACCAAGTTGACACATAACCTTAACCAACATAGCCAGTGTGATGCTCACCTTGTACCTCAGTATTCATTCCAGACATATATTCTTAATGCATAAAATAGATAGTACATTTTGCGCTATTGTTGTGGTGTTGGTTACATTTGTGTGTCAACTTGGCTAGGCCTGGTTGAGTGGCTGGGCAGCTGAACAGAGTTAGTCCTCATGGTGAGATTGGTAATTAACTCCATGGTGGAATCTATTGGAGCAGCTGAGTAGCTGCTTTGGGTATGTTGTCTGCTTCCTGTATATAAGAAACAGTTTTGGGAAGGGTCTCCAGCTTATGGCACACTTGAACCCCGCATGTTGCCGTGTCATTGTTCAGCAGCCTGCCATGCTCTGCTGACCTTGGGATTTTCAATGGACTGGAATTAATGGCCTGCTGTGTGGTTTGGTGACGTTGGGACTGTGCCTTTTTATTTGTCAACCTTGGGTTTGTCAGCCTCAGCAGCCAGCAGCTGTCTAAGTGAAGAAAAGCTCCAGTGGGCTGGGAGCAGGAGGCAGAACTGAAGCTCAAGGCTGAGGGGCTTTCACCCAGCCCCTAAAGCCTGGCACTTTGAACTTGGACTTAAAGCCTCCAAATTTTAAGAATAAATTTATGTTTGTTAAGGCTGTCCAATTTGTGGTATATTCCTATCAGAGTGGCACTAGGCAACCACAACAGTTGTAAATGCAAAATGTGGGATAATGAGATAGTTTATAAGTGAGGAGTAGGTGCATCATATAATTATGACTTTAGCTTTAAGCTTGTTGAATTGTTGACTCTTAGAATTATTACCCTTAAATTCCTTCCTTTAAAACAACTCTCAAGTCTTAAGTCAGCAAACCCTATTGGGTAAAGTTAAGTTTTAGGTACTATGTTGTTGTTATGTGCTGTCATGTCAAGTCAGACCCAAGCCCTCCTTGGGTTGCCAAGGCAGTATCCCTACAGAAGTAGATTGCCCCATCTTCCTTTTGAGGAGAGGCTGGTGGTTCAAACCCACCAGCCTTCTGGTTAGCAGTCAAGTGCCTTAGGCACTATGCTACCAGAGCTCTAGGTATTATGGTGCAGTGAAATACTTGGTATTGCTCTTCTAGTCCTGGTCTCTGTGACTGCCACTCGATGACTGGGTGGAACTATGCAAATGTAAAATGCTGGTGGCCTACCAAAGGGATTAGATAGGTTGTGAGTAACGTAAATAAAGTACATGGCACTCTTGTGGGGGTGAGACCATGCAAACAAGGTGTATGGAACCCTAATGTGGGGATTGGTTAGTTTTGTAATTCTGCGAGGCTTAAAATGATCCCTTCTAGAGGCAGAAGGGGGAACCTCACTGCCATTAAGAAAGAAGAGTTGGAGGTGGAGTGAAGCACCTCCTTGGACCCGAGATCCCAGTGCTGGTCCCCCTTGGCAGAGACTAGTGGCTGAGACAACTGGCTGAGAGATGGCAGCAGCAGAACCAAGAGGCAGGCTTGCTGGCCCACGAGTGAGAAAGCCAAGGACCTTTGGGCAGGAGGCTTGCTATCGGAGTAGAGTACATCTAGGTGTTCCTAATGGCAGAGCTAAAAGATCTTGTAACACTTGTCCAAGCAGGGCAAAGTCCAGGCGGAGAGGCCAAGGGCCAGAGAGGCGTGCCTGAGGGAATAGCAGAGGAGAGACGTCCTGATCCTAGAATTGTATCCTGGGTGTTCCTGAACTGAATTGTAACCTGTAAATTCCCTAATAAACCCTATAATCTTGAGTAATGTCTGTGAGTTTTATGTGGCCATTGGAACGAATTAATGAACCCAGTAGAGGAGTGAGGGCTGTGGGAGGGATGGTTGGTGTCAGTATTGGTAAAGAGGCTGGGAGTGGTGGTGGCATTTCTTGCCTCATAGGAATAAGCCTTGGGCTGTTAATGGTGATTCTGTCTCCCTCTTGTGAAGTGAGAGGAGGTCAAAAGACATCACCTCAAAGTCCTTTTTGCAGGTACCTTATGTAAGCCTCAATCCATGCCAGAGAAGGAAGAACAAATGATTTGAGGATCACAGAGTGCTACATAATTTGGTAACTTTGTGGTACTACCACTTTGGAACTTCTCTGAGGTAGTTCCCATGCCTCTACTTAGATGGACTGCACACTCTTGCGCCCTTTTGAAACTCCACTCTCCTCTCCCCATAAAAAAAGGGAAATAGATAAGTTAAAACCCTATCACCTTTCAGGCCCAGATAAAACGCGACTCCTTTCCCAGAAGTAATTGCTCAGCAAGCTGTGTTCCTATCATATATTTTCATTCATGTTACAGTTCTTATTTCATTATGTATTATAGTTATTTGACTCCATCAAGTTTTTTGAGGTGAACTCCAAAACGCAGGGTTGTTTAATGTTCAGCACTTGGAGGGTGGCCTGGCATTTAAAAGTCTCTCAGTAAATGAGGATATTGGTACGATTGTGTGCTGTGGGGCAGACAGGAGACTGCAACCTTTTGTCCTGAAAAGTTCATGCGGACAATAGCGGCACATTGAAAAATGACAAGGAAGTATTTAATCACAAGGTGAAAATAAAACCATGCCGGAAAGGCTCCACGCTCACTTACTACGATCTTCCCATTCAATAGCGGCTTCTCCAATCGCCTTCCCTCTTCAAACCCGGCTTAAACAAGCTTGGGTCTGACTGGCCAATGGGAACGCAGGTTTCCGCAGTCGCGAGGATTACTACAGCCAATGAGAGACCTGCGCGATTTGGTAGGGTGAGATGCATCAGTGACTGGCCGAATTTTGCGGGTGGGTGAAGACGCTGTTGGGCGGGACTGAAGTTTGATTGGCAGGTGAGCAATCTGCTACCTCAGAGCAGTAACTAGTCAAAGCAGTGAGCGCGGGAGGGGGGCTGACGTAGGGCGGGGAAACAAGCGGGGGTAGGCTCGGGTTCTTTTCAGGCGTCAGCCAATGGCTGACACGTCACCGGCAGAGGGAAGGGTAGGTCACCAATGGCGGCACGGATAGGGCCTGTGGGCGGAGTTTGGGGCAAAAGCAGTGTGGGAGCAGCGCTTATTAGTGTCGTCCTCACCATCACCGCCGGCGCCGCTCCTGGTTTCATTCATTTTTTTTTTTTCATTCACGAAGGTAGTGAGGCCTAGTCGTAAATCATGGAGAGCGTTGTCCCTGCCGCCGGTTTCCTGTACTGGGTGGGCGCGGGCACCGTGGCCTACCTAGCCCTGCGCATCTCGTACTCTCTCTTCACGGCCTTTCGGGTCTGGGGGTTAGGTAACGAGACTGGTGTCGGACCAGGGCTCGGTGAATGGGCAGGTGAGTCTGATCCTGCGCCGCCTTGTTCCTCCTACTGCCGCTCGTGGGGCTCTAGGGCCAGCGTGGCCCGCTCTGAGCAGCTCCGGGCCGTGCGCAGAGCCTGCGCTCCTCAGCTCCTCTATCCTTCCTCAAGCTCTGCGTCCCGTTTTCCTTAGACATCTCTGGCTTGCTTAAATTTGTAGAGGTTGTATCTTTAAAACCAAACCAAGCCAAACTCACTGCCGTGGAGTCAGATCGGACTCATAGCGACCCCTCCTTGTCCGAGGCGGTATCACTACGGAAATAGATTGCCAAACCTTCGGGAGCCAAAATATTGCAGGCTAAACTTGGAATCTTAACTGCCATTTTGTGCGTGGGGGGAAATACGGCCTTAACTCCCTGGGACTTGAGCACCTTAAGACCTGCCGGGCTCCTGGCTTGAGGTCAGTTACTTTGTTTCGTCCTCAGTCACATTCTACCCACATTGGTTCGTTCCTTGGTAGCATTTTCAAAATAAAGTTTTCGCTTGCCTTTTATATTGGCCCCTGCTAAGAATGAAAAACGTATTCTGTTTTTGGATATGAGGATAGGGGAAGAGGTGTAGGGACACGAAATTTCAGAAGTCTTTTTGCTCTTTGGAACTTTCTCAGTCCAGTTACTTGGATTCGGCCTCAAAAAAAAAAAAAAAGAAAAGAAAACCACCCCACCTTATTGCCATTGAGTCGATTCCGACTCATAGCGACCCTCACTGGGTTTCCGAGGAGGTAAATCTTTATGGAAGAATAAATCTTTCTTCCGCGGATTGGTTGGTGGGTTTGAACCACCAACTTTCCGAGTAGCAGTCAGTCAAAAGGCTTAGGCGCTACGCCACCAGAACTCCTTTGGATTCGGTTAGTTTATGTAATTTACAAAACCCCCTTTCAAAAACCCTCGCAAAACTGTTTTGGAGTCGTAATGATAGTAGTAAGAACTATTGGCTTCAGCAAAAACGGTAACTATGTTAAAGTTAGAAGTAGTTTTTACAGAAAGTATATTTGTAAAAAAAAAAAAAAAATGTTTTCCCACAAAGAGTTAGGCAAGCATGTGGATCTTGTTCTGTCTGGTAGGAGGGTGTCAGAAATGGAGGACAAAGATCAGATTGCACTGGGAGGTTTTTTTTTTTTTTTTTTTTCCTTTTTAACCAAGATTGCTTATGATGTGCTGTGGTCGTTTTTTGATATAATTTATTTATTTTGGTGTTTTATAATTACGTGTTAATCTAGCAATTTATATGTATTTTGGAGTGCTGAGAGTTTCTGCAGATGAGGTTTAAGTAAAATACAAGATTAATGTTACTCTGTATTTTTACTTTGTTCACTCAAAACATTGAAACAACTCAGAAAAAATATAGATTACATTTTGGCAGCAACATAAATATCAAGAGAAAACCTCTCAAGTAAGAATGGATTTGTATGTGAGAACTCTGTTCGAGGCATGAGGTGGGGAGGCATTGCCTGCTTTCTAGAGCTAAAGTCCGCATACTGTCTTCCTCTCCATAACCAATGAGCCGTTTTAAGTATTCTGTGGTGTTGAATTGATAGCATATATTTTTAGTTGTTGTTATGCTGTCTCTTCCTGTGAATATGTTTACATAATTTCTCCTGTTCAGATTTTAGGATTTGAGGAGTGGGAACTGCAGCGCCTTTTTCTTTTTCCTCCCCATTCACTGGCACATTGATCAAATATAAATTCAAATAAACTTAAAAACAAAACCTTGCAAAAAACCTGAAATATAAGTGTACTTTGCAACTGGTAAAAAATATTCTAGTACACCTTTTACTTGGCCCATACTCAGGCTTACCTCTTTTATCTCTTTATCAAGATCTAAGTCATCTCTTTTCTCTAGTTCATTCCATTAACATTCCCCATTCCAGTGAATCATGCTACTTATCACTGGGTCCCTAGCTGTTGGATTTCCCCAGTCTGGTAGCTTAGACTCTTTGGGTGTTACAATTTATTTTCTTGTCATTGTCACTGCACTTGTGGAGCTTCAGTTTTTGAAGGTCAGTGTAGCAAATAATAAAGATAAGATTGCTTGCAAAAGTGGTTAGTTTGTTCTAAGTAAGGGACTGAACCATCCTTGCTGCAGGACAATAATAAATGTGGAGTTCATAGTAAGATGACTGGTAATGAATTCCAAAGTCAAGGTATTTTATAACTTTGAACACAAAACAGCACTCTGAACACTTATTTTTAGTTTTAATGGAGAGGATATTGCTCCAGGCAGCGAAGAATAAAGGATCCACTAAATCAATTAGTAAGGCGCTGTGATGGCGCTCTGGTAAAGGCATTGGGCTGCTAAGCAAAAGGTAGGCAGTTCAAACCTATCAGCTACTCTATGGGAAGAAGATGAGGCAATCTATTTCTGTAAAGATTGGCAGCCTTGGAAACCTGATTGGAGTCACTATGAGTTGGAATTCACTTGATGGCAGTGGGTTTGGTTATTTGGTTTGAAATCAATTAGTGAGTTAGATTTTTTTTTTTTTTAACAGCTCTATTGAGGTATAATTCACATACCATGCAATTCATAAATTGTATTCATAAATTCATGCCATTTGGAGTACACAATTCAAGATTTTTATTATATTCGTGGGGTTGTGCAACCATCATCACAATGTAATTTTAGAACATTTATATCCGCCTTAAAAGAAACCCTCCACCCCTTAGCTATCAATCCCTCCTCACCCACTGCCAGTCCTAATAGATTTACCTACTCTGGGTTTATAAAAATGGAATCAGACAATATGTGTTTTTTTGTGACTAGCTTTCCCTTGTTGTTGTTGTTGTTGTTAAGTGCCGTCGAGTCGTTTCCGACTCATAGCGACCCCATGCACAGCAGAACGAAAC
>NW_006921752.1:1462828-1489321 GCF_000298275.1 Orycteropus afer afer
AAGGGAAAGTGTTCAGTGCAGATCAGTGAGTAAGCACCAGCCCGCCCGTGCTTACCTTGCTCCCGGAGACCCGGTCCCTCTCGGGAGGGTAACAAGGGAGCCGTCTGAGCACTAGTGACTGGGTTTTACCCCTTTCTCCTGCTCTTCCGGCCTGCTACTCTGTGCTACCAGGCTTTCCCTTAGCATAGTGTTTTTTAGGTTCATTCATCCAGGCTATATCACATATCAGTACTTCATCTTTTTTGCTGAATAATATACCATTGTATTGAGTGAGTTTAGATTTTGCTTCTTCATTTGCCCTCTCCTCATCTGCATTTGCAAATCCCTAAGATGCTGCGGCATAGTGCCTAAGGCATCTGACTGCTAACCCGAAGGCTGGCGGTTCAAACCCACCAGCCACTCCTCAGAAGGAAGATTGGGCAATCTACTTCTGTAGTGATACTGCCTCGGAAACCCAAGAACGGGTCGCTATGAGTCAGATCCAACTCGACGGCAGAGTTTTTTTTTTGAGTTTAAGATGCTGCAGCTTTGGGTACTGACAATACATTAGGCTCTGTAGTATTCCAAGATTTCCCAAGTCCGTAGACAATGAGGACTTAAAAAGAAAAAGGTAGGGGCTTATTCTGTAGAAGAGCCCTTTATCAAAACTAGCTTTCCTTAGCCAAGCTCCAGGAACCAAAGGATTCTTAAAAGTACAGGTGGGGTCCATGAATTGTGTTTGCACATTAGATGACCTTACAGGATTGGTTTAGTCATCTCAATAGTTGAAGTGAGCAGGGTGCACTGACTGTAGGTCCCTATTAGGTTTGAGGTCTCACATGATTTGAAAAAATTATAGAGGAAATGTTAATTATTTAAATTGGAAAACCCAGTAGAAAAATAAGTAAGTATCATTTATTGAATTTTTACGGTGTGTCGGGCACTTGACATTATCTTTAACCTGTCTTTGAGCTGCTTTCATTATCCTTGGTGTACATATGAGGAAATGGAGGCTTAGGTAGATTGTGTCAGTTTGTGGTTTCATAGCTAGTGAGTTGCAGAGTCAGGATTTGAAGCCAAGTTGTCCATTCTGCATCATCCCCACTCTGTGTTGGTGATTGACTTCTAGATTGGACCACTTGTGGGTGGATTCCTTTATACTTTAGAAACTTTACTGGTTTTTGATCAAAGGCATAGTTTCAAACTGGTACGTGCTTGGTATTTCTGGAAGTATTGCAGATTAGCTGATACATTTTAGACTCAAGTAGCTCAAGATTTTCTTCAGTTTTTCATCCACGAATCTTGTTGCTTTATGACAACATACTGGAAAATCGCTGAGGTGCTTCACAAAGCAAAAGATTTGACTGTCATCAGAATGGTTGGCCTTGACTTTGAATGCCATTTTGTGATTATCACTTTGGCATTCTTGAATGGATTTGGTGACACTCTGGAGATCCAGTTGGTAAATGTCCTGTGCTCCTTGTTTGACAATCAGTAAACTCTAGTATTAGGGTGTGAGTACCTGTTCTTAGTGTTGAGATAATGTTGAACACAGTAGACATTGCAAAAGCCCCGTGTAAAAGAAAGTAGGGCATGTGGGGGAGCACAGAGAAGCAAATGAACTTGTCATAAAAGTTCTTGAAGGTACTTACTCACTCAGCACTCCAGTTCCCAGAGTAGTGTGTGGAAGGAGGGCGCCAGAGCTAGGACAGGTTCAAACTCCCGGGCACCAAGCTGTGTCAGAGAAGCAGGTGCAGCTGGAGAATCTGACCTAAAAGCTTGTCTTGAACTTGGAGGAAAAAACAAAGAGGAAAGTTTGCTGGGATTAGAAATCCAGCCTCTAAACACTGTGAACTGGATTATCTTCTCTCCCCACCAACCTCCAGTAACCCCCACCCTCACCCCCACTCCATTTTCTGTTGTTTCCCTTTCTGTGCAACATTGACTTTACTGTTTAGTGGTTGAACCTGAATCTTGGAGTCTCAAATCTAGATTTGACCACTTGCTCCTCTACTTACTGTGAGGAGTAGTTGGACTCTTGCCCTGGGTAAGAAAGCTGTGCGCCTTGTTTAGAGTACTGCTGAGAACACTCGCAGGAAGAAGCTAAACACAGCTATCTGAAATAAAAGCCTGCCAGCAAGTCTTCAGGTCAAGAAGTTCTCGACAAAACTCAGTGTGACCTTCAAGAAAGCTTGTAGTTCCCAGTAAAGAATGTTTATGAATTCTGCACCTGAACTCAGAGATTATAGACATCTTAGAAACTTTGTTCTTTGTAAGCCTTGATAAGATTTTAGTATTGGACGAATATAGCTCTCAATATGATTTATAAACTCTGTACTGACAATAAACAGGGTCTAAGAATTTTCTTAGTCCCCCTGTGGCTCGCTTTTCTCTTGTAAATTTTCTTCGGAGGGTCTGATCCTTCAGGTTCCCGCTGGTAAACAGCGACAACTTATTAGCGATGTAACACTAAGTTAAGGTAGTAAACTCTGAATCTCACTTGCTTCATCTGCAGAATGGGAGTAATACTGCTGCCCAAGTCTTAGGAGTGTTGTGAAGGGTCAATGAGACTGCTGCTTGTTTGTAAAGCAGATAGTACTGTGCCTGGCACCATAAGTGTTTCATTACTTTATTGTTATTAGCTGTAGTAGCATCATACTCTAATCACTTGAGCTAATTACCAGGATAAGTCTTAGTAAGAAAAGTTAATATCTGGATGATTGTGTCTTCACAAATTATGATTACTACTGCAACTAAGAATGCAACTAAAAATTTTTTTTGAATGATTATATTAAGGGTAATTTATTTCAGTTTCAGAAAAATTTGTTGAAAGATGTAGATAATGAGGTTTATAAGTTCATTGAGTAAGTAGATTTGAATAGATCAATTCCATGCCATTAAATGCCTTTTGTAGATAAGGATACTTTTTCTTTTTCTTTTTTTAAAATAGTGGATCCTATATTTTGTTTCTCCTTATCTTTAGTGAAAACAAAAATAGAGCGATTCACCTGCTTGTCTTCTGGGATAGATGAGAGTAAGACTAGAGAGGGAGAGTGAGCAAAGCCTTCATTGTCTGTCCCTCCACCAAAAATATTATTGAGTGTCGACTATGGGTCTTATAGTCAAATAAACCAAAACCAAACCCGTTGCTGCTGAATTGATTCCGACTCATAGCCAGCCTATAGGACAGAGTAGGACTGCCCCATAGGGTTTCCTAGTCTGGAATCTTTACCAAAGCAGACTGCCACATCTTTCTCCTGAATAGCAGATGGTAGGTTGGAACCGCTGACCTCTGGGTTAGCAGCGGAGCGCTTAACTGCCACATCACCAGGTTTCCTTTATAGTCAAATGATACTAGTCAAATAAACAAATGGCTAAAAGCAATGGGGAGTGTGGTGCAGTGAATTACTTGGTATGGCTTTTCTAGCCATGGTCTTTGTGACTCCCACCAGATTACTGGGTGGGACCATGCAAATAAGGTGTATAGAACTCTAATGTGGGGATTGGTTAGTTTTATCATTCTGCCAGGCTTAAAATAAGCTCTCCTAGAGGCAGAAATGGGGATCTCACTGCCATCAAGAGAGAAGAGCTGGAGGTGAAGTGGAGGAAGTGGAGTGGAATAGGTCCTTGGACTTGAAATCCCTGCACTGGACCTCCTTGGCAGGGAGATGGCAGACAGCGACCAACAAGAGCCACAAGACAGAGCAGCAAGCTTGCTGGCTCCATGGAATGAGAAAGCTGAGTGCCTTTGGGCAGGAAGCTTGCTGGTAGAAGTGGGTGCATATAGGTGTACCTGTTGGCAGAGCTAAAAGAGCTTTGTAACGCTTGCCCGAACACGGCAGAGTCCAGGCCCAGAGGCCAAGGGCTAGAGTGGCATGACTGAGCAAATAGCAGAGGGGACACTGTCCTGATTGAAGAATTGTACCCTGAGAGTGTTCCTGAACCAGACTTGTAGCCTGTTACTTCCCTAATAAACCCTATAATTGTGAGTATTGTCTGTGAGTTCTGTGTGGCCATTGCAATGAATTATCGAACCCAGCAGAGAAGTAGTGAGTGCCACGTGAGGGACGGTTAGTGTCAGAATTGGTAAAAAGGCTGGTGGATGGTGGCATGTTTGGCCTCATTGGAATAAGCCTTGGGCTGTGATGGTGACTCTCTCTCCCCTTTGTGAAGTTAAAGGAGGTCAGAAGATGCTGCTTCCATGTTCTTTTTGCTGGGAGAAATGGGTGCTTGATTCTTTGAGAGCTTATGAGGGAAAGTCAGAGAGGACTTGGGTGGGGAAGCCATGGCTGAGCTGAGGTCTGAAGGGTGAGTGTGAGCCAGCCAGGTGAAGTGCAGCAGAAAGTGCTGAAGGAAGAACATTCTCAACAGAGGGAACAGCAGCTGCTAAATTCTTGAGGCAGAAAAGACCAGGACTCTCATGAAACAAAGTTTGAGTGACTGGAGCCAAGAAAAGATAGGCATGATGTGATATGGTACTGAGACGCTGGGAAGGGGCCGCAAGCAGGATTATTGAATCTTTACCCCAAGAACAGTGGGAAGCAACCGAGAAGATTTTAAACAGAAGAGTAATAAGGTTAGGTATGCAACTTTAAACAGAATTTCTTGTTTCTTTGACCTCCCAAATGTTGCTGCTGGCCTTCTTTCAGAAAACATCACCAAGGTAGACCATTGGAGGTTATTCGGATAATCTCAGTTACAATTCCTCTCTTGTCTTTTTTTTTTTTTAAAGTGAATTCATTCATACTCCATAGTTTGGCATCGTTTGTGCACTCCCTATTATTATTCTCGGAGAGCAGTTCTCCTGGGCGAAAATCTAACCGATGAGGTATGAACAGGTCTGTTACCAGGGCCCCAGCAATAGAGTTGTTGAATGACCCTTGGAACTGGTTTATTGCTTTCTCAAGGTAACTCCATAATACCATGGTGTGATCGTGGTGTGTTTGTGGTGTCTACCACTAATCCTCATCAGAGGGAATGCTTTGATTTACTGATTTTGTCTAGTGTTTGCCTTATCTCTAACTGGCAATTCCAGGGAGATTCTACCATATCTGAAAAGTTATCTTTACCACCACTAAGTGAAGTTATTTTTATTTAAATAAGCTAGTCATGGGATGGGGGGCTAAGCAAAGGGGGAAAAGGCTAGAAAATTGAAGATTTTAAACACTTAGTGAATCTTAAGAGTATTACATTGGGAAATAGTCTAACTACAAAAAGGGATTGACTTTGAAGTCAGTCTAGAGAGAGCTAGCTTTGCTGCTTACTAAGTTGTTTGACCTTGGGGAAGATAGTCAACCTCTAAGTACAACTTTCTCCATCTATTAAATGGGGGTGCTAACTTCCGTAGTGATACTGCCTTGGAAACCCAAGGAGGGGTCGCTATGAGTCGGGGTCGACTCGACAGCAAACAACAACAACAACAACAACAACAACAATTCTCGGGATTATTCTGATAATGATATGAGATGTAAGTGAGGTTCTGCTGTAGTCCTGTAAGTATTTTTATGGATACTAAGTAACATTTAAGAAAATCTTTTATTGGTACCAATTACTCTTATTTGATGAGAAAGGATTGTTGAAACCATGAGATAATTGTTGTTCACTCAGCAGATGCACTGTTGAAAATCTGAATTTATGAACACATCAATTAGGAGGTGATTTGTGCTACTGCTGAAGAATTCCTTGCTTTGTGGAAAGATTTACTAAGTGCTTTCTGTAAATATGATTCCCTTAGTGTATCTAGTATCTGATACTCAAAACCCACTGCTGTCGAATCGGATCTGACTCATAGCAACTGCTCCTTGGGTTTCTGAGGCAGTGTGGTGGTTATGTTTGTGTGTCAACTTGGCTGGGCCTGGTTGAGTGGCTGGGCAGCTGGTAGTAGTTATTCCCCATGATGAGACTGGCAGTCAACTCCATGGTGGGATCTACCACAGGCAGCTGAGTAGCTAGCTGCCTTTGGGGGTGTGGTCTGCTACCTGTATATAAGGAGAAGCCTTGGGAATGGTCTCTAGCCTATGGCACACTTGAACCCTGTATGTAGCCCTGTCGTTGCTCAGCAGCCTGCTATGCTCTGCTGACCTTGGGACTTACAATGGACTTAAGTTAATGGCCTGCCGTGTGGTTTGGTAACATTGGGACTGTGCCTTTTTACTTGTCAACCTTGGGGCTTCTCAGCCTTAGCAGCCAGCAGTTGTCTGAGGGAAGAAATGCCTCTAGCTCCAGTGGGCCGGGAGCAGGAGGCAGAGCTGGACCTCAAGGTTGAGGGCTTTCACTCAGCCCCTAGAGCTTGGCACTTTGAACTTGGACTTAAAGCCTCCTAATTGTAAGATTAAACTCCTGTTTGTTAAGGCCACCCCATTTGTGGTATATTTCTTGTCAGAGCGGCACTAGGTAACCAGAACAGGTAGTATCACTACAGAAGTAGATTGCCCAACCTTCCTTCCGAGGAGTGGCGGGTGGGTTTGAACACCCAGCCTCTGGTTAGCAGTCAGATACCTTAGGTACTACGCCACCAGAGCTCTCTAGAAAATTTTGTTTATGTGCAACATTTCAATGACGTTTGTAGTCATCTTCGACTTTTCTTTCACTCTCATTGCACTTACAGTCTCTCAAGAAATCCCATTGACTCTAACTTCAGAATATATCCAGAATCAAATGACTTCTGCCATTCTAGTATGAGCCTCTAAATCTCTTGCCTTGATCATAATAGCCTCTGGTCTCCCTGCTTTGACCTTGGCTACGCTATAGTCCATTTCCAACTCAGGAGCAAGAGGAATCCTTGAGAAACTTAAAGGCAGATCATGTGATCCTCTGTGTATAGCCTTGTAATGACTCCTCATCCCTTTGAATAAAACTCAGAATTCATGCAGTGCCTGTCTACCAGGCTTCATACCACCTGACTCCTTTAACCTCTGACTTCATCTCTGCCCACTTTTCCCCTTCCTCCTTCATTCTAGCCACACTTCCCTCCTAATGTTTCTTTAACAGGCTGGGCCTGCTGCCTTGGGGAGTTTGGTTGGATGTTCCCTCTTCCTGGAATGCTCCTCTCCCAGGTATCCACTGGCTAACTCTTCTTACCTCCTTCAAGCCTATGCTCAAATACTACTTTCTCAATAAAGACTACCTTCCTACCTGTAAACTCCTAAACCTTTCTCCCCCAGCGCCACTTCTGATCTGTTACCCTGTCTACTTGGCCTTTTTATGTCCTAGCAATTAGCACTATCTCCTATACTGACACTTTGCTTATTTTGTGATGTTTATTAGAATATAAGTACCACAGAGGTAGGGATCTCTGTTTTTTGCACCCTGTGTTTCTTAAGCATGGGGGCAGTGGAGGTTTGCTGGTAGAATTCTTGCCTTCCATGAAGGAGACCCGAGTTTCATTCCTGGCCAATGCACCCCTTGCTTCCATGTCTTTGTTTGAATGAATGAATGCTGATTTCTTTCTGTCTTAGTACACTTCCTCCTACCCCACACCCTTCCTCTTCGTCTCTGCTTATGAAATTCTACTTGTTTTTAGAGTCCATATTATTAATTTTTCCTTGAAGATTAGATGCAATTATGCTTTTTTGGAAAAAAGTCTGGTAGTTCTTGTTTGTGGGCTTTTTCACACTTCATCGTGTGTGTGTGTACATGCATACATGGATTGACTTCAATTTTCTAGTGTATAAGATCCGTGAGGATGAGCAAGGACTATTATTTAGTGAATGAATTTTATTTTTTTCCTTGAGGTGCAGGTGTATTCCAATTGGGAGTTGAATTTTTGTTTTGGATTGGTATTTCTGGCAAAATAATTGTTTACCTTGTTTCTCCTTTTATTGTTTCTTATTTATTTAACTATATTTTATTGAAATATAATTTATATACAGTGAAATACACAAAACTAAACTGGCATAGGTCAATATATTTTTTTTTTTGCAGTGTTCCCTCCTCTCACCTCCCACCCTTGGTAAGCAACAAAGAAAGTTTCCTTCCATATATAAACATTTCCTAGACTTTTAATATTTATTTATTTATATTGTGATTTGGGTGAAAGTTTACAGAGCAAATTCACTTTCCATATAGCAGTTCACATATACTTTGTCTCATGACATTGACTACAATTTACCACAATGCAACAACTCCCCTCCCATTTCTTCCCCATAGTTACTTCTTCCCTGTGTCCTTCCCTCCATGTACTCCTGCTCCTGAGCTGTATCCCTGTTCACACACAGCCCTTGTATTCTCCCATATCTGTTCTCTCCAAGGAGTGTCCATACCTAGTGTAATTGTTCACCTCATATGCCTGTCTATTGTTTGGCTGAAAGTCACAGGTGTGGGTTCAGTTCCAGACCTGAAGGGCAGCTAAGGACCATAGTCTTAATGGTTCCACCAGGCTCTATCAGACCAGCACACCTGGTCCTTTTTTTTTTTTTCCTCAAATGATTTTGAATTTTGTTCCACGTTGTTCTCTCACTCTATCCAGGATCTCCTACATAGATCCCCCTCCAAGTGGTTGACAGTGGTAGCTGGGCACCATCTAGTTCTTCTGGTCTCATAGTTGTATAGGCTGAGGATTGCATGGTGTACTAGTCGCTTGGACTAATTGTTTCCATGGATCTTTGATTTTCTTTGTTCTTCTTTGCTCTGGATGAGGAGAGACCCATCTAGTTGGCTGCTTGCAAGCATTTAAAATCCCAGTCGCTACTTGCCAAAGTAGGAGATGGAAAAATGTTTTGTGTAGTATGTTATGCCATTTGAGCTTGATGTCCCCTGTGACTATGGTCCCGAGCCCACAGGTTCAACTACTCACTCCCTCTGGGTACCTGGCTGTACCCAAGAAGTGACTACCACCTTGTCCTTTGTCAACTCTACTATAACCCACCAAAAACCCACTGCTGTCAAGTTGGATCTGACTCATAGCGACCCCTCCTTGGGTTTCCGAGGCAGTATCACTATGGAAGTAGATTGCCCAACCTTCCTTCCGAGGAGTGGCTGGTGGGTTTGAACCACCAACCTTCTGGTTAGCAGTCAGGTGCCTTAGGCACTAAGCCACCAGAGCTCCCAGGTGTACTATACACCAGGGAATTCTTACAAAACATACAAATACACTTGTAGAAATATTGTCTGTCAACCCTATACATGGTCTTGGGCACACTCCCCCCTGCATAGACATACCTAATAGTTCAGCTTGTCCACCTATCTGTCCACCCGTATAGCCATGTTTGCCTTCACTGACAACGCAGTACTGTATGTGCAAAAGGGTTCATCTTTGTTGTCTGTACCTCTCTATGTCTTCCTCTTCCTCATTGCTACAGTGTTGATCACTCACATTTGATACATTGCCCTTCTCTTCACCCAAAATGATATTTGTCTCTACCTATCTAGCAGCATTCTCTCCCCTCCCCTCCCACCCCTGGTAACCAACAAATAAAATTTCCTTCCATATATAAACCTTTCTTTGACTTTTTACAATAATGGACTAATATAGTATTTGTCCTTCTGTGATTGACTTATTTCACACAGCATAATGTCCTCCAAGTTCATCCACGTTATGCTATGTTTTGCAGATTCTACATTGTTATTTATGTTGCATAGTATTCCATTGTGTGTATGTACCATAGTTTGGTTTTCTTTCTGCAGTTGATGGACAGCTAGATTGTTTCCATCTTTTGGCTATTGTAAATAGTGCTGTGATGAAGATGGGTGTGCATATGTCTGTTCTTGTCCTGGCTCTCATTTCTTTAAGGTATATACCTAGAAATGGAATGGGTGGATCAAATGGTATTTCTGTTTCCAACTTTTTAAGGAATCACCATACTGTTTTCACAGTGGTTGTATCATTTTACAGTCCCACCAGCAGTGTTTGAGAGTCCCAGTCTCTCCGCATCCTCACCAGCATTTGTTATTTTCTGTCTTGTTGAACTTTGCTACTAGTGCTAGGGCAAGACGGTATTCTCATTGTTGTTTTGATTTGCTTCTCTCTAATGGCTAATCCACTCCTCGGAAGGAAGGTTGGGCAATCCTACTTCCGTAGTGATAATGCCTCAGAAACCCAATGAGGGGTTGCTATGAGTCGGGGCCGACTTGATGGCACATAACAACAACAACAACAACAACAACAACAATGGCTAATGATCATGAGCATTTCACCATATGTTTGACCTCCTGAATATCCTCTTTGGTGAAGTGTCTATTCATGTCTTCTGGACATGAACTTTTTAATTGGATTATTTGTCTTTTTGTTGTTGAGGTGTTGGAGTTTTCTATAAATTCTAGAGATAAGTATAAACATTTCCTAGACTTTTTACAATAATGAACTAATACTATTTGTCCTTCTGTTATTGACTTACTTTACTTAGCATAATGGCCTCTAAGTTCTTCCATGTTATGAGGTGTTTTGCAGATTGTACATTATTCTTTAGTGTTGCACAGTATTCCATTGTGTGTATGTACCATAGCTTGGTTATCCACTCTTCTGTTGATGGACACATAGGTTGTTTCCATCTTTCTGCTATTGTAAATGATGCTGTGATGAACATGGGTGTGCATATATCTGTTCTTGTTCTAGCTCTCACTTCTTTAGGATATATATATAGTAATGGAATTGCTAGGTCAAATGGTATTTCTAATTCCAGCAAAAAAGGAATCCTTGAAAAAAAGGAATCACCATACTGTTTTCCACACTGGTTGTATCATTTGACAGTCCCATCAGCAGTGTATAAGAGTCCCAATCTCTCTACATCCTTACCAGCATTTGTTATTTTCTGTCTTGTTGAACTTTGCCATTAGTGCTGGGGTAAGATGGTATCTCAGTTTTGATTTGGATCTCTGTAATGGCTAATCATCATGAGCATTTCTTCATGTATTGGCTGGCTGCCTAAGAATCTTCTTTGCTGAATTGTCTATTCATGTCTTCTGCCCATTTTTAAATTGGATTTTTAATCTTTTTGTTGTTGAGGTTTGGGAGTTTTCTATAAATTTTAGAGATAAGTCCCTTGTCAGATATGTAATTATCGACACTTATGAATTTGTTTCTGTCATTTTATTATGTGCTTTGTTGTGGTATTGCTCCATATAATTTTTTGTGCTGAGCTTGTTTTGTTTATGAATTGTGTTATCACTTTCTTCATTGCTGCTGTTTTAGTGTTTGCTAAATATTTGTGCTGGTCCTCTTTTTTATTTTGATGTGAAGGTTTATAATTTTTCTTTGAGGTTACCTTGTGATTTATAATTTTCTTCCCAGGTTTAGAATAGTCTGTTCTATCTTACAGTTGTCTTGACTTCCTTACCATTTAGAAGTTCTGTAACTACACAGTTGTTTCCCTCTTTTTGGTTTGTAGTTGCCCTCATTTATCAATTGATGTCTCTGGTTCCCTGTTTACAGTCTTGTAGGCTTATTTACTTTGGATGCTTTGGATATTACTTTTGGATACATAACTGGGTGGTTTCTGGGTTATGTCATCATGGGTGTTAATGGTCAGTTGTTGTTGGCTGTTGTTGCTTCTCTGTCCAAAGGACTCCCTTTAGCATCTCTTGTAATGTTGGTCTGATTTTAACAAATTCCCTTAGTTTCTGTTTATCTGGAAATGTCCTAATTTCACCATCATATTTGAGGGACAGTTTTGCTGGGTATATAATTCTTGGTTGGAAATTTTTCTCTTTCAGGGTTTTATATATACCATCCCATTGTCTTCTTGCCTGCATGGTTTCTGCCAAGAAATCCGAGCTTAGTCTTATTGGTTGCCCCTAGTCGGTAACTGTTCATTTTTCCTGTTCTGCTTTCAGGATTCTTTCTTTGTCTTTGGTTTTGGTGAGTTTGATGATGATATGTCTTGGTGATTTTCTTTTGGGGTCTATCCTGTTTGGGGTTGTTTGGACTTCTTGAATGGTTATATCCTCATCTTTCATCATACCAGGGAAATTCTCTTTCAACAAATCTTTGACAATTTTCTCTGTGGTTTTATTTGTCTATTTCTGTTCTGGAATTCTGATTACACATAGGCTATTCCTTTTGATGGTATCCCACATGAGCCTTAGGCTTTCTTTATTTTGTGTTGATTTTTTTTTTTTTTCTGGTTGATCCCTTTCCAAAGAATTAATGAGGTATTTGTCTTCAATCTCACTTATTCTGTCTTTCATTGATTCAGTTCTACTCCTTTTCCCGTTCAATGTGTTAACTATTTCTGAAGATTTAGTATTAATCTTTTGGATTTCTCTGGGTAGATTTTGTATCATTTCTAATTTTTCATATATTTTGTTGTTTTGTTCCTGTATTGTCTTTCAAAATTGTTCTAGGGTTTTCTCTATGTTTTCCTCAATTTTGTCAGTGTTTTCCTTGATCTGTCTCTTAGTCTGTTGAGGTACCTAAAGGTAGTTCTTTTGAACTCCTTATCAGGGAGTTGCAATGCTGCTTCTTCCTCAGGGATGTGTTTTGGGTCTGCATCCTGGTCCCTTGTTTCTCTCCCTTTATTTTGCTTCTTTGTGTGGACTGTGATGCTCTGCTGTCTCTGAGACATTGTGACATTTTTTTTGTTTATATTTAATTGGTGATTGTATGTTGGAGTGACTTGCCCACAATTTTCGTTTTCTTTGGATGTTATCTACATAAGCAGAGTACTGTGCTCCTTTGCTAGTTGGCAGCACTTACACTTTGGCCACCTGTCTCCTTTCCTGTTGTCAGCCTCCTATATGTCCCTGCCATCCTTGGCAAATGGAGCCTATTCTTAGGTGCCTAGAATCCGCTGTTTCTCCTTTTTTTTTTTTTTTTAATTAAAATATTTTATTGTGGTTTTGGTAAAAGTTTACACAACACATTATGTTTCCATTTAACAATTTCTGCACAATTTGTTCTGTGACATTGGTTGCATTTTTCACAGTGTGTCAACTTTCACATTTTTGGTTTGGCTGTTCTAGTAATCTAGTTTCCCTGTCCCCTTGCCTTCTCATCTTTGCTTTTGAGTAAATATTGACCTCCTTGTTTTAAAACCTGAAATGACACACACCTCTGTTGTTGTTTGGTGCCATCGAGTTGATTTTGACTCAGCAACCCTATGTGTCAGAGTAGAACTGTCCCATAGGTTTTTCTTGGCTGTAATCTTTCCAGAAGTAGGTCACTAGGTCTTTCTCCCATGGAATCACTGGGTCGGTTCAAATTGCTAACTTACTGGTTAGCAGCTTAATCATTGCACCTCCAGGGCTCCTTGACATACTCTTAAAAGGCTGTAATTAAGTCACTGCTGGTTAGGCAAAGGCTAGTTACAGAGTTACTACATCAGGGCCACTGTAATAGTTTTGAAAGTGTGTAATACAATGAAATAAAAAAATGTCCTGGAGCACTATTGGTAATAAGCTAACTTTTCTTAATCCATGGCTTTAGGAAACTGTCATTGAGAACAAGGCACTGTATTAAATTTAATCAAGATTAAAATATCAATAAAATTTTGATAGTATATTTATTATTGATCTGGAATCTCCTTTACAAAATTATTGCAAATAGACTTCCTTTTAGTAAGACTTTTCCAATTAAAGTTTCAGTAAAATCTTGCTAGTAAGGACTTATTGGTAAGACCCAGCTGAATTAGTGAAAAATGAAATTCTAGAATATATTGACCAAAATAGTTTTGTTCTTTTGAAGTCCTGATAAAAATAAACCTAAACCTTCTAGAACCCTCAGATTTTTGAATTGTTGGAAAGATCTAACTGAAGTTCCTGCACAGTCTCTATTTATTTATTTTTGGAAAATCTCTTTAGTAGTAAAAGCGTTGAACGGTAAGTGTAGAGAACCAGTAACTGTGGGAAAGTGAATCACCAAACATTGGCTATGTGCTTTATTTGCTTTACGGGAAGAGCTGAATCCTAAAGTTGATATCAGTCTTTAAAAGTTCAGTCAGCCATTTGATGATGGACTTGAGAAAAATGATCAATCATCAGGAGGCAGAAGAGAATAATGATAGAGCCATAAAACTAGAAGGAATATTTGTGATACCTTCTGTTGAACTGTTGGGGAACTTTGTGCTGGAAGAAGTAATTACTTGCTCAGTATCATGTGTCCAGCTAGGTAATAGCTAAACAAGATAGGCCAGTAGCAAAGGGCAGAAAATGGTGGAAGCATCTGTGGTAAGTGGTTTAAAAGCAGTGGAGTGAAGAGTAGCTGGCTCTGACAGTAGAGCAGAAGAGATTTGATGGGAATGAATTAAGAAGGAAAACAGGTGAGAAGAACAGAAGCAGAGGTGATTGATGGTAACAATGAGAATGTTGGCAGAATTGGACTTCATCACACTTTCCTGATAATGAGGAAGGTATATAACGGGTATGAGGAGGGAAACAGTCCTCTCTATACAAATGCCTGCTCTGCTGAAGAAATGGCAGGTAACTCAGTAGACCCTAAAGGGACTAGTACGTCATGTTCTTTGTATACGCTACCTGGACATTATGTCTGAGGGAGCTTTTTCATTGTATATGTGGTACAAGGTAAGTAGGTCTGTCCCGTGTCTCTTACCTACAGTCTCAGCTGTGTTTCTGCCTCAGAAGACTAGGTATGCTGATGGAACTGAATTGCCAAGGAAATACTGTCTTAGTATATGCCCCTCAAGGCAGTCAGGAAAGGCTATATAATATCTTTTAGAAATTTAAATACCAGTTTTAAAGTTCCCTTAATGTTCTTAGTATGTAGAAAACTCATTCTCCAGATTGGTTTTACTGTAATGACTGGCATTAACTGCTCACAACCAACCTAACTTCCAGTAGAAATATTACCAAACTTGCTTTAGGGCTAGTTGAACTCCAGGCCTGTCACATAAACAGCGTGAATGCAATAAATAAGCACCCCTAATCTTGCACATTCAATCTAATAATTTTGCTGTGGAACAGAGAGCCGCTGCTTATCTGCGTGTTCCAATACCTATTATTGCCTGTCATGTGAAAGGAGGTGATGATCTCTTTATAGATAATGTGAAGAAAACACATTAGGCTAGACAACAGTGTTCACACATTCTGAATTAGGGGAGGCTGAACTAATGAAATTTTGCTGTAATGATGACATCTTAATTTACAAAGTGCCTTTGCAAGTATTCTCAAATGATTTTTCCAACAACTTTATGAAGCAAGTTAGGATTGGCTTTGTTATTTCCTCAAGATATATGTATATATATATATGGATCAGAGGGAAATGCAGTGATTGGTGTAAGGGTTACACAAGTAGGAAATGGCAGAAGAAATTGAATCTAGGTTTTTTGGCTTTAGCTCTGTGTTCTTTCTAATCTACTACCAAAGTTCCTGAATAAGGATAAGTTTAGGTTAATTTGGAAATTTCCTGTACAGAAGCTCGTAAGTTGGAGAGTTTTTCAAGTGTTGTTTGAAGGTGAAAATTCCGTTGTATACCATAAACCAAACCAAACTCACTGCTGTCAGCTCTGAGTCATAGTGACTTTCCTTGGGTTTCTGAGGCGATATCACTATGGAAGTAGATTGCCCAATCTTCCTTCTGGGGAGTAGCTGGTAGGTTTGAGCCGCCAACCTTATGGTTAGCAGTCAAATGCCTTAGGCACTATGTGGCCCATAAGAATCAATCAGATGTGCTTATTAAAAATATAGATTCTAGAGCTTCATCAAGACCTACTGAGTAAAAACATCCCAGACAAGAACCCAGGAAACTGTGTTTGTAATAAATAAGATGATACTTAAGATCATGCATATTTATGGGACCATGGCCAAACTAAGCCCAGAAGAAGACTTTGCAGAGATCCATGCAGACATTTTAGCTAAATAGGTATTTTCATACAAGGGCTTAGCTTGTAATAGTGTTAAAACATCCAGTGATTTCTGTACTAAATATTTACTTACAATTTTGACAGTTAAATAGGGATTCTATTATTGCTAGTTCTGTTTGTTTATTTGGAATAGATTTCAAAACACACAGAAAAAGTTGGAACTTTGGTGTGCTGCTATGCATGAGAACCACATGCAGCAAATCCAGTATTTCTTAGTTTTAACCAGTTGGAGATTGGGGGTGACAGTAGGGGAGTGAGTAAGTTTTTTGGTGTATGGTAATGCAGTCGGTCCTCCATATCTGTGGGTTCCACATGTGCAGATTCAACCAACTGCAGATCGAAAATTGGGATTGGGGGAAAACGGTTAAGTGGTCAAAGCAATCCCTCAAAAGCTAAGAGGGAACATAAAGTGCTATATACAAACCATTTATATTGTGTTAACTATTATAAGTAATATAGAGAGCATGCAGTGCTATATACAAACCATTTACATTACATTAGCTATTGTAAGTAATATAGAGATGATTTAAAGTGTGGGAGAATGTGTGTAGGTTATATGCAAATACTATGCCATTTAGATAAGGGACTTAAGCATACATGCATTTTGGTATCTTGGTGTCCTGTAGCCACACCCCTACAGATACCTAGGGATTGTTGTTGTTGTTGTTATGTGCCTCGAGTCAGCCCTGACTCATAGCGACCCCCCTTGGGTTTCCGAGGCAGTATCACTACGGAAGTAGGATTGCCCAACCTTCCTTCTGAGGAGTGGCTGGTGGGTTTGAACCGCCAGCCTTCTGGTTAGCAGTCAAGTGCCTTAGTCACTACGCGACCAGAGCTAGGGATAGCTGTAATAAAATTTTTCATTTGCTTTTGGTGCAAGTAGATCCACAGAGGAACAGCTGAAGACTTTGGAAACTTAACTATAAAGAATTATGATATAGTGTTTTATTCTTATTTTCTATTTTTGTTTGTGACTTTATTGGTCCCATATATTAATTTATGTATATTATGTTTAAGGAAAAGAAAGTCCTAAATCTGTTTTCTTTCTTTATACCCACTGCCATCCAGTTGATTCCGACTCATAATAGAGGCTAAAATTTTAAATCATCTTTATTGTGAAATGAATATAAATGGTACCTGTTGATGATGAGTCTTCAAGAGTTCTTAGACTGAAGAGCATGTTCTAAGTAGTTCTCCGCCCCCCCCCCCCCAGGTCCTCCAAATGGTAAGGTAGAATTATGATGGACTTTGGTTCAATGTGAAATTTAGATTCTAGTTGGCTGTCTGACTGACCTTTGTATTGATTAAACCGTGTAATTGGTTTGCTCATTCGTTCTTTCATCAGCTAAATATTCATTGTATGTGACTATGTGACCGGAAGGAAGGTTGGGCAGTCTACTTCTGTAGTGATACTGCCTCAGAAACCCACAGAGGGGTCGCTATGAGTCAGTCCGATTCTATGGCAAATAACAACAACAACATGTGACAGATACTGTATTTATTGGGTATGGGAATATAGTGTTGGTCTCTATATAGGGCTGCCTCTAGCAAGTGACCATTCCATAAGCAGCTCCAAGAAGTGTGATAGGCTTAAATAAAGTACAGATGTTATGGGGGCACTAACCTAATTTGGGAGGAAGTAATGTTTACTATAAGGAATAAAAGGAGCAGAAGGAAGGTGATAGTATCAAAAATGGTAGTAGGACATAGTGCTTATTAAAAAGTTTACATTGGAGTTCTACAGGTATATTTGTATGTTCTGTAAGAATTCCCAGGGGTATAGCAGAGCTGACAAGGGACAAGGTTGTAGTCACTTCCTGGTCACAGCCAGCTACCCAGAGGGAGTGAATAGTTGAACCTGTGGGCTTGGGACCATAGGCACAGGGGACATCAAGCTCAATTGGCATAACATACTACACAAAACATTGTTCCACCTCCTACTTTGGCAAGTAGCGACTGGGATCTTAAAAGCTTACAAGCAGCCATCTAGATGTAACGATGAGTCTCTCCTCATCCAGAGCAAAGAAGAATGAAGAAAACCAAAGATCCATGGAAAGAATTAGTCCAAGTGACTGGTACACCATGCGATCCTCAGCCTATACGACTATGAGACCAGAAGAACTAGATGGTGCCTGGCTACCATTGTCAACCACTCAGAGGGCATCTATGGAGGAGATCCTAGGTAGAGAGGGAGAACAATGTGGAGCAAAACTCAAAATCATTTGGGAAAAAAAAAAAAAAAGGGGAGACCAGATTTGATGGTCTGATAGAACCTGGTGGAACCACTGAGACTATAGTCCCTAGCTGCCCTTCAGGTCTGGAATTGAAACTATACCTGTGGCTTCCAGCTAAACAAAAGACAGGCGTATGAGTTGAACACGTACCTGAGGTAGATAACATTCCTTGGAGAGAACAATCATGGGAGAAAGCGGGGCTGTTTATGCACAGGGAGACAATTTATGAGGCAGGAGTGCATGGAGGGATGGACACTGGGAAGAGGTAACTATCGGAAGGAATGGGAGGGGAACTGTTGCATTGGGGTAAATTGTAGTCAATGTCATGAGACAACATGTGTATGCACTGCTGAATGGAAGGTGAATTTGCTCTGTAAACTTTCACCCAAATCACAATTTAAAAAAAAAAGCTTACATTCTGCCAGAGACTTTTCTAAATACTCTGAGTTAACTTATTAATCTTAGCGTGATCCAATGAGATAGGTCCTCTTACTATCTCCATTTTACTGAAAGAAAACTAGTATACAGAGAAGTCCAGTAATTTGCTCAAAGTCACACAAGTGACTTTTTTTTAGTCAGAGACAGAAGACCTAGGATTTTATTATCAGTCTGTGTGTTTTTAAATACCTGTTAACCAGTATACTAAATTGCATTGATGAATTAGAGAAAGGCAGGTAAGGGGTTTGGAGTATAGAGCATCCTAAACAGAGGGAACACTTTGGGTGAAGACCTTGAGGTAAATGAGAACACTTCAGGAGCTTTTCATAAAAGACACGACAGCTGGGGCTGATAGTTCTGGGGGAAGAGAAGTAAGAGATAAGACTGAAGAAATACAGGAAGGGGGACAGATCAGGAAGGCCATGATAAGTGGCTTGTTTATCCTAAAAGTAGTAGGAAGTCATTCAAAGATTTTAAGCAATAGAGGGTCTTCAAATTTGTATTTTGGAAAGTTCACTTTGGCATTTTGGAGAATGGATGTGGAGGGAGCAACACATGAGTTGGGGAGACCAATCAGAGACTAGTATGGTCAGACTAATAAACCATGCATTGAGTGATAGTGGCTTGGATTAAGGTAATGGGGACAAGGACTGAGAGGGTCAAGGACAGGAGAGAGAGAGAAGGGGGAAGCCATGGGCCCTTGTCATAAGTTGGTCATGGAGTTGAGGAAGACACAAAGTCAAGAAGGACTATGAGGTGTCTGGGCTTTTGGTAAATGCTAGTACTAGACACTGAACTTGTAATACAAAGAGAAGGAACAGGTTCAAGGAGGAAAATAATGAGCTTGATTTCTGATAGGTTCTATGGATGTTAGGTAATCTTACCAGATTAGAACCAGGCTGAACCCACGGTTCTAAGTTCTTTACTTAAGTCCTTTGGTTCAGCATTTACTTATGGTTGTCCTAAGGGATGTGCTATATTTTATAGGCTGTAGAACAGTTTTACATCTCAGCATGTAGTATTTTGGGAAAGGGAGAGCATTATTTTTGAACCATTTGACTGTATCCCATGTAGCATGCTTTAGTTTGGGGAGCAGTTTGATACTTCCTTTTAATGCAGAGAAGCAGAAAAGTATAGTGGAAAGTGCACTTGATTTCCAGAAGACCTAAGTTCTTGTCCCACCTTCCCACCTTTGTTACTTATTAGCTGTGGAATCTTCAGTCAGCCATTTTTCTCATCTGTCAAATGTGTCTAAAAATACCCACTTTTGTCTATCTTCAGAGTGTCAAGAGTCTGTGAGATCATCTTTGGAAGCACTGTGTAAAGTACAAAGCATTATGCACATGCAAGTCTTTGGGCCCTTTTTCCACCTTCCCCTTTCAATTTTAAACCTTGAAATAGAATTGCCCCATTCATTGGTCAAATTGTTTGTGTGAGGTTGGAATTGCTTCAGAGATTTATTTTAGGATCTGTTGTCACTTTGTCGTGATCAACACCTGAGTCCCTTTTGATGTGATTATCTAATACATGTCAATTTTAGAATGCACTTGAAACATTTTTTTTTGTTTACAACTTTGTTAATGAAAGCTGGGTTTCTGAATTTAAACTAATTTAACTACTAATTGAGTTACCTTTGAAGAAATACTTTAAGGTTCAATTTTATTTTTAACTTACACAAAAGCTATGGTTAGGTATAATGGATTAAGGATACAGTTAAGTTACCGCTAGTGTAATGTCATTTCAACTATGTTATAATTAGAAGACTTTTATAGCTTGACATAATTGTTTAAAGTCCCATTATTGTATTATAAGCTTTATTATAAGAGATAATTATAAGCTCCCGTCATTTCTCTCAATACCCCACCTTCCTCAGGCTACAAGATAGAGTCATTTTTATTTTTTTTCCTCTTTCTTTAGTTAAAGGTTTTCTATTTTCCTCATCCTTATTTAAGGTGGAATCTTATAAATTATGATGTTGGTGACATACCAGTACATTTTGAATATCTGTAGCAAAAATAAAGGGTGCACTGGTGATGGAAGGAGTAAGGGCTTGGGTGCTAATTGAAAAGTTGGCACTTTGGACCTACCATCGGCTCCGTGGGAGAAAAGACTTGGTGATCTGCTGCCTAAAGATTTCAGCCTAGGAAACCCTATGGAGGCAGGTCTGTTCTGTACTATAGGGTCACTCTGAGTCAGAATCAACTTGAAAGCACACAACAGCATAGCAAAAGTATCATCTCTGAAAAGAGAAAATATTTTCCAGAGTGTACTGTGAATCTAACTTTTAAAAATATAACAAAGGTGGTTGTTGTTATGTGCCATCGAGTTGGACCCAACTCATAGTGACCCCTCTTTGGGTTTCCGAGGTGGTATCATGACAGAAGTAGATTGCCCAACCTTCCTTCCATGCAGTGACTGATGGGCTTGAACCGCCAGCCTTCTGGTTAGCAGTCAAATGCCTTAGGCACTATGCTACCATCTACATCTTCTTATGATATTTGCTTCAAGACATGACTTTTTTTTTTATAATTTTGAATTACCTCTCTTTTTATGTGTGATTTATTTGTCAATATTATTTGTCAATATCAGGACATCAAACAATGCACTGGGCAAATCGGCTGCAAAGGACCTCTTTCAAGTGCTGAAGAGCAAAGATGTTTCCTTGAGAACTAAGGTATGCCTGACACAAGCAATGTATTTTCAGTTGCCTCATGCAGATGAGAGCTGGACAATGAAAAAGGAAGACCGAAGAAGAGTTGATGCTTTTGAGTTGTGGTACTCGCAAAGAATGTTGAAAGGACCGTGGACTGCTAAAAGAACTGACAGATCTGTCCTGGGGGAAGTGTAGCCAGAATGCTCTTTGGAAGCAAGAATGGCCAGACTTCGTCTCCCCTAATTTGGTCATGTTGTCAGAAGGGACCATTCCCTGGAGAAGGATGTCATGCTTGTTAAGGAGAGGGTCCACCAAAGAGGAGGAGGCCCTCAATGACATGGATTGACATAGTGGCTGTGGTGATGGGCTCGAGTATAGCAGGGATCATGGAGCTGGCATGGGACTGAGCAATGTTTTGTTCTGCTGTGCATGGGGTAGCTGTGAGTCGGAGATTACTTGACGACACCTAACAACAACAGCAACAACATTATTGCAAATGGAAATACTTACTTTTCTTTTCTTTTGCATTCGTGTCTTAGTTTGGGTTCCCCAGAAGCAGATACTAAAACAGAGATTCAAGTACAAGCAATTTATCTGAAAGGTAATTCCAGGAAGCACAGGAAGGGGAGTATAGGAGTGAGACAGGGAAGGTAAAGCAGCCAATAAGGGGCATTATCTGGTAAATTACCACTGTGGTCAAATGGAACTTAATCCTACTGTGGAACTTTGGGAGTTCGTGTGGAACACACATCTCAGTTATCTCACCTTAGGAGCTTGGGAACTGGGGTATGTATATACCAACTACCATTTGTCACTGGTTGAGGGCTCGTAGTAGTTGTCAGCACCGACTCAGCAACCCTACGTACAATAGAACGAATCACTACCTGGTCCTGCACCATTCTCACGTTCCTTGCTATGCTTGAGCCCATCCTCGTAGCCACTGGGTCAGTCCATCTCATTGAAGGTCCCCTTTTTCATTTACCAAACATGACATCCTTCTCCAGGGAATGGTCTCTTCTGACAACATGACCGAAGTAGGTGAGATGAACTCTGGCTATTCCTGCTTCTAAGGAGCATTCTGACTATACTTCTTCCAGGATAGATTTGTTTGTTCTTCTGGCAGTACATAATATTTTCAATATTCTTCACCAACACCATAATTCAAAGACATCAATTCTTTTTAGGTATTCCTTATTCATTTTCCAGCTTTCACATGAACATTAGGTGATTGAAAATGCCATGGCTTGGGTCAGGTGCATTTTAGTCTTCAATGTGATATCTTTGCTTTTTAACATTTTAAAGAGGTCTTTTGCAGCAGATTTGCCCAGTGCAATACGACATCTGATTTTGTTTGTTTGTTTGTTTCTTTTTAATTTTTATTGTGATTTGGGTGAATGTTTACAGAGCAAATTTGTTTTCCATACAGCAGTTCACACATACCCTGTCTCCTGTCACTGACATGTTTCCACAGTGCAACAGCTCTCTCCCTACTTCTTCCCCATAGTTACCTCTTCCTTGTGTCCTTCCCTCCCATGCACTCCTGCCTCCCAAGCTGTCTTCCTGTGCATACACAGCCCTTCTATTTTTCCATGATGGATTTCTCCAAGGAGTGTATCTGCCTAATGTAAATGTTTAGCTCAATACGCCTGACTTTTGTTTGACTGGAAGCCATAGGAGTGGGTTCAATTCCAGACCTGAAGGGCAGCTAGGGGCCAGTCTCAGGGGTTTCACTGGGCTCTATCAGAACATCTGATTTCTTGACTTCCGCTTCTATTGGTGTTGACTGTGGATCCAAGTAAAATGAAATCCCTGACAACTTCAGTCTTTTCTTCATTTATCATGATGTTGCTTATCGGTCCAGTTGTGAGGATTCTCATTGATGGGGCATTAACTCCTGGCACTTCTGGTCTGCCATGCACTTGGTGGTGCTGGCTTCAGCCACCAGAGAAAACCTTTGGGCAAGGAAATTGCATCAGAATGTGCTCTCCAGTAGTATCATTAGAGGGGACATGGGGGGGGGCACCACCAGCTCAGGTGTAATTCTCATCACAACATTTGCACTTGATTTCATTTTCTTTAAGCAGAGCCACAAAATAAAAGAAAAGATAAGGAAGGAGTTAATTCCTGGATATTATAAAATAAATATTTTAGGAGATTTAAAGTATATCTTATTGTATGAGTTATAATCTTTCATTGTGGATGTAAGTTTTATCACGTTTCTTAGGTTTGTTGATGGATTGTTGTAAATATTTTAACATTTTATGTAAATACAGATGATGATGTTGTTATATGCTGTCGAGTCGTACCCGACTCATAGCAACCCCTCCTTGGGTTGCCGAGGCAATATCACTACGGAAGTAGATTGCCCAACCTTCCTTCTGAGGAGTGGCTGGTGGGTTTGAACTGCCAGCCTTCTGGTTAGCAGTCAAGTGCCTTAGGCACTATGCTACCAGAGCTCCTGTAAGTACAGATAACCAATGATAAATGGACCTCATAGGTTTGTGTTTGTGTTAAAGTATGAATTAATCTTTCCCTCTTTACCCTTTAATTCTGATCTGCTAGATGGGAGATGATTTCCATATGGTCAGTGCAGGGTGAGTACAACATTTAGGGCAGTTGTGGCTGATATGGTTTGTTGCCTGTTGACAGAATTCCAATTTTGTGTAGGTATTGGGTAACTATATACTTCAGGGGAGGTTGGCCCCCTGCTTGGTCTCAGAGGCCAAATCTTAGTTTAAGCTTGTCTTGGTGATTCTTTCCCCTTGCCGTGGTTAGTTTGGAAGTGGGCACGTATCATAGTTCTGGCCAATGATGTATGACAAGAGGTCTTCTGGAGGGAAGTCTGGGAAGGCTTTCCCTACTCTTAAAAAGGGGCAGGAGGAAGGAAAGGAGGCAGTCTTAGGTATGGAATATGATTGTAAGTCTCATTATATAAATAAAATGTCATTCTTGATGATGCTGGTCACTGAGTTCTTACCCATATTAGGCCATTAAATTATTAAAGTGCAGCTTTATTATAAAGCCAAAGAATATGGATGTGTGAGAATTGTCTTCTTGCCATTGTTCTTTGAGAACTATTACCAAATGATTCAAGAATATTGGATTTTCAGTTAACTTGAAGTTTTTTAGGGTGGTCTACTTTAAATTACCTGTAAGTAACTATTTGTTTTTAGGGAGTCCCTGGTAATCTGGGAACCTTGGTCCAATGTGGTTCAACTGAATTAGAAAAGAATCAGGATTGGGTATGTAGAGGCAAAAGGAGGGTGAATATGTATATGTGTGAATGTGTTACTGACTTTAGCATATATTCTCTCTAGTTTTGTTACAAAGCCAATAAGAAGTCAGTAGTCAGTGGTGTTTATTATCCTGGTGGTATGTTTCAAACACTGCCATTCCCCATGTTAATGTCTTATTAAGTGTAAACAGCGTGAACCATGTATCAGGTATTTCTGGTTTGGGATGATCATCAAGTACAAGGTGAGACATTCATTGTATTCTTTTATTTTAAAAATCCATATTGTGGGAGAAATAGGCCATTTGGGTCACCAAAGAGCTGGGACAAAGAGATAGGTGGAACTCAGGGAAATGGGCTCTGCTTTTTATCCCAGATGGAGAAAATGGCCTTAGAGATGCTGGGTTTATTTCAAGAACCAGGAGAACCTAATGTAACTTACTTATGCCTTAAGAAACTTTGCCTTATGAAAGAAAGTGTGTGTGTGTGTGTGTGTGTGCTCTTTTCCTGCCTTCCTATTTTATAAAGCAGTCATTGGTTTTGGAAAGATGACTATTCCTATATTTAAGGTACAGTATTTTCGCTGGCTAGTGACAGACTCTGGTTGTATGATAATGGGTCAAAGGCAAGTACAAGAATCAAAAAAAAAATCCACTTCCATAAAGTTGATTCCAACTTATCATGACCCTATAGGACAGAGTAGAACTGGCCCATAGAGTTTCCAAGGCTGTAAATCTTTACAGAAGCCACACTGCCTCATCTTTCTCCTATAGAGCAGCTGGTGGGTTCGAACCACTGATTGATTGGTTAACAGCCAACTACCTTAACCACTGTGCCACCAGAGTTCCTTACAAGAAGAATAAGGCAACTATTAGTCCCAGTTTTAATTTTGGAGTTTTGTGCCTTTATTTTTTGCTACATTTTTATATTACTACCGTTTCTGTCCCTGGTTTGGTTCTGGTGCCTCAGTCAGGAAAATTATACCATCTGTCCTTGAGCTCTCTCCATACTCCCATAATTATTCCTTTATTTAATTGATTAAGCAAACATTTGATCACCTTTAATGTGCAAAACACTTTGCAATATTATGGGGTTGAAGTGTATAGCAGTGAACAAAATGGGTAGTCCTTGTTCTCATAGAGCTTGCATTTGAATGGGAATGGATTGACAATAAATAAGCGTATTTGTTAAATATGGTGGTAAGGAGAGAGCCCTGGAGGAACAGTGCTTAAAATGCTCAGCTGCTAACTGAAAGGTCAGTGGTTTAAACCTACCAGCCCCTCGGCAGAAGAAAGATGTAGCATCCTGCTTCTGTGAGGATTTATAGCCTTGTAAACTCTCTGGGGTCAGTTCTACTTTGTCTTATGGGGTTTCTGTGAGTCAGAATCAATTTGATGGCAATGGATTTCTTCTTTTCTTTTTTTTTTTTTTGGTAGTAAGGAGTACTGTGAAGAAAAATAAAGCAAGATGGATGATAGAGAATAACATGGGAGGGTGAAGAGGAAGTTGATATTCATGCTGTTTTACAAGGGTGGTTAGGGGAAATTTCCTCATAAGCTGACATGTGAACTGAGACCTGAATAATTTCCTCACTCCATTCCAGCCTTACCAGTTTCCTTGTTCCTTGTTCATCTTTCACACCAACTTTTTACTAACTTATCCTTCTACCCAGAATACTCTTCTTGCACATAGCCATGATTTAAGTAAACAGGGTTGGAAGCGATCAATTTTGTTATCAGGCATATAATTCTTTTCTTAGGTGTCAGAGGGTTTTTGTGGGTCTGGTTACCACTGAATTTTGTAGACCCTACCTAGGATATTGACAACTTCAATTGAAGCTGTCAAAGATTTAATTTTACTTGGGTCCACACTGGGTGGCTGGGTGAAGGAGTGCAACTACTGACCAGGCAGCCGCGGAGAGGTGGGTGACAGACTTTGGCCGACACAATTAGACTTTCTAAGCTACAGGTTACAGGTTACAGGTGAGGAGAGACAATGCAGGGACGCCCAGAGTAGCAGGCTGGAAGAGCAGGAGAAAAGGGATAAAAGCCTTGAACCCAGACAGAAGAGCAGTCAGCCCCAGGGTTACAGGTGAGGAAAGACAATGCAGGGACGCCCAGAGTAGCAGGCCAGAAGAGCAGGAGAAAGGGGATAAAACCCAGGAAGCCAAAGAGAAGAGCAATCAGCCAAAGGGATTAGGTGAGG